>NW_026902401.1:0-300000 GCF_027409185.1 Cynocephalus volans
CCTAACCCTAACCCTAACCCTAACCCTAACCCTAACCCTAACCCTAACCCTAACCCTAACCCTAACCCTAACCCTAACCCTAACCCTAACCCTAACCCTAACCCTAACCCTAACCCTAACCCTAACCCTAACCCTAACCCTAACCCTAACCCTAACCCTAACCCTAACCCTAACCCTAACCCTAACCCTAACCCTAACCCTAACCCTAACCCTAACCCTAACCCTAACCCTAACCCTAACCCTAACCCTAACCCTAACCCTAACCCTAACCCTAACCCTAACCCTAACCCTAACCCTAACCCTAACCCTAACCCTAACCCTAACCCTAACCCTAACCCTAACCCTAACCCTAACCCTAACCCTAACCCTAACCCTAACCCTAACCCTAACCCTAACCCTAACCCTAACCCTAACCCTAACCCTAACCCTAACCCTAACCCTAACCCTAACCCTAACCCTAACCCTAACCCTAACCCTAACCCTAACCCTAACCCTAACCCTAACCCTAACCCTAACCCTAACCCTAACCCTAACCCTAACCCTAACCCTAACCCTAACCCTAACCCTAACCCTAACCCTAACCCTAACCCTAACCCTAACCCTAACCCTAACCCTAACCCTAACCCTAACCCTAACCCTAACCCTAACCCTAACCCTAACCCTAACCCTAACCCTAACCCTAACCCTAACCCTAACCCTAACCCTAACCCTAACCCTAACCCTAACCCTAACCCTAACCCTAACCCTAACCCTAACCCTAACCCTAACCCTAACCCTAACCCTAACCCTAACCCTAACCCTAACCCTAACCCTAACCCTAACCCTAACCCTAACCCTAACCCTAACCCTAACCCTAACCCTAACCCTAACCCTAACCCTAACCCTAACCCTAACCCTAACCCTAACCCTAACCCTAACCCTAACCCTAACCCTAACCCTAACCCTAACCCTAACCCTAACCCTAACCCTAACCCTAACCCTAACCCTAACCCTAACCCTAACCCTAACCCTAACCCTAACCCTAACCCTAACCCTAACCCTAACCCTAACCCTAACCCTAACCCTAACCCTAACCCTAACCCTAACCCTAACCCTAACCCTAACCCTAACCCTAACCCTAACCCTAACCCTAACCCTAACCCTAACCCTAACCCTAACCCTAACCCTAACCCTAACCCTAACCCTAACCCTAACCCTAACCCTAACCCTAACCCTAACCCTAACCCTAACCCTAACCCTAACCCTAACCCTAACCCTAACCCTAACCCTAACCCTAACCCTAACCCTAACCCTAACCCTAACCCTAACCCTAACCCTAACCCTAACCCTAACCCTAACCCTAACCCTAACCCTAACCCTAACCCTAACCCTAACCCTAACCCTAACCCTAACCCTAACCCTAACCCTAACCCTAACCCTAACCCTAACCCTAACCCTAACCCTAACCCTAACCCTAACCCTAACCCTAACCCTAACCCTAACCCTAACCCTAACCCTAACCCTAACCCTAACCCTAACCCTAACCCTAACCCTAACCCTAACCCTAACCCTAACCCTAACCCTAACCCTAACCCTAACCCTAACCCTAACCCTAACCCTAACCCTAACCCTAACCCTAACCCTAACCCTAACCCTAACCCTAACCCTAACCCTAACCCTAACCCTAACCCTAACCCTAACCCTAACCCTAACCCTAACCCTAACCCTAACCCTAACCCTAACCCTAACCCTAACCCTAACCCTAACCCTAACCCTAACCCTAACCCTAACCCTAACCCTAACCCTAACCCTAACCCTAACCCTAACCCTAACCCTAACCCTAACCCTAACCCTAACCCTAACCCTAACCCTAACCCTAACCCTAACCCTAACCCTAACCCTAACCCTAACCCTAACCCTAACCCTAACCCTAACCCTAACCCTAACCCTAACCCTAACCCTAACCCTAACCCTAACCCTAACCCTAACCCTAACCCTAACCCTAACCCTAACCCTAACCCTAACCCTAACCCTAACCCTAACCCTAACCCTAACCCTAACCCTAACCCTAACCCTAACCCTAACCCTAACCCTAACCCTAACCCTAACCCTAACCCTAACCCTAACCCTAACCCTAACCCTAACCCTAACCCTAACCCTAACCCTAACCCTAACCCTAACCCTAACCCTAACCCTAACCCTAACCCTAACCCTAACCCTAACCCTAACCCTAACCCTAACCCTAACCCTAACCCTAACCCTAACCCTAACCCTAACCCTAACCCTAACCCTAACCCTAACCCTAACCCTAACCCTAACCCTAACCCTAACCCTAACCCTAACCCTAACCCTAACCCTAACCCTAACCCTAACCCTAACCCTAACCCTAACCCTAACCCTAACCCTAACCCTAACCCTAACCCTAACCCTAACCCTAACCCTAACCCTAACCCTAACCCTAACCCTAACCCTAACCCTAACCCTAACCCTAACCCTAACCCTAACCCTAACCCTAACCCTAACCCTAACCCTAACCCTAACCCTAACCCTAACCCTAACCCTAACCCTAACCCTAACCCTAACCCTAACCCTAACCCTAACCCTAACCCTAACCCTAACCCTAACCCTAACCCTAACCCTAACCCTAACCCTAACCCTAACCCTAACCCTAACCCTAACCCTAACCCTAACCCTAACCCTAACCCTAACCCTAACCCTAACCCTAACCCTAACCCTAACCCTAACCCTAACCCTAACCCTAACCCTAACCCTAACCCTAACCCTAACCCTAACCCTAACCCTAACCCTAACCCTAACCCTAACCCTAACCCTAACCCTAACCCTAACCCTAACCCTAACCCTAACCCTAACCCTAACCCTAACCCTAACCCTAACCCTAACCCTAACCCTAACCCTAACCCTAACCCTAACCCTAACCCTAACCCTAACCCTAACCCTAACCCTAACCCTAACCCTAACCCTAACCCTAACCCTAACCCTAACCCTAACCCTAACCCTAACCCTAACCCTAACCCTAACCCTAACCCTAACCCTAACCCTAACCCTAACCCTAACCCTAACCCTAACCCTAACCCTAACCCTAACCCTAACCCTAACCCTAACCCTAACCCTAACCCTAACCCTAACCCTAACCCTAACCCTAACCCTAACCCTAACCCTAACCCTAACCCTAACCCTAACCCTAACCCTAACCCTAACCCTAACCCTAACCCTAACCCTAACCCTAACCCTAACCCTAACCCTAACCCTAACCCTAACCCTAACCCTAACCCTAACCCTAACCCTAACCCTAACCCTAACCCTAACCCTAACCCTAACCCTAACCCTAACCCTAACCCTAACCCTAACCCTAACCCTAACCCTAACCCTAACCCTAACCCTAACCCTAACCCTAACCCTAACCCTAACCCTAACCCTAACCCTAACCCTAACCCTAACCCTAACCCTAACCCTAACCCTAACCCTAACCCTAACCCTAACCCTAACCCTAACCCTAACCCTAACCCTAACCCTAACCCTAACCCTAACCCTAACCCTAACCCTAACCCTAACCCTAACCCTAACCCTAACCCTAACCCTAACCCTAACCCTAACCCTAACCCTAACCCTAACCCTAACCCTAACCCTAACCCTAACCCTAACCCTAACCCTAACCCTAACCCTAACCCTAACCCTAACCCTAACCCTAACCCTAACCCTAACCCTAACCCTAACCCTAACCCTAACCCTAACCCTAACCCTAACCCTAACCCTAACCCTAACCCTAACCCTAACCCTAACCCTAACCCTAACCCTAACCCTAACCCTAACCCTAACCCTAACCCTAACCCTAACCCTAACCCTAACCCTAACCCTAACCCTAACCCTAACCCTAACCCTAACCCTAACCCTAACCCTAACCCTAACCCTAACCCTAACCCTAACCCTAACCCTAACCCTAACCCTAACCCTAACCCTAACCCTAACCCTAACCCTAACCCTAACCCTAACCCTAACCCTAACCCTAACCCTAACCCTAACCCTAACCCTAACCCTAACCCTAACCCTAACCCTAACCCTAACCCTAACCCTAACCCTAACCCTAACCCTAACCCTAACCCTAACCCTAACCCTAACCCTAACCCTAACCCTAACCCTAACCCTAACCCTAACCCTAACCCTAACCCTAACCCTAACCCTAACCCTAACCCTAACCCTAACCCTAACCCTAACCCTAACCCTAACCCTAACCCTAACCCTAACCCTAACCCTAACCCTAACCCTAACCCTAACCCTAACCCTAACCCTAACCCTAACCCTAACCCTAACCCTAACCCTAACCCTAACCCTAACCCTAACCCTAACCCTAACCCTAACCCTAACCCTAACCCTAACCCTAACCCTAACCCTAACCCTAACCCTAACCCTAACCCTAACCCTAACCCTAACCCTAACCCTAACCCTAACCCTAACCCTAACCCTAACCCTAACCCTAACCCTAACCCTAACCCTAACCCTAACCCTAACCCTAACCCTAACCCTAACCCTAACCCTAACCCTAACCCTAACCCTAACCCTAACCCTAACCCTAACCCTAACCCTAACCCTAACCCTAACCCTAACCCTAACCCTAACCCTAACCCTAACCCTAACCCTAACCCTAACCCTAACCCTAACCCTAACCCTAACCCTAACCCTAACCCTAACCCTAACCCTAACCCTAACCCTAACCCTAACCCTAACCCTAACCCTAACCCTAACCCTAACCCTAACCCTAACCCTAACCCTAACCCTAACCCTAACCCTAACCCTAACCCTAACCCTAACCCTAACCCTAACCCTAACCCTAACCCTAACCCTAACCCTAACCCTAACCCTAACCCTAACCCTAACCCTAACCCTAACCCTAACCCTAACCCTAACCCTAACCCTAACCCTAACCCTAACCCTAACCCTAACCCTAACCCTAACCCTAACCCTAACCCTAACCCTAACCCTAACCCTAACCCTAACCCTAACCCTAACCCTAACCCTAACCCTAACCCTAACCCTAACCCTAACCCTAACCCTAACCCTAACCCTAACCCTAACCCTAACCCTAACCCTAACCCTAACCCTAACCCTAACCCTAACCCTAACCCTAACCCTAACCCTAACCCTAACCCTAACCCTAACCCTAACCCTAACCCTAACCCTAACCCTAACCCTAACCCTAACCCTAACCCTAACCCTAACCCTAACCCTAACCCTAACCCTAACCCTAACCCTAACCCTAACCCTAACCCTAACCCTAACCCTAACCCTAACCCTAACCCTAACCCTAACCCTAACCCTAACCCTAACCCTAACCCTAACCCTAACCCTAACCCTAACCCTAACCCTAACCCTAACCCTAACCCTAACCCTAACCCTAACCCTAACCCTAACCCTAACCCTAACCCTAACCCTAACCCTAACCCTAACCCTAACCCTAACCCTAACCCTAACCCTAACCCTAACCCTAACCCTAACCCTAACCCTAACCCTAACCCTAACCCTAACCCTAACCCTAACCCTAACCCTAACCCTAACCCTAACCCTAACCCTAACCCTAACCCTAACCCTAACCCTAACCCTAACCCTAACCCTAACCCTAACCCTAACCCTAACCCTAACCCTAACCCTAACCCTAACCCTAACCCTAACCCTAACCCTAACCCTAACCCTAACCCTAACCCTAACCCTAACCCTAACCCTAACCCTAACCCTAACCCTAACCCTAACCCTAACCCTAACCCTAACCCTAACCCTAACCCTAACCCTAACCCTAACCCTAACCCTAACCCTAACCCTAACCCTAACCCTAACCCTAACCCTAACCCTAACCCTAACCCTAACCCTAACCCTAACCCTAACCCTAACCCTAACCCTAACCCTAACCCTAACCCTAACCCTAACCCTAACCCTAACCCTAACCCTAACCCTAACCCTAACCCTAACCCTAACCCTAACCCTAACCCTAACCCTAACCCTAACCCTAACCCTAACCCTAACCCTAACCCTAACCCTAACCCTAACCCTAACCCTAACCCTAACCCTAACCCTAACCCTAACCCTAACCCTAACCCTAACCCTAACCCTAACCCTAACCCTAACCCTAACCCTAACCCTAACCCTAACCCTAACCCTAACCCTAACCCTAACCCTAACCCTAACCCTAACCCTAACCCTAACCCTAACCCTAACCCTAACCCTAACCCTAACCCTAACCCTAACCCTAACCCTAACCCTAACCCTAACCCTAACCCTAACCCTAACCCTAACCCTAACCCTAACCCTAACCCTAACCCTAACCCTAACCCTAACCCTAACCCTAACCCTAACCCTAACCCTAACCCTAACCCTAACCCTAACCCTAACCCTAACCCTAACCCTAACCCTAACCCTAACCCTAACCCTAACCCTAACCCTAACCCTAACCCTAACCCTAACCCTAACCCTAACCCTAACCCTAACCCTAACCCTAACCCTAACCCTAACCCTAACCCTAACCCTAACCCTAACCCTAACCCTAACCCTAACCCTAACCCTAACCCTAACCCTAACCCTAACCCTAACCCTAACCCTAACCCTAACCCTAACCCTAACCCTAACCCTAACCCTAACCCTAACCCTAACCCTAACCCTAACCCTAACCCTAACCCTAACCCTAACCCTAACCCTAACCCTAACCCTAACCCTAACCCTAACCCTAACCTCCTAACCCTAACCCTAACCCTAACCCTAACCCTAACCCTAACCCTAACCCTAACCCTAACCCTAACCCTAACCCTAACCCTAACCCTAACCCTAACCCTAACCCTAACCCTAACCCTAACCCTAACCCTAACCCTAACCCTAACCCTAACCCTAACCCTAACCCTAACCCTAACCCTAACCCTAACCCTAACCCTAACCCTAACCCTAACCCTAACCCTAACCCTAACCCTAACCCTAACCCTAACCCTAACCCTAACCCTAACCCTAACCCTAACCCTAACCCTAACCCTAACCCTAACCCTAACCCTAACCCTAACCCTAACCCTAACCCTAACCCTAACCCTAACCCTAACCCTAACCCTAACCCTAACCCTAACCCTAACCCTAACCCTAACCCTAACCCTAACCCTAACCCTAACCCTAACCCTAACCCTAACCCTAACCCTAACCCTAACCCTAACCCTAACCCTAACCCTAACCCTAACCCTAACCCTAACCCTAACCCTAACCCTAACCCTAACCCTAACCCTAACCCTAACCCTAACCCTAACCCTAACCCTAACCCTAACCCTAACCCTAACCCTAACCCTAACCCTAACCCTAACCCTAACCCTAACCCTAACCCTAACCCTAACCCTAACCCTAACCCTAACCCTAACCCTAACCCTAACCCTAACCCTAACCCTAACCCTAACCCTAACCCTAACCCTAACCCTAACCCTAACCCTAACCCTAACCCTAACCCTAACCCTAACCCTAACCCTAACCCTAACCCTAACCCTAACCCTAACCCTAACCCTAACCCTAACCCTAACCCTAACCCTAACCCTAACCCTAACCCTAACCCTAACCCTAACCCTAACCCTAACCCTAACCCTAACCCTAACCCTAACCCTAACCCTAACCCTAACCCTAACCCTAACCCTAACCCTAACCCTAACCCTAACCCTAACCCTAACCCTAACCCTAACCCTAACCCTAACCCTAACCCTAACCCTAACCCTAACCCTAACCCTAACCCTAACCCTAACCCTAACCCTAACCCTAACCCTAACCCTAACCCTAACCCTAACCCTAACCCTAACCCTAACCCTAACCCTAACCCTAACCCTAACCCTAACCCTAACCCTAACCCTAACCCTAACCCTAACCCTAACCCTAACCCTAACCCTAACCCTAACCCTAACCCTAACCCTAACCCTAACCCTAACCCTAACCCTAACCCTAACCCTAACCCTAACCCTAACCCTAACCCTAACCCTAACCCTAACCCTAACCCTAACCCTAACCCTAACCCTAACCCTAACCCTAACCCTAACCCTAACCCTAACCCTAACCCTAACCCTAACCCTAACCCTAACCCTAACCCTAACCCTAACCCTAACCCTAACCCTAACCCTAACCCTAACCCTAACCCTAACCCTAACCCTAACCCTAACCCTAACCCTAACCCTAACCCTAACCCTAACCCTAACCCTAACCCTAACCCTAACCCTAACCCTAACCCTAACCCTAACCCTAACCCTAACCCTAACCCTAACCCTAACCCTAACCCTAACCCTAACCCTAACCCTAACCCTAACCCTAACCCTAACCCTAACCCTAACCCTAACCCTAACCCTAACCCTAACCCTAACCCTAACCCTAACCCTAACCCTAACCCTAACCCTAACCCTAACCCTAACCCTAACCCTAACCCTAACCCTAACCCTAACCCTAACCCTAACCCTAACCCTAACCCTAACCCTAACCCTAACCCTAACCCTAACCCTAACCCTAACCCTAACCCTAACCCTAACCCTAACCCTAACCCTAACCCTAACCCTAACCCTAACCCTAACCCTAACCCTAACCCTAACCCTAACCCTAACCCTAACCCTAACCCTAACCCTAACCCTAACCCTAACCCTAACCCTAACCCTAACCCTAACCCTAACCCTAACCCTAACCCTAACCCTAACCCTAACCCTAACCCTAACCCTAACCCTAACCCTAACCCTAACCCTAACCCTAACCCTAACCCTAACCCTAACCCTAACCCTAACCCTAACCCTAACCCTAACCCTAACCCTAACCCTAACCCTAACCCTAACCCTAACCCTAACCCTAACCCTAACCCTAACCCTAACCCTAACCCTAACCCTAACCCTAACCCTAACCCTAACCCTAACCCTAACCCTAACCCTAACCCTAACCCTAACCCTAACCCTAACCCTAACCCTAACCCTAACCCTAACCCTAACCCTAACCCTAACCCTAACCCTAACCCTAACCCTAACCCTAACCCTAACCCTAACCCTAACCCTAACCCTAACCCTAACCCTAACCCTAACCCTAACCCTAACCCTAACCCTAACCCTAACCCTAACCCTAACCCTAACCCTAACCCTAACCCTAACCCTAACCCTAACCCTAACCCTAACCCTAACCCTAACCCTAACCCTAACCCTAACCCTAACCCTAACCCTAACCCTAACCCTAACCCTAACCCTAACCCTAACCCTAACCCTAACCCTAACCCTAACCCTAACCCTAACCCTAACCCTAACCCTAACCCTAACCCTAACCCTAACCCTAACCCTAACCCTAACCCTAACCCTAACCCTAACCCTAACCCTAACCCTAACCCTAACCCTAACCCTAACCCTAACCCTAACCCTAACCCTAACCCTAACCCTAACCCTAACCCTAACCCTAACCCTAACCCTAACCCTAACCCTAACCCTAACCCTAACCCTAACCCTAACCCTAACCCTAACCCTAACCCTAACCCTAACCCTAACCCTAACCCTAACCCTAACCCTAACCCTAACCCTAACCCTAACCCTAACCCTAACCCTAACCCTAACCCTAACCCTAACCCTAACCCTAACCCTAACCCTAACCCTAACCCTAACCCTAACCCTAACCCTAACCCTAACCCTAACCCTAACCCTAACCCTAACCCTAACCCTAACCCTAACCCTAACCCTAACCCTAACCCTAACCCTAACCCTAACCCTAACCCTAACCCTAACCCTAACCCTAACCCTAACCCTAACCCTAACCCTAACCCTAACCCTAACCCTAACCCTAACCCTAACCCTAACCCTAACCCTAACCCTAACCCTAACCCTAACCCTAACCCTAACCCTAACCCTAACCCTAACCCTAACCCTAACCCTAACCCTAACCCTAACCCTAACCCTAACCCTAACCCTAACCCTAACCCTAACCCTAACCCTAACCCTAACCCTAACCCTAACCCTAACCCTAACCCTAACCCTAACCCTAACCCTAACCCTAACCCTAACCCTAACCCTAACCCTAACCCTAACCCTAACCCTAACCCTAACCCTAACCCTAACCCTAACCCTAACCCTAACCCTAACCCTAACCCTAACCCTAACCCTAACCCTAACCCTAACCCTAACCCTAACCCTAACCCTAACCCTAACCCTAACCCTAACCCTAACCCTAACCCTAACCCTAACCCTAACCCTAACCCTAACCCTAACCCTAACCCTAACCCTAACCCTAACCCTAACCCTAACCCTAACCCTAACCCTAACCCTAACCCTAACCCTAACCCTAACCCTAACCCTAACCCTAACCCTAACCCTAACCCTAACCCTAACCCTAACCCTAACCCTAACCCTAACCCTAACCCTAACCCTAACCCTAACCCTAACCCTAACCCTAACCCTAACCCTAACCCTAACCCTAACCCTAACCCTAACCCTAACCCTAACCCTAACCCTAACCCTAACCCTAACCCTAACCCTAACCCTAACCCTAACCCTAACCCTAACCCTAACCCTAACCCTAACCCTAACCCTAACCCTAACCCTAACCCTAACCCTAACCCTAACCCTAACCCTAACCCTAACCCTAACCCTAACCCTAACCCTAACCCTAACCCTAACCCTAACCCTAACCCTAACCCTAACCCTAACCCTAACCCTAACCCTAACCCTAACCCTAACCCTAACCCTAACCCTAACCCTAACCCTAACCCTAACCCTAACCCTAACCCTAACCCTAACCCTAACCCTAACCCTAACCCTAACCCTAACCCTAACCCTAACCCTAACCCTAACCCTAACCCTAACCCTAACCCTAACCCTAACCCTAACCCTAACCCTAACCCTAACCCTAACCCTAACCCTAACCCTAACCCTAACCCTAACCCTAACCCTAACCCTAACCCTAACCCTAACCCTAACCCTAACCCTAACCCTAACCCTAACCCTAACCCTAACCCTAACCCTAACCCTAACCCTAACCCTAACCCTAACCCTAACCCTAACCCTAACCCTAACCCTAACCCTAACCCTAACCCTAACCCTAACCCTAACCCTAACCCTAACCCTAACCCTAACCCTAACCCTAACCCTAACCCTAACCCTAACCCTAACCCTAACCCTAACCCTAACCCTAACCCTAACCCTAACCCTAACCCTAACCCTAACCCTAACCCTAACCCTAACCCTAACCCTAACCCTAACCCTAACCCTAACCCTAACCCTAACCCTAACCCTAACCCTAACCCTAACCCTAACCCTAACCCTAACCCTAACCCTAACCCTAACCCTAACCCTAACCCTAACCCTAACCCTAACCCTAACCCTAACCCTAACCCTAACCCTAACCCTAACCCTAACCCTAACCCTAACCCTAACCCTAACCCTAACCCTAACCCTAACCCTAACCCTAACCCTAACCCTAACCCTAACCCTAACCCTAACCCTAACCCTAACCCTAACCCTAACCCTAACCCTAACCCTAACCCTAACCCTAACCCTAACCCTAACCCTAACCCTAACCCTAACCCTAACCCTAACCCTAACCCTAACCCTAACCCTAACCCTAACCCTAACCCTAACCCTAACCCTAACCCTAACCCTAACCCTAACCCTAACCCTAACCCTAACCCTAACCCTAACCCTAACCCTAACCCTAACCCTAACCCTAACCCTAACCCTAACCCTAACCCTAACCCTAACCCTAACCCTAACCCTAACCCTAACCCTAACCCTAACCCTAACCCTAACCCTAACCCTAACCCTAACCCTAACCCTAACCCTAACCCTAACCCTAACCCTAACCCTAACCCTAACCCTAACCCTAACCCTAACCCTAACCCTAACCCTAACCCTAACCCTAACCCTAACCCTAACCCTAACCCTAACCCTAACCCTAACCCTAACCCTAACCCTAACCCTAACCCTAACCCTAACCCTAACCCTAACCCTAACCCTAACCCTAACCCTAACCCTAACCCTAACCCTAACCCTAACCCTAACCCTAACCCTAACCCTAACCCTAACCCTAACCCTAACCCTAACCCTAACCCTAACCCTAACCCTAACCCTAACCCTAACCCTAACCCTAACCCTAACCCTAACCCTAACCCTAACCCTAACCCTAACCCTAACCCTAACCCTAACCCTAACCCTAACCCTAACCCTAACCCTAACCCTAACCCTAACCCTAACCCTAACCCTAACCCTAACCCTAACCCTAACCCTAACCCTAACCCTAACCCTAACCCTAACCCTAACCCTAACCCTAACCCTAACCCTAACCCTAACCCTAACCCTAACCCTAACCCTAACCCTAACCCTAACCCTAACCCTAACCCTAACCCTAACCCTAACCCTAACCCTAACCCTAACCCTAACCCTAACCCTAACCCTAACCCTAACCCTAACCCTAACCCTAACCCTAACCCTAACCCTAACCCTAACCCTAACCCTAACCCTAACCCTAACCCTAACCCTAACCCTAACCCTAACCCTAACCCTAACCCTAACCCTAACCCTAACCCTAACCCTAACCCTAACCCTAACCCTAACCCTAACCCTAACCCTAACCCTAACCCTAACCCTAACCCTAACCCTAACCCTAACCCTAACCCTAACCCTAACCCTAACCCTAACCCTAACCCTAACCCTAACCCTAACCCTAACCCTAACCCTAACCCTAACCCTAACCCTAACCCTAACCCTAACCCTAACCCTAACCCTAACCCTAACCCTAACCCTAACCCTAACCCTAACCCTAACCCTAACCCTAACCCTAACCCTAACCCTAACCCTAACCCTAACCCTAACCCTAACCCTAACCCTAACCCTAACCCTAACCCTAACCCTAACCCTAACCCTAACCCTAACCCTAACCCTAACCCTAACCCTAACCCTAACCCTAACCCTAACCCTAACCCTAACCCTAACCCTAACCCTAACCCTAACCCTAACCCTAACCCTAACCCTAACCCTAACCCTAACCCTAACCCTAACCCTAACCCTAACCCTAACCCTAACCCTAACCCTAACCCTAACCCTAACCCTAACCCTAACCCTAACCCTAACCCTAACCCTAACCCTAACCCTAACCCTAACCCTAACCCTAACCCTAACCCTAACCCTAACCCTAACCCTAACCCTAACCCTAACCCTAACCCTAACCCTAACCCTAACCCTAACCCTAACCCTAACCCTAACCCTAACCCTAACCCTAACCCTAACCCTAACCCTAACCCTAACCCTAACCCTAACCCTAACCCTAACCCTAACCCTAACCCTAACCCTAACCCTAACCCTAACCCTAACCCTAACCCTAACCCTAACCCTAACCCTAACCCTAACCCTAACCCTAACCCTAACCCTAACCCTAACCCTAACCCTAACCCTAACCCTAACCCTAACCCTAACCCTAACCCTAACCCTAACCCTAACCCTAACCCTAACCCTAACCCTAACCCTAACCCTAACCCTAACCCTAACCCTAACCCTAACCCTAACCCTAACCCTAACCCTAACCCTAACCCTAACCCTAACCCTAACCCTAACCCTAACCCTAACCCTAACCCTAACCCTAACCCTAACCCTAACCCTAACCCTAACCCTAACCCTAACCCTAACCCTAACCCTAACCCTAACCCTAACCCTAACCCTAACCCTAACCCTAACCCTAACCCTAACCCTAACCCTAACCCTAACCCTAACCCTAACCCTAACCCTAACCCTAACCCTAACCCTAACCCTAACCCTAACCCTAACCCTAACCCTAACCCTAACCCTAACCCTAACCCTAACCCTAACCCTAACCCTAACCCTAACCCTAACCCTAACCCTAACCCTAACCCTAACCCTAACCCTAACCCTAACCCTAACCCTAACCCTAACCCTAACCCTAACCCTAACCCTAACCCTAACCCTAACCCTAACCCTAACCCTAACCCTAACCCTAACCCTAACCCTAACCCTAACCCTAACCCTAACCCTAACCCTAACCCTAACCCTAACCCTAACCCTAACCCTAACCCTAACCCCTAACCCTAACCCTAACCCTAACCCCTAACCCTAACCCCTAACCCTAACCCCTAACCCTAACCCCTAACCCTAACCCCTAACCCTAACCCCTAACCCTTAGAGTTAAACTAGCTTCTGAAAGATCAAACTCCGGGAAGTCTGTTTGGCAGAGATATAGAACACACTTTTCCAAGCCTGTTGGAAGGCATTTGCAGTTTCATTTCGCGTCTAATTTCCCAAACCAAACTGCTTGCAGCTCTAACTCCCTTCTAACTACCACTTCTTCGGTTCAGTGAGATATGCTGGATTCTAAACGGAGAAGCTTCTCTGACGCTTTTTCACAGAGATTTTGAAACTGAAATCTCCCATGCCGTTTCCACCATAGGCAGCAATGGGCTTCCCCATAGAACTTGCCAACCTGAATTCCTACAGGCTAGATGTGAGAGGCACATTCTGCTGCTTCCTCCCTTAGAGTTAAACTTGCTTCTGAAAGCTCAACCTCCGGGGAGTCTGTTTGGCAGAGATATAGAACACACTTTTCCAAGCCTGTTGGAAGGAATTTGCAGTTTCATTTCGCGTCTAATTTCCCAAACCAAACTGCTTGCAGCTCTAACTCCCTTCTAACTACCACTTCTTCGGTTCAGTGAGATATGCTGGATTCTAAACGGAGAAGCTTCTCTGACGCTTTTTCACAGAGATTTTGAAACTGAAATCTCCCATGCCGTTTCCACCATAGGCAGCAATGGGCTTCCCCATAGAACTTGCCAACCTGAATTCCTACAGGCTAGATGTGAGAGGCACATTCTGCTGCTTCCTCCCTTAGAGTTAAGCTTGCTTCTGAAAGCTCAACCTCCGGGGAGTCTGTTTGGCAGAGATATAGAACACACTTTTACAAGCCTGTTGGAAGGCCTTTGCAGTGTCATTTCGCATCTAATTTCCCAAACCAAACTGCTTGCAGCTCTAACTCCCTTCTAACTACCACTTCTTCGGTTCAGTGAGATATGCTGGATTCTAAACGGAGAAGCTTCTCTGACGCTTTTTCACAGAGATTTTGAAACTGAAATCTCCCATGCCGTTTCCACCGTAGGCAGCAATGGGCTTCCCCATAGAACTTGCCAACCTGAATTCCTACAGGCTAGATGTGAGAGGCACATTCTGCTGCTTCCTCCCTTAGAGTTAAACTAGCTTCTGAAAGCTCAACCTCCGGGGAGGCTGTTTGGCAGAGATATAGAACACATTTTTCCAAGCCTGTTGGAAGGCCTTTGCAGTGTCATTTCGCATCTAATTTCCCAAACCAAACTGCTTGCAGCTCTAACTCCCTTCTAACTACCACTTCTTCGGTTCAGTGAGATATGCTGGATTCTAAACGGAGAAGCTTCTCTGACGCTTTTTCACAGAGATTTTGAAACTGAAATCTCCCATGCCGTTTCCACCATAGGCAGCAATGGGCTTCCCCATAGAACTTGCCAACCTGAATTCCTACAGGCTAGATGTGAGAGGCACATTCTGCTGCTTCCTCCCTTAGAGTTAAACTTGCTTCTGAAAGCTCAACCTCCGGGGAGTCTGTTTGGCAGAGATATTGAACACACTTTTCCAAGCCTGTTGGAAGGCATTTGCAGTTTCATTTCGGGTCTAATTTCCCAAACCAAACTACTTGCAGCTCTAACTCCCTTCTAACTACCACTTCTTCGGTTCAGTGAGATATGCTGGATTCTAAACGGAGAAGCTTCTCTGACGCTTTTTCACAGAGATTTTGAAACTGAAATCTCCCATGCCGTTTCCACCATAGGCAGCAATGGGCTTCCCCATAGAACTTGCCAACCTGAATTCCTACAGGCTAGATGTGAGAGGCACATTCTGCTGCTTCCTCCCTTAGAGTTAAGCTTGCTTCTGAAAGCTCAACCTCCGGGGAGTCTGTTTGGCAGAGATATAGAACACACTTTTCCAAGCCTGCTGGAAGGCCTTTGCAGTGTCATTTCGCATCTAATTTCCCTAACCAAACTGCTTGCAGCTCTAACTCCCTTCTAACTACCACTTCTTCGGTTCAGTGAGATATGCTGGATTCTAAACGGAGAAGCTTCTCTGACGCTTTTTCACAGAGATTTTGAAACTGAAATCTCCCATGCCGTATCCACCATAGGCAGCAATGGGCTTCCCCATAGAACTTGCCAACCTGAATTCCTACAGGCTAGATGTGAGAGGCACATTCTGCTGCCTCCTCCCTTAGAGTTAAACTAGCTTCTGAAAGCTCAACCTCCGGGGAGTCTGTTTAGCAGAGATATAGAACACATTTTTCCAAGCCTGTTGGAAGGCATTTGCAGTTTCATTTCGCGTCTAATTTCCCAAACCAAACTGCTTGCAGCTCTAACTCCCTTCTAACTACCACTTCTTCGGTTCAGTGAGATATGCTGGATTCTAAACGGAGAAGCTTCTCTGACGCTTTTTCACAGAGATTTTGAAACTGATTTCTCCCATGCCGTTTCCACCGTAGGCAGCAATGGGCTTCCCCATAGAACTTGCCAACCTGAATTCCTACAGGCTAGATGTGAGAGGCACATTCTGCTGCTTCCTCCCTTAGAGTTAAACTAGCTTCTGAAAGCTCAACCTCCGGGGAGGCTGTTTGGCAGAGATATAGAACACATTTTTCCAAGCCTGTTGGAAGGCCTTTGCAGTGTCATTTCGCATCTAATTTCCCAAACCAAACTGCTTGCAGCTCTAACTCCCTTCTAACTACCACTTCTTCGGTTCAGTGAGATATGCTGGATTCTAAACGGAGAAGCTTCTCTGACGCTTTTTCACAGAGATTTTGAAACTGAAATCTCCCATGCCGTTTCCACCATAGGCAGCAATGGGCTTCCCCATAGAACTTGCCAACCTGAATTCCTACAGGCTAGATGTGAGAGGCACATTCTGCTGCTTCCTCCCTTAGAGTTAAACTTGCTTCTGAAAGCTCAACCTCCGGGGAGTCTGTTTGGCAGAGATATAGAACACACTTTTCCAAGCCTGTTGGAAGGCATTTGCAGTTTCATTTCGGGTCTAATTTCCCAAACCAAACTGCTTGCAGCTCTAACTCCCTTCTAACTACCACTTCTTCGGTTCAGTGAGATATGCTGGATTCTAAACGGAGAAGCTTCTCTGACGCTTTTTCACAGAGATTTTGAAACTGAAATCTCCCATGCCGTTTCCACCATAGGCAGCAATGGGCTTCCCCATAGAACTTGCCAACCTGAATTCCTACAGGCTAGATGTGAGAGGCACATTCTGCTGCTTCCTCCCTTAGAGTTAAGCTTGCTTCGGAAAGCTCAACCTCCGGGGAGTCTGTTTAGCAGAGATATAGAACACACTTTTCCAAGCCTGCTGGAAGGCCTTTGCAGTGTCATTTCGCATCTAATTTCCCTAACCAAATTGCTTGCAGCTCTAACTCCCTTCTAACTACCACTTCTTCGGTTCAGTGAGATATGCTGGATTCTAAACGGAGAAGCTTCTCTGACGCTTTTTCACAGAGATTTTGAAACTGAAATCTCCCATGCCGTATCCACCATAGGCAGCAATGGGCTTCCCCATAGAACTTGCCAACCTGAATTCCTACAGGCTAGATGTGAGAGGCACATTCTGCTGCTTCCTCCCTTAGAGTTAAACTTGCTTCTGAAAGCTCAACCTCCGGGGAGTCTGTTTGGCAGAGATATAGAACACACTTTTCCAAGCCTGTTGGAAGGCATTTGCAGTTTCATTTCGCGTCTAATTTCCCAAACCAAACTGCTTGCAGCTCTAACTCCCTTCTAACTACCACTTCTTCGGTTCAGTGAGATATGCTGGATTCTAAACGGAGAAGCTTCTCTGACGCTTTTTCACAGAGATTTTGAAACTGAAATCTCCCATGCCGTTTCCACCATAGGCAGCAATGGGCTTCCCCATAGAACTTGCCAACCTGAATTCCTACAGGCTAGATGTGAGAGGCACATTCTGCTGCTTCCTCCCTTAGAGTTAAACTTGCTTCTGAAAGCTCAACCTCCGGGGAGTCTGTTTGGCAGAGATATAGAACACACTTTTCCAAGCCTGTTGGAAGGAATTTGCAGTTTCATTTCGCGTCTAATTTCCCAAACCAAACTGCTTGCAGCTCTAACTCCCTTCTAACTACCACTTCTTCGGTTCAGTGAGATATGCTGGATTCTAAACGGAGAAGCTTCTCTGACGCTTTTTCACAGAGATTTTGAAACTGAAATCTCCCATGCCGTTTCCACCATAGGCAGCAATGGGCTTCCCCATAGAACTTGCCAACCTGAATTCCTACAGGCTAGATGTGAGAGGCACATTCTGCTGCTTCCTCCCTTAGAGTTAAGCTTGCTTCTGAAAGCTCAACCTCCGGGGAGTCTGTTTGGCAGAGATATAGAACACACTTTTACAAGCCTGTTGGAAGGCCTTTGCAGTGTCATTTCGCATCTAATTTCCCAAACCAAACTGCTTGCAGCTCTAACTCCCTTCTAACTACCACTTCTTCGGTTCAGTGAGATATGCTGGATTCTAAACGGAGAAGCTTCTCTGACGCTTTTTCACAGAGATTTTGAAACTGAAATCTCCCATGCCGTTTCCACCATAGGCAGCAATGGGCTTCCCCATAGAACTTGCCAACCTGAATTCCTACAGGCTAGATGTGAGAGGCACATTCTGCTGCTTCCTCCCTTAGAGTTAAACTTGCTTCTGAAAGCTCAACCTCCGGGGAGTCTGTTTGGCAGAGATATAGAACACACTTTTCCAAGCCTGTTGGAAGGCATTTGCAGTTTCATTTCGCGTCTAATTTCCCAAACCAAACTGCTTGCAGCTCTAACTCCCTTCTAACTACCACTTTTTCAGTTCAGTGAGATATGCTGGATTCTAAACGGAGAAGCTTCTCTGACGCTTTTTCACAGAGATTTTGAAACTGAAATTTCCAAACCCGTTTCCACCATAGGCAGCAATGGGCTTCCCCATAGAACTTGCCAACCTGAATTCCTACAGGCTAGATGTGAGAGGCACATTCTGCTGCTTCCTCCCTTAGAGTTAAACTTGCTTCTGAAAGCTCAACCTCCGGGGAGTCTGTTTGGCAGAGATATAGAACACACTTTTCCAAGCCTGTTGGAAGGCATTTGCAGTTTCATTTCGCGTCTAATTTCCCAAACCAAACTGCTTGCAGCTCTAACTCCCTTCTAACTACCACTTCTTCGGTTCAGTGAGATATGCTGGATTCTAAACGGAGAAGCTTCTCTGACGCTTTTTCACAGAGATTTTGAAACTGAAATTTCCAAACCCGTTTCCAACGAAGGCGCCAATGGGCTTCCCCATAGAACTTGCCAACCTGAATTCCTACAGGCTAGATGTGAGAGGCACATTCTGCTGCTTCCTCCCTTAGAGTTAAACTAGCTTCTGAAAGCTGAACCTCCGGGGAGTCTGTTTGGCAGAGTTATAGAACACACTATTCCAAGCCTGTTGGAAGGCCTTTCCAGTGTCATTTCGCATCTAATTTCCCAAACCAAACTGCTTGCAGCTCTAACTCCCTTCTAACTACCACTTCTTCGGTTCAGTGAGATATGCTGGATTCTAAACGGAGAAGCTTCTCTGACGCTTTTTCACAGAGATTTTGAAACTGAAATCTCCCATGCCGTTTCCACCATAGGCAGCAATGGGCTTCCCCATAGAACTTGCCAACCTGAATTCCTACAGGCTAGATGTGAGAGGCACATTCTGCTGCTTCCTCCCTTAGAGTTAAACTTGCTTCTGAAAGCTCAACCTCCGGGGAGTCTGTTTGGCAGAGATATAGAACACAATTTTCCAAGCCTGTTGGAAGGCATTTGCAGTTTCATTTCGCGTCTAATTTCCCAAACCAAACTGCTTGCAGCTCTTACTCCCTTCTAACTACCACTTCTTCGGTTCAGTGAGATATGCTGGATTCTAAACGGAGAAGCTTCTCTGACGCTTTTTCACCGAGATTTTGAAACTGAAATTTCCAAACCCGTTTCCAACGAAGGCGCCAATGGGCTTCCCGATAGAACTTGCCAACCTGAATTCCTACAGGCTAGATGTGAGAGGCACATTCTGCTGCTTCCTCCCTTAGAGTTAAACTAGCTTCTGAAAGCTCAACCTCCGGGGAGTCTGTTTGGCAGAGATATAGAACACACTTTTCCAAGCCTGTTGGAAGGCATTTGCAGTTTCATTTCGCGTCTAATTTCCCAAACCAAACTGCTTGCAGCTCTAACTCCCTTCTAACTACCACTTCTTCGGTTCAGTGAGATATGCTGGATTCTTAACGGAGAAGCTTCTCTGACGCTTTTTCACAGAGATTTTGAAACTGAAATCTCCCATGCCGTTTCCACCATAGGCAGCAATGGGCTTCCCCATAGAACTTGCCAACCTGAATTCCTACAGGCTAGATGTGAGAGGCACATTCTGCTGATTCCTCCCTAAGAGATAAGCTTGCTTCTGAAAGCTCAACCTCCGGGGAGTCTGTTTGGCAGAGATATAGAACACACTTTTCCAAGCCTGTTGGAAGGCCTTTGCAGTGTCATTTCGCATCTAATTTCCCAAACCAAACTGCTTGCAGCTCTAACTCCCTTCTAACTACCACTTCTTCGGTTCAGTGAGATATGCTGGATTCTAAACGGAGAAGCTTCTCTGACGCTTTTTCACAGAGATTTTGAAACTGAAATCTCCCATGCCGTTTCCACCATAGGCAGCAATGGGCTTCCCCATAGAACTTGCCAACCTGAATTCCTACAGGCTAGATGTGAGAGGCACATTCTGCTGCTTCCTCCCTTAGAGTTAAACTTCCTTCTGAAAGCTCAACCTCCGGGGAGTCTGTTTGGCAGAGATATAGAACACACTTTTCCAAGCCTGTTGGAAGGCATTTGCAGTTTCATTTCGCGTCTAATTTCCCAAACCAAACTGCTTGCAGCTCTAACTCCCTTCTAACTACCACTTCTTCGGTTCAGTGAGATATGCTGGATTCTAAACGGAGAAGCTTCTCTGACGCTTTTTCACAGAGATTTTGAAACTGAAATCTCCCATGCCGTTTCCACCATAGGCAGCAATGGGCTTCCCCATAGAACTTGCCAACCTGAATTCCTACAGGCTAGATGTGAGAGGCACATTCTGCTGCTTCCTCCCTTAGAGTTAAGCTTGCTTCTGAAAGCTCAACCTCCGGGGAGTCTGTTTGGCAGAGATATAGAACACACTTTTACAAGCCTGTTGGAAGGCCTTTGCAGTGTCATTTCGCATCTAATTTCCCAAACCAAACTGCTTGCAGCTCTAACTCCCTTCTAACTACCACTTCTTCGGTTCAGTGAGATATGCTGGATTCTAAACGGAGAAGCTTCTCTGACGCTTTTTCACAGAGATTTTGAAACTGAAATCTCCCATGCCGTTTCCACCATAGGCAGCAATGGGCTTCCACATAGAACTTGCCAACCTGAATTCCTACAGGCTAGATGTGAGAGGCACATTCTGCTGCTTCCTCCCTTAGAGTTAAACTTGCTTCTGAAAGCTCAACCTCCGGGGAGTCTGTTTGGCAGAGATATAGAACACACTTTTCCAAGCCTGTTGGAAGGCATTTGCAGTTTCATTTCGCGTCTAATTTCCCAAACCAAACTGCTTGCAGCTCTAACTCCCTTCTAACTACCACTTCTTCAGTTCAGTGAGATATGCTGGATTCTAAACGGAGAAGCTTCTCTGACGCTTTTTCACAGAGATTTTGAAACTGAAATTTCCAAACCCGTTTCCACCATAGGCAGCAATGGGCTTCCCCATAGAACTTGCCAACCTGAATTCCTACAGGCTAGATGTGAGAGGCACATTCTGCTGCTTCCTCCCTTAGAGTTAAACTTGCTTCTGAAAGCTCAACCTCCGGGGAGTCTGTTTGGCAGAGATATAGAACACACTTTTCCAAGCCTGTTGGAAGGCATTTGCAGTTTCATTTCGCGTCTAATTTCCCAAACCAAACTGCTTGCAGCTCTAACTCCCTTCTAACTACCACTTCTTCGGTTCAGTGAGATATGCTGGATTCTAAACGGAGAAGCTTCTCTGACGCTTTTTCACAGAGATTTTGAAACTGAAATTTCCAAACCCGTTTCCAACGAAGGCGCCAATGGGCTTCCCCATAGAACTTGCCAACCTGAATTCCTACAGGCTAGATGTGAGAGGCACATTCTGCTGCTTCCTCCCTTAGAGTTAAACTAGCTTCTGAAAGCTGAACCTCCGGGGAGTCTGTTTGGCAGAGTTATAGAACACACTATTCCAAGCCTGTTGGAAGGCCTTTCCAGTGTCATTTCGCATCTAATTTCCCAAACCAAACTGCTTGCAGCTCTAACTCCCTTCTAACTACCACTTCTTCGGTTCAGTGAGATATGCTGGATTCTAAACGGAGAAGCTTCTCTGACGCTTTTTCACAGAGATTTTGAAACTGAAATCTCCCATGCCGTTTCCACCGTAGGCAGCAATGGGCTTCCCCATAGAACTTGCCAACCTGAATTCCTACAGGCTAGATGTGAGAGGCACATTCTGCTGCTTCCTCCCTTAGAGTTAAACTAGCTTCTGAAAGCTCAACCTCCGGGGAGGCTGTTTGGCAGAGATATAGAACACATTTTTCCAAGCCTGTTGGAAGGCCTTTGCAGTGTCATTTCGCATCTAATTTCCCAAACCAAACTGCTTGCAGCTCTAACTCCCTTCTAACTACCACTTCTTCGGTTCAGTGAGATATGCTGGATTCTAAACGGAGAAGCTTCTCTGACGCTTTTTCACAGAGATTTTGAAACTGAAATCTCCCATGCCGTTTCCACCATAGGCAGCAATGGGCTTCCCCATAGAACTTGCCAACCTGAATTCCTACAGGCTAGATGTGAGAGGCACATTCTGCTGCTTCCTCCCTTAGAGTTAAACTTGCTTCTGAAAGCTCAACCTCCGGGGAGTCTGTTTGGCAGAGATATTGAACACACTTTTCCAAGCCTGTTGGAAGGCATTTGCAGTTTCATTTCGCGTCTAATTTCCCAAACCAAACTACTTGCAGCTCTAACTCCCTTCTAACTACCACTTCTTCGGTTCAGTGAGATATGCTGGATTCTAAACGGAGAAGCTTCTCTGACGCTTTTTCACAGAGATTTTGAAACTGAAATCTCCCATGCCGTTTCCACCATAGGCAGCAATGGGCTTCCCCATAGAACTTGCCAACCTGAATTCCTACAGGCTAGATGTGAGAGGCACATTCTGCTGCTTCCTCCCTTAGAGTTAAGCTTGCTTCTGAAAGCTCAACCTCCGGGGAGTCTGTTTGGCAGAGATATAGAACACACTTTTCCAAGCCTGCTGGAAGGCCTTTGCAGTGTCATTTCGCATCTAATTTCCCTAACCAAACTGCTTGCAGCTCTAACTCCCTTCTAACTACCACTTCTTCGGTTCAGTGAGATATGCTGGATTCTAAACGGAGAAGCTTCTCTGACGCTTTTTCACAGAGATTTTGAAACTGAAATCTCCCATGCCGTATCCACCATAGGCAGCAATGGGCTTCCCCATAGAACTTGCCAACCTGAATTCCTACAGGCTAGATGTGAGAGGCACATTCTGCTGCCTCCTCCCTTAGAGTTAAACTAGCTTCTGAAAGCTCAACCTCCGGGGAGTCTGTTTAGCAGAGATATAGAACACATTTTTCCAAGCCTGTTGGAAGGCATTTGCAGTTTCATTTCGCGTCTAATTTCCCAAACCAAACTGCTTGCAGCTCTAACTCCCTTCTAACTACCACTTCTTCGGTTCAGTGAGATATGCTGGATTCTAAACGGAGAAGCTTCTCTGACGCTTTTTCACAGAGATTTTGAAACTGATTTCTCCCATGCCGTTTCCACCGTAGGCAGCAATGGGCTTCCCCATAGAACTTGCCAACCTGAATTCCTACAGGCTAGATGTGAGAGGCACATTCTGCTGCTTCCTCCCTTAGAGTTAAACTAGCTTCTGAAAGCTCAACCTCCGGGGAGGCTGTTTGGCAGAGATATAGAACACATTTTTCCAAGCCTGTTGGAAGGCCTTTGCAGTGTCATTTCGCATCTAATTTCCCAAACCAAACTGCTTGCAGCTCTAACTCCCTTCTAACTACCACTTCTTCGGTTCAGTGAGATATGCTGGATTCTAAACGGAGAAGCTTCTCTGACGCTTTTTCACAGAGATTTTGAAACTGAAATCTCCCATGCCGTTTCCACCATAGGCAGCAATGGGCTTCCCCATAGAACTTGCCAACCTGAATTCCTACAGGCTAGATGTGAGAGGCACATTCTGCTGCTTCCTCCCTTAGAGTTAAACTTGCTTCTGAAAGCTCAACCTCCGGGGAGTCTGTTTGGCAGAGATATAGAACACACTTTTCCAAGCCTGTTGGAAGGCATTTGCAGTTTCATTTCGGGTCTAATTTCCCAAACCAAACTGCTTGCAGCTCTAACTCCCTTCTAACTACCACTTCTTCGGTTCAGTGAGATATGCTGGATTCTAAACGGAGAAGCTTCTCTGACGCTTTTTCACAGAGATTTTGAAACTGAAATCTCCCATGCCGTTTCCACCATAGGCAGCAATGGGCTTCCCCATAGAACTTGCCAACCTGAATTCCTACAGGCTAGATGTGAGAGGCACATTCTGCTGCTTCCTCCCTTAGAGTTAAGCTTGCTTCGGAAAGCTCAACCTCCGGGGAGTCTGTTTAGCAGAGATATAGAACACACTTTTCCAAGCCTGCTGGAAGGCCTTTGCAGTGTCATTTCGCATCTAATTTCCCTAACCAAATTGCTTGCAGCTCTAACTCCCTTCTAACTACCACTTCTTCGGTTCAGTGAGATATGCTGGATTCTAAACGGAGAAGCTTCTCTGACGCTTTTTCACAGAGATTTTGAAACTGAAATCTCCCATGCCGTATCCACCATAGGCAGCAATGGGCTTCCCCATAGAACTTGCCAACCTGAATTCCTACAGGCTAGATGTGAGAGGCACATTCTGCTGCTTCCTCCCTTAGAGTTAAACTTGCTTCTGAAAGCTCAACCTCCGGGGAGTCTGTTTGGCAGAGATATAGAACACACTTTTCCAAGCCTGTTGGAAGGCATTTGCAGTTTCATTTCGCGTCTAATTTCCCAAACCAAACTGCTTGCAGCTCTAACTCCCTTCTAACTACCACTTCTTCGGTTCAGTGAGATATGCTGGATTCTAAACGGAGAAGCTTCTCTGACGCTTTTTCACAGAGATTTTGAAACTGAAATCTCCCATGCCGTTTCCACCATAGGCAGCAATGGGCTTCCCCATAGAACTTGCCAACCTGAATTCCTACAGGCTAGATGTGAGAGGCACATTCTGCTGCTTCCTCCCTTAGAGTTAAACTTGCTTCTGAAAGCTCAACCTCCGGGGAGTCTGTTTGGCAGAGATATAGAACACACTTTTCCAAGCCTGTTGGAAGGCATTTGCAGTTTCATTTCGCGTCTAATTTCCCAAACCAAACTGCTTGCAGCTCTAACTCCCTTCTAACTACCACTTCTTCGGTTCAGTGAGATATGCTGGATTCTAAACGGAGAAGCTTCTCTGACGCTTTTTCACAGAGATTTTGAAACTGAAATCTCCCATGCCGTTTCCACCATAGGCAGCAATGGGCTTCCCCATAGAACTTGCCAACCTGAATTCCTACAGGCTAGATGTGAGAGGCACATTCTGCTGCTTCCTCCCTTAGAGTTAAGCTTGCTTCTGAAAGCTCAACCTCCGGGGAGTCTGTTTGGCAGAGATATAGAACACACTTTTACAAGCCTGTTGGAAGGCCTTTGCAGTGTCATTTCGCATCTAATTTCCCAAACCAAACTGCTTGCAGCTCTAACTCCCTTCTAACTACCACTTCTTCGGTTCAGTGAGATATGCTGGATTCTAAACGGAGAAGCTTCTCTGACGCTTTTTCACAGAGATTTTGAAACTGAAATCTCCCATGCCGTTTCCACCATAGGCAGCAATGGGCTTCCCCATAGAACTTGCCAACCTGAATTCCTACAGGCTAGATGTGAGAGGCACATTCTGCTGCTTCCTCCCTTAGAGTTAAACTTGCTTCTGAAAGCTCAACCTCCGGGGAGTCTGTTTGGCAGAGATATAGAACACACTTTTCCAAGCCTGTTGGAAGGCATTTGCAGTTTCATTTCGCGTCTAATTTCCCAAACCAAACTGCTTGCAGCTCTAACTCCCTTCTAACTACCACTTTTTCAGTTCAGTGAGATATGCTGGATTCTAAACGGAGAAGCTTCTCTGACGCTTTTTCACAGAGATTTTGAAACTGAAATTTCCAAACCCGTTTCCACCATAGGCAGCAATGGGCTTCCCCATAGAACTTGCCAACCTGAATTCCTACAGGCTAGATGTGAGAGGCACATTCTGCTGCTTCCTCCCTTAGAGTTAAACTTGCTTCTGAAAGCTCAACCTCCGGGGAGTCTGTTTGGCAGAGATATAGAACACACTTTTCCAAGCCTGTTGGAAGGCATTTGCAGTTTCATTTCGCGTCTAATTTCCCAAACCAAACTGCTTGCAGCTCTAACTCCCTTCTAACTACCACTTCTTCGGTTCAGTGAGATATGCTGGATTCTAAACGGAGAAGCTTCTCTGACGCTTTTTCACCGAGATTTTGAAACTGAAATTTCCAAACCCGTTTCCAACGAAGGCGCCAATGGGCTTCCCGATAGAACTTGCCAACCTGAATTCCTACAGGCTAGATGTGAGAGGCACATTCTGCTGCTTCCTCCCTTAGAGTTAAACTAGCTTCTGAAAGCTCAACCTCCGGGGAGTCTGTTTGGCAGAGATATAGAACACACTTTTCCAAGCCTGTTGGAAGGCATTTGCAGTTTCATTTCGCGTCTAATTTCCCAAACCAAACTGCTTGCAGCTCTAACTCCCTTCTAACTACCACTTCTTCGGTTCAGTGAGATATGCTGGATTCTTAACGGAGAAGCTTCTCTGACGCTTTTTCACAGAGATTTTGAAACTGAAATCTCCCATGCCGTTTCCACCATAGGCAGCAATGGGCTTCCCCATAGAACTTGCCAACCTGAATTCCTACAGGCTAGATGTGAGAGGCACATTCTGCTGATTCCTCCCTAAGAGATAAGCTTGCTTCTGAAAGCTCAACCTCCGGGGAGTCTGTTTGGCAGAGATATAGAACACACTTTTCCAAGCCTGTTGGAAGGCCTTTGCAGTGTCATTTCGCATCTAATTTCCCAAACCAAACTGCTTGCAGCTCTAACTCCCTTCTAACTACCACTTCTTCGGTTCAGTGAGATATGCTGGATTCTAAACGGAGAAGCTTCTCTGACGCTTTTTCACAGAGATTTTGAAACTGAAATCTCCCATGCCGTTTCCACCATAGGCAGCAATGGGCTTCCCCATAGAACTTGCCAACCTGAATTCCTACAGGCTAGATGTGAGAGGCACATTCTGCTGCTTCCTCCCTTAGAGTTAAACTTCCTTCTGAAAGCTCAACCTCCGGGGAGTCTGTTTGGCAGAGATATAGAACACACTTTTCCAAGCCTGTTGGAAGGCATTTGCAGTTTCATTTCGCGTCTAATTTCCCAAACCAAACTGCTTGCAGCTCTAACTCCCTTCTAACTACCACTTCTTCGGTTCAGTGAGATATGCTGGATTCTAAACGGAGAAGCTTCTCTGACGCTTTTTCACAGAGATTTTGAAACTGAAATCTCCCATGCCGTTTCCACCATAGGCAGCAATGGGCTTCCCCATAGAACTTGCCAACCTGAATTCCTACAGGCTAGATGTGAGAGGCACATTCTGCTGCTTCCTCCCTTAGAGTTAAGCTTGCTTCTGAAAGCTCAACCTCCGGGGAGTCTGTTTGGCAGAGATATAGAACACACTTTTACAAGCCTGTTGGAAGGCCTTTGCAGTGTCATTTCGCATCTAATTTCCCAAACCAAACTGCTTGCAGCTCTAACTCCCTTCTAACTACCACTTCTTCGGTTCAGTGAGATATGCTGGATTCTAAACGGAGAAGCTTCTCTGACGCTTTTTCACAGAGATTTTGAAACTGAAATCTCCCATGCCGTTTCCACCATAGGCAGCAATGGGCTTCCACATAGAACTTGCCAACCTGAATTCCTACAGGCTAGATGTGAGAGGCACATTCTGCTGCTTCCTCCCTTAGAGTTAAACTTGCTTCTGAAAGCTCAACCTCCGGGGAGTCTGTTTGGCAGAGATATAGAACACACTTTTCCAAGCCTGTTGGAAGGCATTTGCAGTTTCATTTCGCGTCTAATTTCCCAAACCAAACTGCTTGCAGCTCTAACTCCCTTCTAACTACCACTTCTTCAGTTCAGTGAGATATGCTGGATTCTAAACGGAGAAGCTTCTCTGACGCTTTTTCACAGAGATTTTGAAACTGAAATTTCCAAACCCGTTTCCACCATAGGCAGCAATGGGCTTCCCCATAGAACTTGCCAACCTGAATTCCTACAGGCTAGATGTGAGAGGCACATTCTGCTGCTTCCTCCCTTAGAGTTAAACTTGCTTCTGAAAGCTCAACCTCCGGGGAGTCTGTTTGGCAGAGATATAGAACACACTTTTCCAAGCCTGTTGGAAGGCATTTGCAGTTTCATTTCGCGTCTAATTTCCCAAACCAAACTGCTTGCAGCTCTAACTCCCTTCTAACTACCACTTCTTCGGTTCAGTGAGATATGCTGGATTCTAAACGGAGAAGCTTCTCTGACGCTTTTTCACAGAGATTTTGAAACTGAAATTTCCAAACCCGTTTCCAACGAAGGCGCCAATGGGCTTCCCCATAGAACTTGCCAACCTGAATTCCTACAGGCTAGATGTGAGAGGCACATTCTGCTGCTTCCTCCCTTAGAGTTAAACTAGCTTCTGAAAGCTGAACCTCCGGGGAGTCTGTTTGGCAGAGTTATAGAACACACTATTCCAAGCCTGTTGGAAGGCCTTTCCAGTGTCATTTCGCATCTAATTTCCCAAACCAAACTGCTTGCAGCTCTAACTCCCTTCTAACTACCACTTCTTCGGTTCAGTGAGATATGCTGGATTCTAAACGGAGAAGCTTCTCTGACGCTTTTTCACAGAGATTTTGAAACTGAAATCTCCCATGCCGTATCCACCATAGGCAGCAATGGGCTTCCCCATAGAACTTGCCAACCTGAATTCCTACAGGCTGGATGTGAGAGGCACATTCTGCTGCTTCCTCCCTTAGAGTTAAACTTGCTTCTGAAAGCTCAACCTCCGGGGAGTCTGTTTGGCAGAGATATAGAACACACTTTTCCAAGCCTGTTGGAAGGCATTTGCAGTTTCATTTCGCGTCTAATTTCCCAAACCAAACTGCTTGCAGCTCTAACTCCCTTCTAACTACCACTTCTTCGGTTCAGTGAGATATGCTGGATTCTAAACGGAGAAGCTTCTCTGACGCTTTTTCACAGAGATTTTGAAACTGAAATTTCCAAACCCGTTTCCAACGAAGGCGCCAATGGGCTTCCCGATAGAACTTGCCAACCTGAATTCCTACAGGCTAGATGTGAGAGGCACATTCTGCTGCTTCCTCCCTTAGAGTTAAACTAGCTTCTGAAAGCTCAACCTCCGGGGAGTCTGTTTGGCAGAGATATAGAACACATTTTTCCAAGCCTGTTGGAAGGCATTTGCAGTTTCATTTCGCGTCTAATTTCCCAAACCAAACTGCTTGCAGCTCTAACTCCCTTCTAACTACCACTTCTTCGGTTCAGTGAGATATGCTGGATTCTAAACAGAGAAGCTTCTCTGACGCTTTTTCACAGAGATTTTGAAACTGAAATCTCCCATGCCGTTTCCACCATAGGCAGCAATGGGCTTCCCCATAGAACTTGCCAACCTGAATTCCTACAGGCTAGATGTGAGAGGCACATTCTGCTGCTTCCTCCCTAAGAGTTAAGCTTGCTTCTGAAAGCTCAACCTCCGGGGAGTCTGTTTGGCAGAGATATAGAACACACTTTTCCAAGCCTGTTGGAAGGCCTTTGCAGTGTCATTTCGCATCTAATTTCCCAAACCAAACTGCTTGCAGCTCTAACTCCCTTCTAACTACCACTTCTTCGGTTCAGTGAGATATGCTGGATTCTAAACGGAGAAGCTTCTCTGACGCTTTTTCACAGAGATTTTGAAACTGAAATCTCCCATGCCGTTTCCACCATAGGCAGCAATGGGCTTCCTCATAGAACTTGCCAACCTGAATTCCTACAGGCTAGATGTGAGAGGCACATTCTGCTGCTTCCTCCCTTAGAGTTAAACTTGCTTCTGAAAGCTCAACCTCCGGGGAGTCTGTTTGGCAGAGATATAGAACACACTTTTCCAAGCCTGTTGGAAGGCATTTGCAGTTTCATTTCGCGTCTAATTTCCCAAACCAAACTGCTTGCAGCTCTAACTCCCTTCTAACTACCACTTCTTCAGTTCAGTGAGATATGCTGGATTCTAAACGGAGAAGCTTCTCTGACGCTTTTTCACAGAGATTTTGAAACTGAAATTTCCAAACCCGTTTCCACCATAGGCAGCAATGGGTTTCCCCATAGAACTTGCCAACCTGAATTCCTACAGGCTAGATGTGAGAGGCACATTCTGCTGCTTCCTCCCTTAGAGTTAAACTTGCTTCTGAAAGCTCAACATCCGGGGAGTCTGTTTGGCAGAGATATAGAACACACTTTTCCAAGCCTGTTGGAAGGCATTTGCAGTTTCATTTCGCGTCTAATTTCCCAAACCAAACTGCTTGCAGCTCTAACTCCCTTCTAACTACCACTTCTTCGGTTCAGTGAGATATGCTGGATTCTAAACGGAGAAGCTTCTCTGACGCTTTTTCACAGAGATTTTGAAACTGAAATTTCCAAACCCGTTTCCAACGAAGGCGCCAATGGGCTTCCCCATAGAACTTGCCAACCTGAATTCCTACAGGCTAGATGTGAGAGGCACATTCTGCTGCTTCCTCCCTTAGAGTTAAACTAGCTTCTGAAAGCTGAACCTCCGGGGAGTCTGTTTGGCAGAGTTATAGAACACACTATTCCAAGCCTGTTGGAAGGCCTTTCCAGTGTCATTTCGCATCTAATTTCCCAAACCAAACTGCTTGCAGCTCTAACTCCCTTCTAACTACCACTTCTTCGGTTCAGTGAGATATGCTGGATTCTAAACGGAGAAGCTTCTCTGACGCTTTTTCACAGAGATTTTGAAACTGAAATCTCCCATGCCGTTTCCACCATAGGCAGCAATGGGCTTCCCCATAGAACTTGCCAACCTGAATTCCTACAGGCTAGATGTGAGAGGCACATTCTGCTGCTTCCTCCCTTAGAGTTAAACTTGCTTCTGAAAGCTCAACCTCCGGGGAGTCTGTTTGGCAGAGATATAGAACACACTTTTCCAAGCCTGTTGGAAGGCATTTGCAGTTTCATTTCGCGTCTAATTTCCCAAACCAAACTGCTTGCAGCTCTTACTCCCTTCTAACTACCACTTCTTCGGTTCAGTGAGATATGCTGGATTCTAAACGGAGAAGCTTCTCTGACGCTTTTTCACCGAGATTTTGAAACTGAAATTTCCAAACCCGTTTCCAACGAAGGCGCCAATGGGCTTCCCGATAGAACTTGCCAACCTGAATTCCTACAGGCTAGATGTGAGAGGCACATTCTGCTGCTTCCTCCCTTAGAGTTAAACTAGCTTCTGAAAGCTCAACCTCCGGGGAGTCTGTTTGGCAGAGATATAGAACATATTTTTCCAAGCCTGTTGGAAGGCATTTGCAGTTTCATTTCGCGTCTAATTTCCCAAACCAAACTGCTTGCAGCTCTAACTCCCTTCTAACTACCACTTCTTCGGTTCAGTGAGATATGCTGGATTCTAAACGGAGAAGCTTCTCTGACGCTTTTTCACAGAGATTTTGAAACTGAAATCTCCCATGCCGTTTCCACCATAGGCAGCAATGGGCTTCCCCATAGAACTTGCCAACCTGAATTCCTACAGGCTAGATGTGAGAGGCACATTCTGCTGATTCCTCCCTAAGAGATAAGCTTGCTTCTGAAAGCTCAACCTCCGGGGAGTCTGTTTGGCAGAGATATAGAACACACTTTTCCAAGCCTGTTGGAAGGCCTTTGCAGTGTCATTTCGCATCTAATTTCCCAAACCAAACTGCTTGCAGCTCTAACTGCCTTCTAACTACCACTTCTTCGGTTCAGTGAGATATGCTGGATTCTAAACGGAGAAGCTTCTCTGACGCTTTTTCACAGAGATTTTGAAACTGAAATCTCCCATGCCGTTTCCACCATAGGCAGCAATGGGCTTCCCCATAGAACTTGCCAACCTGAATTCCTACAGGCTAGATGTGAGAGGCACATTCTGCTGCTTCCTCCCTTAGAGTTAAACTTGCTTCTGAAAGCTCAACCTCCGGGGAGTCTGTTTGGCAGAGATATAGAACACACTTTTCCAAGCCTGTTGGAAGGCATTTGCAGTTTCATTTCGCGTCTAATTTCCCAAACCAAACTGCTTGCAGCTCTAACTCCCTTCTAACTACCACTTCTTCGGTTCAGTGAGATATGCTGGATTCTAAACGGAGAAGCTTCTCTGACGCTTTTTCACAGAGATTTTGAAACTGAAATTTCCAAACCCGTTTCCAACGAAGGCGCCAATGGGCTTCCCCATAGAACTTGCCAACCTGAATTCCTACAGGCTAGATGTGAGAGGCACATTCTGCTGCTTCCTCCCTTAGAGTTAAACTAGCTTCTGAAAGCTGAACCTCCGGGGAGTCTGTTTGGCAGAGTTATAGAACACACTATTCCAAGCCTGTTGGAAGGCCTTTCCAGTGTCATTTCGCATCTAATTTCCCGAACCAAACTGCTTGCAGCTCTAACTCCCTTCTAACTACCACTTCTTCGGTTCAGTGAGATATGCTGGATTCTAAACGGAGAAGCTTCTCTGACGCTTTTTCACAGAGATTTTGAAACTGAAATCTCCCATGCCGTTTCCACCATAGGCAGCAATGGGCTTCCCCATAGAACTTGCCAACCTGAATTCCTACAGGCTAGATGTGAGAGGCACATTCTGCTGCTTCCTCCCTTAGAGTTAAACTTGCTTCTGAAAGCTCAACCTCCGGGGAGTCTGTTTGGCAGAGATATAGAACACACTTTTCCAAGCCTGTTGGAAGGCATTTGCAGTTTCATTTCGCGTCTAATTTCCCAAACCAAACTGCTTGCAGCTCTTACTCCCTTCTAACTACCACTTCTTCGGTTCAGTGAGATATGCTGGATTCTAAACGGAGAAGCTTCTCTGACGCTTTTTCACCGAGATTTTGAAACTGAAATTTCCAAACCCGTTTCCAACGAAGGCGCCAATGGGCTTCCCGATAGAACTTGCCAACCTGAATTCCTACAGGCTAGATGTGAGAGGCACATTCTGCTGCTTCCTCCCTTAGAGTTAAACTAGCTTCTGAAAGCTCAACCTCCGGGGAGTCTGTTTGGCAGAGATATAGAACATATTTTTCCAAGCCTGTTGGAAGGCATTTGCAGTTTCATTTCGCGTCTAATTTCCCAAACCAAACTGCTTGCAGCTCTAACTCCCTTCTAACTACCACTTCTTCGGTTCAGTGAGATATGCTGGATTCTAAACGGAGAAGCTTCTCTGACGCTTTTTCACAGAGATTTTGAAACTGAAATCTCCCATGCCGTTTCCACCATAGGCAGCAATGGGCTTCCCCATAGAACTTGCCAACCTGAATTCCTACAGGCTAGATGTGAGAGGCACATTCTGCTGATTCCTCCCTAAGAGATAAGCTTGCTTCTGAAAGCTCAACCTCCGGGGAGTCTGTTTGGCAGAGATATAGAACACACTTTTCCAAGCCTGTTGGAAGGCCTTTGCAGTGTCATTTCGCATCTAATTTCCCAAACCAAACTGCTTGCAGCTCTAACTGCCTTCTAACTACCACTTCTTCGGTTCAGTGAGATATGCTGGATTCTAAACGGAGAAGCTTCTCTGACGCTTTTTCACAGAGATTTTGAAACTGAAATCTCCCATGCCGTTTCCACCATAGGCAGCAATGGGCTTCCCCATAGAACTTGCCAACCTGAATTCCTACAGGCTAGATGTGAGAGGCACATTCTGCTGCTTCCTCCCTTAGAGTTAAACTTGCTTCTGAAAGCTCAACCTCCGGGGAGTCTGTTTGGCAGAGATATAGAACACACTTTTCCAAGCCTGTTGGAAGGCATTTGCAGTTTCATTTCGCGTCTAATTTCCCAAACCAAACTGCTTGCAGCTCTAACTCCCTTCTAACTACCACTTCTTCGGTTCAGTGAGATATGCTGGATTCTAAACGGAGAAGCTTCTCTGACGCTTTTTCACAGAGATTTTGAAACTGAAATCTCCCATGCCGTTTCCACCATAGGCAGCAATGGGCTTCCCCATAGAACTTGCCAACCTGAATTCCTACAGGCTAGATGTGAGAGGCACATTCTGCTGCTTCCTCTCTTAGAGTTAAGCTTGCTTCTGAAAGCTCAACCTCCGGGGAGTCTGTTTGGCAGAGATATAGAACACACTTTTACAAGCCTGTTGGAAGGCCTTTGCAGTGTCATTTCGCATCTAATTTCCCAAACCAAACTGCTTGCAGCTCTAACTCCCTTCTAACTACCACTTCTTCGGTTCAGTGAGATATGCTGGATTCTAAACGGAGAAGCTTCTCTGACGCTTTTTCACAGAGATTTTGAAACTGAAATCTCCCATGCCGTTTCCACCATAGGCAGCAATGGGCTTCCACATAGAACTTGCCAACCTGAATTCCTACAGGCTAGATGTGAGAGGCACATTCTGCTGCTTCCTCCCTTAGAGTTAAACTTGCTTCTGAAAGCTCAACCTCCGGGGAGTCTGTTTGGCAGAGATATAGAACACACTTTTCCAAGCCTGTTGGAAGGCATTTGCAGTTTCATTTCGCGTCTAATTTCCCAAACCAAACTGCTTGCAGCTCTAACTCCCTTCTAACTACCACTTCTTCGGTTCAGTGAGATATGCTGGATTCTAAACGGAGAAGCTTCTCTGACGCTTTTTCACAGAGATTTTGAAACTGAAATCTCCCATGCCGTTTCCACCATAGGCAGCAATGGGCTTCCCCATAGAACTTGCCAACCTGAATTCCTACAGGCTAGATGTGAGAGGCACATTCTGCTGCTTCCTCCCTTAGAGTTAAGCTTGCTTCTGAAAGCTCAACCTCCGGGGAGTCTGTTTGGCAGAGATATAGAACACACTTTTACAAGCCTGTTGGAAGGCCTTTGCAGTGTCATTTCGCATCTAATTTCCCAAACCAAACTGCTTGCAGCTCTAACTCCCTTCTAACTACCACTTCTTCGGTTCAGTGAGATATGCTGGATTCTAAACGGAGAAGCTTCTCTGACGCTTTTTCACAGAGATTTTGAAACTGAAATCTCCCATGCCGTTTCCACCATAGGCAGCAATGGGCTTCCACATAGAACTTGCCAACCTGAATTCCTACAGGCTAGATGTGAGAGGCACATTCTGCTGCTTCCTCCCTTAGAGTTAAACTTGCTTCTGAAAGCTCAACCTCCGGGGAGTCTGTTTGGCAGAGATATAGAACACACTTTTCCAAGCCTGTTGGAAGGCATTTGCAGTTTCATTTCGCGTCTAATTTCCCAAACCAAACTGCTTGCAGCTCTAACTCCCTTCTAACTACCACTTTTTCAGTTCAGTGAGATATGCTGGATTCTAAACGGAGAAGCTTCTCTGACGCTTTTTCACAGAGATTTTGAAACTGAAATTTCCAAACCCGTTTCCACCATAGGCAGCAATGGGCTTCCCCATAGAACTTGCGAACCTGAATTCCTACAGGCTAGATGTGAGAGGCACATTCTGCTGCTTCCTCCCTTAGAGTTAAACTTGCTTCTGAAAGCTCAACCTCCGGGGAGTCTGTTTGGCAGAGATATAGAACACACTTTTCCAAGCCTGTTGGAAGGCATTTGCAGTTTCATTTCGCGTCTAATTTCCCAAACCAAACTGCTTGCAGCTCTAACTCCCTTCTAACTCCCACTTCTTCGGTTCAGTGAGATATGCTGGATTCTAAACGGAGAAGCTTCTCTGACGCTTTTTCACAGAGATTTTGAAACTGAAATTTCCAAACCCGTTTCCAACGAAGGCGCCAATGGGCTTCCCCATAGAACTTGCCAACCTGAATTCCTACAGGCTAGATGTGAGAGGCACATTCTGCTGCTTCCTCCCTTAGAGTTAAACTAGCTTCTGAAAGCTGAACCTCCGGGGAGTCTGTTTGGCAGAGTTATAGAACACACTATTCCAAGCCTGTTGGAAGGCCTTTCCAGTGTCATTTCGCATCTAATTTCCCAAACCAAACTGCTTGCAGCTCTAACTCCCTTCTAACTACCACTTCTTCGGTTCAGTGAGATATGCTGGATTCTAAACGGAGAAGCTTCTCTGACGCTTTTTCACAGAGATTTTGAAACTGAAATCTCCCATGCCGTTTCCACCATAGGCAGCAATGGGCTTCCCCATAGAACTTGCCAACCTGAATTCCTACAGGCTAGATGTGAGAGGCACATTCTGCTGCTTCCTCCCTTAGAGTTAAACTTGCTTCTGAAAGCTCAACCTCCGGGGAGTCTGTTAGGCAGAGATATAGAACACAATTTTCCAAGCCTGTTGGAAGGCATTTGCAGTTTCATTTCGCGTCTAATTTCCCAAACCAAACTGCTTGCAGCTCTTACTCCCTTCTAACTACCACTTCTTCGGTTCAGTGAGATATGCTGGATTCTAAACGGAGAAGCTTCTCTGACGCTTTTTCACCGAGATTTTGAAACTGAAATTTCCAAACCCGTTTCCAACGAAGGCGCCAATGGGCTTCCCGATAGAACTTGCCAACCTGAATTCCTACAGGCTAGATGTGAGAGGCACATTCTGCTGCTTCCTCCCTTAGAGTTAAACTAGCTTCTGAAAGCTCAACCTCCGGGGAGTCTGTTTGGCAGAGATATAGAACACACTTTTCCAAGCCTGTTGGAAGGCATTTGCAGTTTCATTTCGCGTCTAATTTCCCAAACCAAACTGCTTGCAGCTCTAACTCCCTTCTAACTACCACTTCTTCGGTTCAGTGAGATATGCTGGATTCTTAACGGAGAAGCTTCTCTGACGCTTTTTCACAGAGATTTTGAAACTGAAATCTCCCATGCCGTTTCCACCATAGGCAGCAATGGGCTTCCCCATAGAACTTGCCAACCTGAATTCCTACAGGCTAGATGTGAGAGGCACATTCTGCTGATTCCTCCCTAAGAGATAAGCTTGCTTCTGAAAGCTCAACCTCCGGGGAGTCTGTTTGGCAGAGATATAGAACACACTTTTCCAAGCCTGTTGGAAGGCATTTGCAGTGTCATTTCGCATCTAATTTCCCAAACCAAACTGCTTGCAGCTCTAACTCCCTTCTAACTACCACTTCTTCGGTTCAGTGAGATATGCTGGATTCTAAAAGGAGAAGCTTCTCTGACGCTTTTTCACAGAGATTTTGAAACTGAAATCTCCCATGCCGTTTCCACCATAGGCAGCAATGGGCTTCCCCATAGAACTTGCCAACCTGAATTCCTACAGGCTAGATGTGAGAGGCACATTCTGCTGCTTCCTCCCTTAGAGTTAAACTTCCTTCTGAAAGCTCAACCTCCGGGGAGTCTGTTTGGCAGAGATATAGAACACACTTTTCCAAGCCTGTTGGAAGGCATTTGCAGTTTCATTTCGCGTCTAATTTCCCAAACCAAACTGCTTGCAGCTCTAACTCCCTTCTAACTACCACTTCTTCGGTTCAGTGAGATATGCTGGATTCTAAACGGAGAAGCTTCTCTGACGCTTTTTCACAGAGATTTTGAAACTGAAATCTCCCATGCCGTTTCCACCATAGGCAGCAATGGGCTTCCCCATAGAACTTGCCAACCTGAATTCCTACACGCTAGATGTGAGAGGCACATTCTGCTGCTTCCTCTCTTAGAGTTAAGCTTGCTTCTGAAAGCTCAACCTCCGGGGAGTCTGTTTGGCAGAGATATAGAACACACTTTTACAAGCCTGTTGGAAGGCCTTTGCAGTGTCATTTCGCATCTAATTTCCCAAACCAAACTGCTTGCAGCTCTAACTCCCTTCTAACTACCACTTCTTCGGTTCAGTGAGATATGCTGGATTCTAAACGGAGAAGCTTCTCTGACGCTTTTTCACAGAGATTTTGAAACTGAAATCTCCCATGCCGTTTCCACCATAGGCAGCAATGGGCTTCCACATAGAACTTGCCAACCTGAATTCCTACAGGCTAGATGTGAGAGGCACATTCTGCTGCTTCCTCCCTTAGAGTTAAACTTGCTTCTGAAAGCTCAACCTCCGGGGAGTCTGTTTGGCAGAGATATAGAACACACTTTTCCAAGCCTGTTGGAAGGCATTTGCAGTTTCATTTCGCGTCTAATTTCCCAAACCAAACTGCTTGCAGCTCTAACTCCCTTCTAACTACCACTTCTTCAGTTCAGTGAGATATGCTGGATTCTAAACGGAGAAGCTTCTCTGACGCTTTTTCACAGAGATTTTGAAACTGAAATTTCCAAACCCGTTTCCAACGAAGGCGCCAATGGGCTTCCCCATAGAACTTGCCAACCTGAATTCCTACAGGCTAGATGTGAGAGGCACATTCTGCTGCTTCCTCCCTTAGAGTTAAACTAGCTTCTGAAAGCTGAACCTCCGGGGAGTCTGTTTGGCAGAGTTATAGAACACACTATTCCAAGCCTGTTGGAAGGCCTTTCCAGTGTCATTTCGCATCTAATTTCCCAAACCAAACTGCTTGCCGCTCTAACTCCCTTCTAACTACCACTTCTTCGGTTCAGTGAGATATGCTGGATTCTAAACGGAGAAGCTTCTCTGACGCTTTTTCACAGAGATTTTGAAACTGAAATCTCCCATGCCGTATCCACCATAGGCAGCAATGGGCTTCCCCATAGAACTTGCCAACCTGAATTCCTACAGGCTAGATGTGAGAGGCACATTCTGCTGCTTCCTCCCTTAGAGTTAAACTTGCTTCTGAAAGCTCAACCTCCGGGGAGTCTGTTTGGCAGAGATATAGAACACACTTTTCCAAGCCTGTTGGAAGGCATTTGCAGTTTCATTTCGCGTCTAATTTCCCAAACCAAACTGCTTGCAGCTCTAACTCCCTTCTAACTACCACTTCTTCGGTTCAGTGAGATATGCTGGATTCTAAACTGAGAAGCTTCTCTGACGCTTTTTCACAGAGATTTTGAAACTGAAATTTCCAAACCCGTTTCCAACGAAGGCGCCAATGGGCTTCCCGATAGAACTTGCCAACCTGAATTCCTACAGGCTAGATGTGAGAGGCACATTCTGCTGCTTCCTCCCTTAGAGTTAAACTAGCTTCTGAAAGCTCAACCTCCGGGGAGTCTGTTTGGCAGAGATATAGAACACATTTTTCCAAGCCTGTTGGAAGGCATTTGCAGTTTCATTTCGCGTCTAATTTCCCAAACCAAACTGCTTGCAGCTCTAACTCCCTTCTAACTAACACTTCTTCGGTTCAGTGAGATATGCTGGATTCTAAACAGAGAAGCTTCTCTGACGCTTTTTCACAGAGATTTTGAAACTGAAATCTCCCATGCCCTTTCCACCATAGGCAGCAATGGGCTTCCCCATAGAACTTGCCAACCTGAATTCCTACAGGCTAGATGTGAGAGGCACATTCTGCTGCTTCCTCCCTAAGAGTTAAGCTTGCTTCTGAAAGCTCAACCTCCGGGGAGTCTGTTTGGCAGAGATATAGAACACACTTTTCCAAGCCTGTTGGAAGGCCTTTGCAGTGTCATTTCGCATCTAATTTCCCAAACCAAACTGCTTGCAGCTCTAACTCCCTTCTAACTACCACTTCTTCGGTTCAGTGAGATATGCTGGATTCTAAACGGAGAAGCTTCTCTGACGCTTTTTCACAGAGATTTTGAAACTGAAATCTCCCATGCCGTTTCCACCATAGGCAGCAATGGGCTTCCCCATAGAACTTGCCAACCTGAATTCCTACAGGCTAGATGTGAGAGGCACATTCTGCTGCTTCCTCCCTTAGAGTTAAACTTGCTTCTGAAAGCTCAACCTCCGGGGAGTCTGTTTGGCAGAGATATAGAACACACTTTTCCAAGCCTGTTGGAAGGCATTTGCAGTTTCATTTCGCGTCTAATTTCCCAAACCAAACTGCTTGCAGCTCTAACTCCCTTCTAACTACCACTTCTTCGGTTCAGTGAGATATGCTGGATTCTAAACGGAGAAGCTTCTCTGACGCTTTTTCACAGAGATTTTGAAACTGAAATCTCCCATGCCGTTTCCACCATAGGCAGCAATGGGCTTCCCCATAGAACTTGCCAACCTGAATTCCTACAGGCTAGATGTGAGAGGCACATTCTGCTGCTTCCTCCCTTAGAGTTAAGCTTGCTTCTGAAAGCTCAACCTCCGGGGAGTCTGTTTGGCAGAGATATAGAACACACTTTTACAAGCCTGTTGGAAGGCCTTTGCAGTGTCATTTCGCATCTAATTTCCCAAACCAAACTGCTTGCAGCTCTAACTCCCTTCTAACTACCACTTCTTCGGTTCAGTGAGATATGCTGGATTCTAAACGGAGAAGCTTCTCTGACGCTTTTTCACAGAGATTTTGAAACTGAAATCTCCCATGCCGTTTCCACCATAGGCAGCAATGGGCTTCCACATAGAACTTGCCAACCTGAATTCCTACAGGCTAGATGTGAGAGGCACATTCTGCTGCTTCCTCCCTTAGAGTTAAACTTGCTTCTGAAAGCTCAACCTCCGGGGAGTCTGTTTGGCAGAGATATAGAACACACTTTTCCAAGCCTGTTGGAAGGCATTTGCAGTTTCATTTCGCGTCTAATTTCCCAAACCAAACTGCTTGCAGCTCTAACTCCCTTCTAACTACCACTTCTTCAGTTCAGTGAGATATGCTGGATTCTAAACGGAGAAGCTTCTCTGACGCTTTTTCACAGAGATTTTGAAACTGAAATTTCCAAACCCGTTTCCACCATAGGCAGCAATGGGTTTCCCCATAGAACTTGCCAACCTGAATTCCTACAGGCTAGATGTGAGAGGCACATTCTGCTGCTTCCTCCCTTAGAGTTAAACTTGCTTCTGAAAGCTCAACCTCCGGGGAGTCTGTTTGGCAGAGATATAGAACACACTTTTCCAAGCCTGTTGGAAGGCATTTGCAGTTTCATTTCGCGTCTAATTTCCCAAACCAAACTGCTTGCAGCTCTAACTCCCTTCTAACTACCACTTCTTCGGTTCAGTGAGATATGCTGGATTCTAAACGGAGAAGCTTCTCTGACGCTTTTTCACAGAGATTTTGAAACTGAAATTTCCAAACCCGTTTCCAACGAAGGCGCCAATGGGCTTCCCCATAGAACTTGCCAACCTGAATTCCTACAGGCTAGATGTGAGAGGCACATTCTGCTGCTTCCTCCCTTAGAGTTAAACTAGCTTCTGAAAGCTGAACCTCCGGGGAGTCTGTTTGGCAGAGTTATAGAACACACTATTCCAAGCCTGTTGGAAGGCCTTTCCAGTGTCATTTCGCATCTAATTTCCCAAACCAAACTGCTTGCAGCTCTAACTCCCTTCTAACTACCACTTCTTCGGTTCAGTGAGATATGCTGGATTCTAAACGGAGAAGCTTCTCTGACGCTTTTTCACAGAGATTTTGAAACTGAAATCTCCCATGCCGTTTCCACCATAGGCAGCAATGGGCTTCCCCATAGAACTTGCCAACCTGAATTCCTACAGGCTAGATGTGAGAGGCACATTCTGCTGCTTCCTCCCTTAGAGTTAAACTTGCTTCTGAAAGCTCAACCTCCGGGGAGTCTGTTTGGCAGAGATATAGAACACACTTTTCCAAGCCTGTTGGAAGGCATTTGCAGTTTCATTTCGCGTCTAATTTCCCAAACCAAACTGCTTGCAGCTCTTACTCCCTTCTAACTACCACTTCTTCGGTTCAGTGAGATATGCTGGATTCTAAACGGAGAAGCTTCTCTGACGCTTTTTCACCGAGATTTTGAAACTGAAATTTCCAAACCCGTTTCCAACGAAGGCGCCAATGGGCTTCCCGATAGAACTTGCCAACCTGAATTCCTACAGGCTAGATGTGAGAGGCACATTCTGCTGCTTCCTTCCTTAGAGTTAAACTAGCTTCTGAAAGCTCAACCTCCGGGGAGTCTGTTTGGCAGAGATATAGAACATATTTTTCCAAGCCTGTTGGAAGGCATTTGCAGTTTCATTTCGCGTCTAATTTCCCAAACCAAACTGCTTGCAGCTCTAACTCCCTTCTAACTACCACTTCTTCGGTTCAGTGAGATATGCTGGATTCTAAACGGAGAAGCTTCTCTGACGCTTTTTCACAGAGATTTTGAAACTGAAATCTCCCATGCCGTTTCCACCATAGGCAGCAATGGGCTTCCCCATAGAACTTGCCAACCTGAATTCCTACAGGCTAGATGTGAGAGGCACATTCTGCTGATTCCTCCCTAAGAGATAAGCTTGCTTCTGAAAGCTCAACCTCCGGGGAGTCTGTTTGGCAGAGATATAGAACACACTTTTCCAAGCCTGTTGGAAGGCCTTTGCAGTGTCATTTCGCATCTAATTTCCCAAACCAAACTGCTTGCAGCTCTAACTGCCTTCTAACTACCACTTCTTCGGTTCAGTGAGATATGCTGGATTCTAAACGGAGAAGCTTCTCTGACGCTTTTTCACAGAGATTTTGAAACTGAAATCTCCCATGCCGTTTCCACCATAGGCAGCAATGGGCTTCCCCATAGAACTTGCCAACCTGAATTCCTACAGGCTAGATGTGAGAGGCACATTCTGCTGCTTCCTCCCTTAGAGTTAAACTTGCTTCTGAAAGCTCAACCTCCGGGGAGTCTGTTTGGCAGAGATATAGAACACACTTTTCCAAGCCTGTTGGAAGGCATTTGCAGTTTCATTTCGCGTCTAATTTCCCAAACCAAACTGCTTGCAGCTCTAACTCCCTTCTAACTACCACTTCTTCGGTTCAGTGAGATATGCTGGATTCTAAACGGAGAAGCTTCTCTGACGCTTTTTCACAGAGATTTTGAAACTGAAATCTCCCATGCCGTTTCCACCATAGGCAGCAATGGGCTTCCCCATAGAACTTGCCAACCTGAATTCCTACAGGCTAGATGTGAGAGGCACATTCTGCTGCTTCCTCTCTTAGAGTTAAGCTTGCTTCTGAAAGCTCAACCTCCGGGGAGTCTGTTTGGCAGAGATATAGAACACAATTTTACAAGCCTGTTGGAAGGCCTTTGCAGTGTCATTTCGCATCTAATTTCCCAAACCAAACTGCTTGCAGCTCTAACTCCCTTCTAACTACCACTTCTTCGGTTCAGTGAGATATGCTGGATTCTAAACGGAGAAGCTTCTCTGACGCTTTTTCACAGAGATTTTGAAACTGAAATCTCCCATGCCGTTTCCACCGTAGGCAGCAATGGGCTTCCACATAGAACTTGCCAACCTGAATTCCTACAGGCTAGATGTGAGAGGCACATTCTGCTGCTTCCTCCCTTAGAGTTAAACTTGCTTCTGAAAGCTCAACCTCCGGGGAGTCTGTTTGGCAGAGATATAGAACACACTTTTCCAAGCCTGTTGGAAGGCATTTGCAGTTTCATTTCGCGTCTAATTTCCCAAACCAAACTGCTTGCAGCTCTAACTCCCTTCTAACTACCACTTCTTCGGTTCAGTGAGATATGCTGGATTCTAAACGGAGAAGCTTCTCTGACGCTTTTTCACAGAGATTTTGAAACTGAAATTTCCAAACCCGTTTCCAACGAAGGCGCCAATGGGCTTCCCCATAGAACTTGCCAACCTGAATTCCTACAGGCTAGATGTGAGAGGCACATTCTGCTGCTTCCTCCCTTAGAGTTAAACTAGCTTCTGAAAGCTGAACCTCCGGGGAGTCTGTTTGGCAGAGTTATAGAACACACTATTCCAAGCCTGTTGGAAGGCCTTTCCAGTGTCATTTCGCATCTAATTTCCCAAACCAAACTGCTTGCAGCTCTAACTCCCTTCTAACTACCACTTCTTCGGTTCAGTGAGATATGCTGGATTCTAAACGGAGAAGCTTCTCTGACGCTTTTTCACAGAGATTTTGAAACTGAAATCTCCCATGCCGTTTCCACCATAGGCAGCAATGGGCTTCCCCATAGAACTTGCCAACCTGAATTCCTACAGGCTAGATGTGAGAGGCACATTCGGCTGCTTCCTCCCTTAGAGTTAAACTTGCTTCTGAAAGCTCAACCTCCGGGGAGTCTGTTTGGCAGAGATATAGAACACACTTTTCCAAGCCTGTTGGAAGGCATTTGCAGTTTCATTTCGCGTCTAATTTCCCAAACCAAACTGCTTGCAGCTCTTACTCCCTTCTAACTACCACTTCTTCGGTTCAGTGAGATATGCTGGATTCTAAACGGAGAAGCTTCTCTGACGCTTTTTCACCGAGATTTTGAAACTGAAATTTCCAAACCCGTTTCCAACGAAGGCGCCAATGGGCTTCCCGATAGAACTTGCCAACCTGAATTCCTACAGGCTAGATGTGAGAGGCACATTCTGCTGCTTCCTCCCTTAGAGTTAAACTAGCTTCTGAAAGCTCAACCTCCGGGGAGTCTGTTTGGCAGAGATATAGAACATATTTTTCCAAGCCTGTTGGAAGGCATTTGCAGTTTCATTTCGCGTCTAATTTCCCAAACCAAACTGCTTGCAGCTCTAACTCCCTTCTAACTACCACTTCTTCGGTTCAGTGAGATATGCTGGATTCTAAACAGAGAAGCTTCTCTGACGCTTTTTCACAGAGATTTTGAAACTGAAATCTCCCTTGCCGTTTCCACCATAGGCAGCAATGGGCTTCCCCATAGAACTTGCCAACCTGAATTCCTACAGGCTAGATGTGAGAGGCACATTCTGCTGCTTCCTCCCTAAGAGTTAAGCTTGCTTCTGAAAGCTCAACCTCCGGGGAGTCTGTTTGGCAGAGATATAGAACACACTTTTCCAAGCCTGTTGGAAGGCCTTTGCAGTGTCATTTCGCATCTAATTTCCCAAACCAAACTGCTTGCAGCTCTAACTCCCTTCTAACTACCACTTCTTCGGTTCAGTGAGATATGCTGGATTCTAAACGGAGAAGCTTCTCTGACGCTTTTTCACAGAGATTTTGAAACTGAAATCTCCCATGCCGTTTCCACCATAGGCAGCAATGGGCTTCCCCATAGAACTTGCCAACCTGAATTCCTACAGGCTAGATGTGAGAGGCACATTCTGCTGCTTCCTCCCTTAGAGTTAAACTTGCTTCTGAAAGCTCAACCTCCGGGGAGTCTGTTTGGCAGAGATATAGAACACACTTTTCCAAGCCTGTTGGAAGGCATTTGCAGTTTCATTTCGCGTCTAATTTCCCAAACCAAACTGCTTGCAGCTCTAACTCCCTTCTAACTACCACTTCTTCGGTTCAGTGAGATATGCTGGATTCTAAACGGAGAAGCTTCTCTGACGCTTTTTCACAGAGATTTTGAAACTGAAATCTCCCATGCCGTTTCCACCATAGGCAGCAATGGGCTTCCCCATAGAACTTGCCAACCTGAATTCCTACAGGCTAGATGTGAGAGGCACATTCTGCTGCTTCCTCCCTTAGAGTTAAGCTTGCTTCTGAAAGCTCAACCTCCGGGGAGTCTGTTTGGCAGAGATATAGAACACACTTTTACAAGCCTGTTGGAAGGCCTTTGCAGTGTCATTTCGCATCTAATTTCCCAAACCAAACTGCTTGCAGCTCTAACTCCCTTCTAACTACCACTTCTTCGGTTCAGTGAGATATGCTGGATTCTAAACGGAGAAGCTTCTCTGACGCTTTTTCACAGAGATTTTGAAACTGAAATTTCCAAACCCGTTTCCACCATAGGCAGCAATGGGCTTCCCCATAGAACTTGCCAACCTGAATTCCTACAGGCTAGATGTGAGAGGCACATTCTGCTGCTTCCTCCCTTAGAGTTAAACTTGCTTCTGAAAGCTCAACCTCCGGGGAGTCTGTTTGGCAGAGATATAGAACACACTTTTCCAAGCCTGTTGGAAGGCATTTGCAGTTTCATTTCGCGTCTAATTTCCCAAACCAAACTGCTTGCAGCTCTAACTCCCTTCTAACTACCACTTCTTCGGTTCAGTGAGATATGCTGGATTCTAAACGGAGAAGCTTCTCTGACGCTTTTTCACAGAGATTTTGAAACTGAAATTTCCAAACCCGTTTCCAACGAAGGCGCCAATGGGCTTCCCCATAGAACTTGCCAACCTGAATTCCTACAGGCTAGATGTGAGAGGCACATTCTGCTGCTTCCTCCCTTAGAGTTAAACTAGCTTCTGAAAGCTGAACCTCCGGGGAGTCTGTTTGGCAGAGTTATAGAACACACTATTCCAAGCCTGTTGGAAGGCCTTTCCAGTGTCATTTCGCATCTAATTTCCCAAACCAAACTGCTTGCAGCTCTAACTCCCTTCTAACTACCACTTCTTCGGTTCAGTGAGATATGCTGGATTCTAAACGGAGAAGCTTCTCTGACGCTTTTTCACAGAGATTTTGAAACTGAAATCTCCCATGCCGTTTAAACCATAGGCAGCAATGGGCTTCCCCATAGAACTTGCCAACCTGAATACCTACAGTCTAGATGTGAGAGGCACATTCTCCTGCTTCCTCCCTAAGAGTTAAGCTTGCTTCTGAAAGCTCAACCTCTGGGGAGTCTGTTTGGCAGAGATATAGAACACACTTTTCCAAGCCTGTTGGAAGGCCTTTGCAGTGTCATTTCGCATCTAATTTCCCAAACCAAACTGCTTGCAGCTCTAACTCCCTTCTAACTACCACTTCTTCGGTTCAGTGAGATATGCTGGATTCTAAACGGAGAAGCTTCTCTGACGCTTTTTCACAGAGATTTTGAAACTGAAATTTCCAAACCCGTTTCCAACGAAGGCGCCAATGGGCTTCTCCATAGAACTTGCCAACCTGAATTCCTACAGGCTAGATGTGAGAGGCACATTCTGCTGCTTCCTCCCTTAGAGTTAAACTAGCTTCTGAAAGCTCAACCTCCGGGGAGTCTGTTTGGCAGAGATATAGAACCCATTTTTCCAAGCCTGTTTGAAGGCATTTGCACTTTCATTTCGCGTCTAATTTCCCAAACCAAACTGCTTGCAGCTCTAACTCCCTTCTAACTACCACTTCTTCGGTTCTGTGAGATATGCTGGATTCTAAACGGAGAAGCTTCTCTGACGCTTTTTCACAGAGATTTTGAAACTGAAATCTCCCATGCCGTTTCCACCATAGGCAGCAATGGGCTTCCCCATAGAACTTGCCAACCTGAATTCCTACAGGCTAGATGTGAGAGGGACATTCTGCTGCTTCCTCCCTTAGAGTTAAACTAGCTTCTGAAAGCTCAACCTCCGGGGAGTTTGTTTGGCAGAGATATAGAACACACTTTTCCAAGCCTGTTGGAAGGCATTTGCAGTTTCATTTCGCGTCTAATTTCCCAAACCAAACTGCTTGCAGCTCTAACTCCCTTCTAACTACCACTTCTTCGGTTCAGTGAGATATGCTGGATTCTAAACGGAGAAGCTTCTCTGACGCTTTTTCACAGAGATTTTGAAACTGAAATTTCCAAACCCGTTTCCAACGAAGGCGCCAATGGGCTTCCCCATAGAACTTGCCAACCTGAATTCCTAAAGGCTAGATGTGAGAGGCACATTCTGCTGCTTCCTCCCTTAGAGTTAAACTAGCTTCTGAAAGCTCAACCTCCGGGGAGTTTGTTAGGCAGAGATATAGAACACACTTTTCCAAGCCTGTTGGAAGGCCTTTGCAGTTTCATTTCGCGTCTAATTTCCCAAACCAAACTGCTTGCAGCTCTAACTCCCTTCTAACTACCACTTCTTCGGTTCAGTGAGATATGCTGGATTCTAAACGGAGAAGCTTCTCTGACGCTTTTTCACAGAGATTTTGAAACTGAAATCTCCCATGCCGTTTCCACCATAGGCAGCAATGTGCTTCCACATAGAACTTGCCAACCTGAATTCCCACAGGCTAGATGTGAGAGGCACATTGTGCTGCGTCCTCCCTTAGAGTTAAACTAGCTTCTGAAAGCTGAACCTCCGGGGAGTCTGTTTGGCAGAGTTATAGAACACACTATTCCAAGCCTGTTGGAAGGCCTTTCCAGTGTCATTTCGCATCTAATTTCCCAAACCAAACTGCTTGCAGCTCTAACTCCCTTCTAACTACCACTTCTTCGGTTCAGTGAGATATGCTGGATTCTAAACGGAGAAGCTTCTCTGACACTTTTTCACAGAGATTTTGAAACTGAAATCTTCCATGCCGTTTCCACCATAGGCAGCAATGGGCTTCCCCATAGAACTTGCCAACCTGAATTCCTACAGGCTAGATGTGAGAGGCACATTCTGCTGCTTCCTCCCTTAGAGATAAACTTGCTTCTGAAAGCTCAACCTCCGGGGAGTCTGTTTGGCAGAGATATAGAACACAATTTACCAAGCCTGTTGGAAGGCATTTGCAGTGTCATATCGCGTCTAATTTCCCAAACCAAACTGCTTGCAGCTCTAACTCCCTTCTAACTACCACTTCTTCGGTTCAGTGAGATATGCTGGATTCTAAACGGAGAAGCTTCTCTGACGCTTTTTCACAGAGATTTTGAAACTGAAATTTCCAAACCCGTTTCCAACGAAGGCGCCAATGGGCTTCCCCATAGAACTTGCCAACCTGAATTCCTACAGGCTAGATGTGAGAGGCACATTCTGCTGCTTCCTCCCTTAGAGTTAAACTAGCTTCTGAAAGCTCAACCTCCGGGGAGTCTGTTTCGCAGAGATATAGAACACATTTTTCCAAGCCTGTTGGAAGGCATTTGCAGTTTCATTTCGCGTCTAATTTCCAAAACCAAACTGCTTGCAGCTCTAACTCCCTTCTAACTACCACTTCTTCGGTTCAGTGAGATATGCTGGATTCTAAACGGAGAAGCTTCTCTGACGCTTTTTCACAGAGATTTTGAAACTGAAATTTCCAAACCCGTTTCCAACGAAGGCGCCAATGGGCTTCTCCATAGAACTTGCCAACCTGAATTCCTACAGGCTAGATGTGAGAGGCACATTCTGCTGCTTCCTCCCTTAGAGTTAAACTTGCTTCTGAAAGCTCAACCTCCGGGGAGTCTGTTTGGCAGAGATATAGAACCCATTTTTCCAAGCCTGTTTGAAGGCATTTGCACTTTCATTTCGCGTCTAATTTCCCAAACCAAACTGCTTGCAGCTCTAACTCCCTTCTAACTACCACTTCTTCGGTTCTGTGAGATATGCTGGATTCTAAACGGAGAAGCTTCTCTGACGCTTTTTCACAGAGATTTTGAAACTGAAATCTCCCATGCCGTTTCCACCATAGGCAGCAATGGGCTTCCCCATAGAACTTGCCAACCTGAATTCCTACAGGCTAGATGTGAGAGGGACATTCTGCTGCTTCCTCCCTTAGAGTTAAACTAGCTTCTGAAAGCTCAACCTCCGAGGAGTTTGTTTGGCAGAGATATAGAACACACTTTTCCAAGCCTGTTGGAAGGCATTTGCAGTTTCATTTCGCGTCTAATTTCCCAAACCAAACTGCTTGCAGCTCTAACTCCCTTCTAACTACCACTTCTTCGGTTCAGTGAGATATGCTGGATTCTAAACGGAGAAGCTTCTCTGACGCTTTTTCACAGAGATTTTGAAACTGAAATTTCCAAACCCGTGTCCAACGAAGGCGCCAATGGGCTTCCCCATAGAACTTGCCAACCTGAATTCCTAAAGGCTAGATGTGAGAGGCACATTCTGCTGCTTCCTCCCTTAGAGTTAAACTAGCTTCTGAAAGCTCAACCTCCGGGGAGTTTGTTAGGCAGAGATATAGAACACACTTTTCCAAGCCTGTTGGAAGGCCTTTGCAGTTTCATTTCGCGTCTAATTTCCCAAACCAAACTGCTTGCAGCTCTAACTCCCTTCTAACTACCACTTCTTCGGTTCAGTGAGATATGCTGGATTCTAAACGGAGAAGCTTCTCTGACGCTTTTTCACAGAGATTTTGAAACTGAAATCTCCCATGCCGTATCCACCATAGGCAGCAATGGGCTTCCCCATAGAACTTGCCAACCTGAATTCCTACAGGCTAGATGTGAGAGGCACATTCTGCTGCTTCCTCCCTTAGAGTTAAACTTGCTTCTGAAAGCTCAACCTCCGGGGAGTCTGTTTGGCAGAGATATAGAACACACTTTTCCAAGCCTGTTGGAAGGCATTTGCAGTTTCATTTCGCGTCTAATTTCCCAAACCAAACTGCTTGCAGCTCTAACTCCCTTCTAACTACCACTTCTTCGGTTCAGTGAGATATGCTGGATTCTAAACGGAGAAGCTTCTCTGACGCTTTTTCACAGAGATTTTGAAACTGAAATCTCCCATGCCGTTTCCACCATAGGCAGCAATGGGCTTCCCCATAGAACTTGCCAACCTGAATTCCTACAGGCTAGATGTGAGAGGCACATTCTGCTGCTTCCTCCCTTAGAGTTAAACTTGCTTCTGAAAGCTCAACCTCCGGGGAGTCTGTTTGGCAGAGATATAGAACACACTTTTCCAAGCCTGTTGGAAGGAATTTGCAGTTTCATTTCGCGTCTAATTTCCCAAACCAAACTGCTTGCAGCTCTAACTCCCTTCTAACTACCACTTCTTCGGTTCAGTGAGATATGCTGGATTCTAAACGGAGAAGCTTCTCTGACGCTTTTTCACAGAGATTTTGAAACTGAAATCTCCCATGCCGTTTCCACCATAGGCAGCAATGGGCTTCCCCATAGAACTTGCCAACCTGAATTCCTACAGGCTAGATGTGAGAGGCACATTCTGCTGCTTCCTCCCTTAGAGTTAAGCTTGCTTCTGAAAGCTCAACCTCCGGGGAGTCTGTTTGGCAGAGATATAGAACACACTTTTACAAGCCTGTTGGAAGGCCTTTGCAGTGTCATTTCGCATCTAATTTCCCAAACCAAACTGCTTGCAGCTCTAACTCCCTTCTAACTACCACTTCTTCGGTTCAGTGAGATATGCTGGATTCTAAACGGAGAAGCTTCTCTGACGCTTTTTCACAGAGATTTTGAAACTGAAATCTCCCATGCCGTTTCCACCATAGGCAGCAATGGGCTTCCACATAGAACTTGCCAACCTGAATTCCTACAGGCTAGATGTGAGAGGCACATTCTGCTGCTTCCTCCCTTAGAGTTAAACTTGCTTCTGAAAGCTCAACCTCCGGGGAGTCTGTTTGGCAGAGATATAGAACACACTTTTCCAAGCCTGTTGGAAGGCATTTGCAGTTTCATTTCGCGTCTAATTTCCCAAACCAAACTGCTTGCAGCTCTAACTCCCTTCTAACTACCACTTTTTCAGTTCAGTGAGATATGCTGGATTCTAAACGGAGAAGCTTCTCTGACGCTTTTTCACAGAGATTTTGAAACTGAAATTTCCAAACCCGTTTCCACCATAGGCAGCAATGGGCTTCCCCATAGAACTTGCCAACCTGAATTCCTACAGGCTAGATGTGAGAGGCACATTCTGCTGCTTCCTCCCTTAGAGTTAAACTTGCTTCTGAAAGCTCAACCTCCGGGGAGTCTGTTTGGCAGAGATATAGAACACACTTTTCCAAGCCTGTTGGAAGGCATTTGCAGTTTCATTTCGCGTCTAATTTCCCAAACCAAACTGCTTGCAGCTCTAACTCCCTTCTAACTACCACTTCTTCGGTTCAGTGAGATATGCTGGATTCTAAACGGAGAAGCTTCTCTGACGCTTTTTCACAGAGATTTTGAAACTGAAATTTCCAAACCCGTTTCCAACGAAGGCGCCAATGGGCTTCCCCATAGAACTTGCCAACCTGAATTCCTACAGGCTAGATGTGAGAGGCACATTCTGCTGCTTCCTCCCTTAGAGTTAAACTAGCTTCTGAAAGCTGAACCTCCGGGGAGTCTGTTTGGCAGAGTTATAGAACACACTATTCCAAGCCTGTTGGAAGGCCTTTCCAGTGTCATTTCGCATCTAATTTCCCAAACCAAACTGCTTGCAGCTCTAACTCCCTTCTAACTACCACTTCTTCGGTTCAGTGAGATATGCTGGATTCTAAACGGAGAAGCTTCTCTGACGCTTTTTCACAGAGATTTTGAAACTGAAATCTCCCATGCCGTTTCCACCATAGGCAGCAATGGGCTTCCCCATAGAACTTGCCAACCTGAATTCCTACAGGCTAGATGTGAGAGGCACATTCTGCTGCTTCCTCCCTTAGAGTTAAACTTGCTTCTGAAAGCTCAACCTCCGGGGAGTCTGTTTGGCAGAGATATAGAACACAATTTTCCAAGCCTGTTGGAAGGCATTTGCAGTTTCATTTCGCGTCTAATTTCCCAAACCAAACTGCTTGCAGCTCTTACTCCCTTCTAACTACCACTTCTTCGGTTCAGTGAGATATGCTGGATTCTAAACGGAGAAGCTTCTCTGACGCTTTTTCACCGAGATTTTGAAACTGAAATTTCCAAACCCGTTTCCAACGAAGGCGCCAATGGGCTTCCCGATAGAACTTGCCAACCTGAATTCCTACAGGCTAGATGTGAGAGGCACATTCTGCTGCTTCCTCCCTTAGAGTTAAACTAGCTTCTGAAAGCTCAACCTCCGGGGAGTCTGTTTGGCAGAGATATAGAACACACTTTTCCAAGCCTGTTGGAAGGCATTTGCAGTTTCATTTCGCGTCTAATTTCCCAAACCAAACTGCTTGCAGCTCTAACTCCCTTCTAACTACCACTTCTTCGGTTCAGTGAGATATGCTGGATTCTTAACGGAGAAGCTTCTCTGACGCTTTTTCACAGAGATTTTGAAACTGAAATCTCCCATGCCGTTTCCACCATAGGCAGCAATGGGCTTCCCCATAGAACTTGCCAACCTGAATTCCTACAGGCTAGATGTGAGAGGCACATTCTGCTGATTCCTCCCTAAGAGATAAGCTTGCTTCTGAAAGCTCAACCTCCGGGGAGTCTGTTTGGCAGAGATATAGAACACACTTTTCCAAGCCTGTTGGAAGGCCTTTGCAGTGTCATTTCGCATCTAATTTCCCAAACCAAACTGCTTGCAGCTCTAACTCCCTTCTAACTACCACTTCTTCGGTTCAGTGAGATATGCTGGATTCTAAAAGGAGAAGCTTCTCTGACGCTTTTTCACAGAGATTTTGAAACTGAAATCTCCCATGCCGTTTCCACCATAGGCAGCAATGGGCTTCCCCATAGAACTTGCCAACCTGAATTCCTACAGGCTAGATGTGAGAGGCACATTCTGCTGCTTCCTCCCTTAGAGTTAAACTTCCTTCTGAAAGCTCAACCTCCGGGGAGTCTGTTTGGCAGAGATATAGAACACACTTTTCCAAGCCTGTTGGAAGGCATTTGCAGTTTCATTTCGCGTCTAATTTCCCAAACCAAACTGCTTGCAGCTCTAACTCCCTTCTAACTACCACTTCTTCGGTTCAGTGAGATATGCTGGATTCTAAACGGAGAAGCTTCTCTGACGCTTTTTCACAGAGATTTTGAAACTGAAATCTCCCATGCCGTTTCCACCATAGGCAGCAATGGGCTTCCCCATAGAACTTGCCAACCTGAATTCCTACAGGCTAGATGTGAGAGGCACATTCTGCTGCTTCCTCCCTTAGAGTTAAGCTTGCTTCTGAAAGCTCAACCTCCGGGGAGTCTGTTTGGCAGAGATATAGAACACACTTTTACAAGCCTGTTGGAAGGCCTTTGCAGTTTCATTTCGCATCTAATTTCCCAAACCAAACTGCTTGCAGCTCTAACTCCCTTCTAACTACCACTTCTTCGGTTCAGTGAGATATGCTGGATTCTAAACGGAGAAGCTTCTCTGACGCTTTTTCACAGAGATTTTGAAACTGAAATCTCCCATGCCGTTTCCACCATAGGCAGCAATGGGCTTCCACATAGAACTTGCCAACCTGAATTCCTACAGGCTAGATGTGAGAGGCACATTCTGCTGCTTCCTCCCTTAGAGTTAAACTTGCTTCTGAAAGCTCAACCTCCGGGGAGTCTGTTTGGCAGAGATATAGAACACACTTTTCCAAGCCTGTTGGAAGGCATTTGCAGTTTCATTTCGCGTCTAATTTCCCAAACCAAACTGCTTGCAGCTCTAACTCCCTTCTAACTACCACTTCTTCAGTTCAGTGAGATATGCTGGATTCTAAACGGAGAAGCTTCTCTGACGCTTTTTCACAGAGATTTTGAAACTGAAATTTCCAAACCCGTTTCCACCATAGGCAGCAATGGGCTTCCCCATAGAACTTGCCAACCTGAATTCCTACAGGCTAGATGTGAGAGGCACATTCTGCTGCTTCCTCCCTTAGAGTTAAACTTGCTTCTGAAAGCTCAACCTCCGGGGAGTCTGTTTGGCAGAGATATAGAACACACTTTTCCAAGCCTGTTGGAAGGCATTTGCAGTTTCATTTCGCGTCTAATTTCCCAAACCAAACTGCTTGCAGCTCTAACTCCCTTCTAACTACCACTTCTTCGGTTCAGTGAGATATGCTGGATTCTAAACGGAGAAGCTTCTCTGACGCTTTTTCACAGAGATTTTGAAACTGAAATTTCCAAACCCGTTTCCAACGAAGGCGCCAATGGGCTTCCCCATAGAACTTGCCAACCTGAATTCCTACAGGCTAGATGTGAGAGGCACATTCTGCTGCTTCCTCCCTTAGAGTTAAACTAGCTTCTGAAAGCTGAACCTCCGGGGAGTCTGTTTGGCAGAGTTATAGAACACACTATTCCAAGCCTGTTGGAAGGCCTTTCCAGTGTCATTTCGCATCTAATTTCCCAAACCAAACTGCTTGCAGCTCTAACTCCCTTCTAACTACCACTTCTTCGGTTCAGTGAGATATGCTGGATTCTAAACGGAGAAGCTTCTCTGACGCTTTTTCACAGAGATTTTGAAACTGAAATCTCCCATGCCGTATCCACCATAGGCAGCAATGGGCTTCCCCATAGAACTTGCCAACCTGAATTCCTACAGGCTAGATGTGAGAGGCACATTCTGCTGCTTCCTCCCTTAGAGTTAAACTTGCTTCTGAAAGCTCAACCTCCGGGGAGTCTGTTTGGCAGAGATATAGAACACACTTTTCCAAGCCTGTTGGAAGGCATTTGCAGTTTCATTTCGCGTCTAATTTCCCAAACCAAACTGCTTGCAGCTCTAACTCCCTTCTAACTACCACTTCTTCGGTTCAGTGAGATATGCTGGATTCTAAACGGAGAAGCTTCTCTGACGCTTTTTCACAGAGATTTTGAAACTGAAATTTCCAAACCCGTTTCCAACGAAGGCGCCAATGGGCTTCCCGATAGAACTTGCCAACCTGAATTCCTACAGGCTAGATGTGAGAGGCACATTCTGCTGCTTCCTCCCTTAGAGTTAAACTAGCTTCTGAAAGCTCAACCTCCGGGGAGTCTGTTTGGCAGAGATATAGAACACATTTTTCCAAGCCTGTTGGAAGGCATTTGCAGTTTCATTTCGCGTCTAATTTCCCAAACCAAACTGCTTGCAGCTCTAACTCCCTTCTAACTACCACTTCTTCGGTTCAGTGAGATATGCTGGATTCTAAACAGAGAAGCTTCTCTGACGCTTTTTCACAGAGATTTTGAAACTGAAATCTCCCATGCCGTTTCCACCATAGGCAGCAATGGGCTTCCCCATAGAACTTGCCAACCTGAATTCCTACAGGCTAGATGTGAGAGGCACATTCTGCTGCTTCCTCCCTAAGAGTTAAGCTTGCTTCTGAAAGCTCAACGTCCGGGGAGTCTGTTTGGCAGAGATATAGAACACACTTTTCCAAGCCTGTTGGAAGGCCTTTGCAGTGTCATTTCGCATCTAATTTCCCAAACCAAACTGCTTGCAGCTCTAACTGCCTTCTAACTACCACTTCTTCGGTTCAGTGAGATATGCTGGATTCTAAACGGAGAAGCTTCTCTGACGCTTTTTCACAGAGATTTTGAAACTGAAATCTCCCATGCCGTTTCCACCATAGGCAGCAATGGGCTTCCCCATAGAACTTGCCAACCTGAATTCCTACAGGCTAGATGTGAGAGGCACATTCTGCTGCTTCCTCCCTTAGAGTTAAACTTGCTTCTGAAAGCTCAACCTCCGGGGAGTCTGTTTGGCAGAGATATAGAACACACTTTTCCAAGCCTGTTGGAAGGCATTTGCAGTTTCATTTCGCGTCTAATTTCCCAAACCAAACTGCTTGCAGCTCTAACTCCCTTCTAACTACCACTTCTTCGGTTCAGTGAGATATGCTGGATTCTAAACGGAGAAGCTTCTCTGACGCTTTTTCACAGAGATTTTGAAACTGAAATCTCCCATGCCGTTTCCACCGTAGGCAGCAATGGGCTTCCCCATAGAACTTGCCAACCTGAATTCCTACAGGCTAGATGTGAGAGGCACATTCTGCTGCTTCCTCCCTTAGAGTTAAGCTTGCTTCTGAAAGCTCAACCTCCGGGGAGTCTGTTTGGCAGAGATATAGAACACACTTTTACAAGCCTGTTGGAAGGCCTTTGCAGTGTCATTTCGCATCTAATTTCCCAAACCAAACTGCTTGCAGCTCTAACTCCCTTCTAACTACCACTTCTTCGGTTCAGTGAGATATGCTGGATTCTAAACGGAGAAGCTTCTCTGACGCTTTTTCACAGAGATTTTGAAACTGAAATCTCCCATGCCGTTTCCACCATAGGCAGCAATGGGCTTCCTCATAGAACTTGCCAACCTGAATTCCTACAGGCTAGATGTGAGAGGCACATTCTGCTGCTTCCTCCCTTAGAGTTAAACTTGCTTCTGAAAGCTCAACCTCCGGGGAGTCTGTTTGGCAGAGATATAGAACACACTTTTCCAAGCCTGTTGGAAGGCATTTGCAGTTTCATTTCGCGTCTAATTTCCCAAACCAAACTGCTTGCAGCTCTAACTCCCTTCTAACTACCACTTCTTCAGTTCAGTGAGATATGCTGGATTCTAAACGGAGAAGCTTCTCTGACGCTTTTTCACAGAGATTTTGAAACTGAAATTTCCAAACCCGTTTCCACCATAGGCAGCAATGGGTTTCCCCATAGAACTTGCCAACCTGAATTCCTACAGGCTAGATGTGAGAGGCACATTCTGCTGCTTCCTCCCTTAGAGTTAAACTTGCTTCTGAAAGCTCAACCTCCGGGGAGTCTGTTTGGCAGAGATATAGAACACACTTTTCCAAGCCTGTTGGAAGGCATTTGCAGTTTCATTTCGCGTCTAATTTCCCAAACCAAACTGCTTGCAGCTCTAACTCCCTTCTAACTACCACTTCTTCGGTTCAGTGAGATATGCTGGATTCTAAACGGAGAAGCTTCTCTGACGCTTTTTCACAGAGATTTTGAAACTGAAATTTCCAAACCCGTTTCCAACGAAGGCGCCAATGGGCTTCCCCATAGAACTTGCCAACCTGAATTCCTACAGGCTAGATGTGAGAGGCACATTCTGCTGCTTCCTCCCTTAGAGTTAAACTAGCTTCTGAAAGCTGAACCTCCGGGGAGTCTGTTTGGCAGAGTTATAGAACACACTATTCCAAGCCTGTTGGAAGGCCTTTCCAGTGTCATTTCGCATCTAATTTCCCAAACCAAACTGCTTGCAGCTCTAACTCCCTTCTAACTACCACTTCTTCGGTTCAGTGAGATATGCTGGATTCTAAACGGAGAAGCTTCTCTGACGCTTTTTCACAGAGATTTTGAAACTGAAATCTCCCATGCCGTTTCCACCATAGGCAGCAATGGGCTTCCCCATAGAACTTGCCAACCTGAATTCCTACAGGCTAGATGTGAGAGGCACATTCTGCTGCTTCCTCCCTTAGAGTTAAACTTGCTTCTGAAAGCTCAACCTCCGGGGAGTCTGTTTGGCAGAGATATAGAACACACTTTTCCAAGCCTGTTGGAAGGCATTTGCAGTTTCATTTCGCGTCTAATTTCCCAAACCAAACTGCTTGCAGCTCTTACTCCCTTCTAACTACCACTTCTTCGGTTCAGTGAGATATGCTGGATTCTAAACGGAGAAGCTTCTCTGACGCTTTTTCACCGAGATTTTGAAACTGAAATTTCCAAACCCGTTTCCAACGAAGGCGCCAATGGGCTTCCCGATAGAACTTGCCAACCTGAATTCCTACAGGCTAGATGTGAGAGGCACATTCTGCTGCTTCCTCCCTTAGAGTTAAACTAGCTTCTGAAAGCTCAACCTCCGGGGAGTCTGTTTGGCAGAGATATAGAACATATTTTTCCAAGCCTGTTGGAAGTCATTTGCAGTTTCATTTCGCGTCTAATTTCCCAAACCAAACTGCTTGCAGCTCTAACTCCCTTCTAACTACCACTTCTTCGGTTCAGTGAGATATGCTGGATTCTAAACGGAGAAGCTTCTCTGACGCTTTTTCACAGAGATTTTGAAACTGAAATCTCCCATGCCGTTTCCACCATAGGCAGCAATGGGCTTCCCCATAGAACTTGCCAACCTGAATTCCTACAGGCTAGATGTGAGAGGCACATTCTGCTGATTCCTCCCTAAGAGATAAGCTTGCTTCTGAAAGCTCAACCTCCGGGGAGTCTGTTTGGCAGAGATATAGAACACACTTTTCCAAGCCTGTTGGAAGGCCTTTGCAGTGTCATTTCGCATCTAATTTCCCAAACCAAACTGCTTGCAGCTCTAACTGCCTTCTAACTACCACTTCTTCGGTTCAGTGAGATATGCTGGATTCTAAACGGAGAAGCTTCTCTGACGCTTTTTCACAGAGATTTTGAAACTGAAATTTCCAAACCCGTTTCCACCATAGGCAGCAATGGGCTTCCCCATAGAACTTGCGAACCTGAATTCCTACAGGCTAGATGTGAGAGGCACATTCTGCTGCTTCCTCCCTTAGAGTTAAACTTGCTTCTGAAAGCTCAACCTCCGGGGAGTCTGTTTGGCAGAGATATAGAACACACTTTTCCAAGCCTGTTGGAAGGCATTTGCAGTTTCATTTCGCGTCTAATTTCCCAAACCAAACTGCTTGCAGCTCTAACTCCCTTCTAACTCCCACTTCTTCGGTTCAGTGAGATATGCTGGATTCTAAACGGAGAAGCTTCTCTGACGCTTTTTCACAGAGATTTTGAAACTGAAATTTCCAAACCCGTTTCCAACGAAGGCGCCAATGGGCTTCCCCATAGAACTTGCCAACCTGAATTCCTACAGGCTAGATGTGAGAGGCACATTCTGCTGCTTCCTCCCTTAGAGTTAAACTAGCTTCTGAAAGCTGAACCTCCGGGGAGTCTGTTTGGCAGAGTTATAGAACACACTATTCCAAGCCTGTTGGAAGGCCTTTCCAGTGTCATTTCGCATCTAATTTCCCAAACCAAACTGCTTGCAGCTCTAACTCCCTTCTAACTACCACTTCTTCGGTTCAGTGAGATATGCTGGATTCTAAACGGAGAAGCTTCTCTGACGCTTTTTCACAGAGATTTTGAAACTGAAATCTCCCATGCCGTTTCCACCATAGGCAGCAATGGGCTTCCCCATAGAACTTGCCAACCTGAATTCCTACAGGCTAGATGTGAGAGGCACATTCTGCTGCTTCCTCCCTTAGAGTTAAACTTGCTTCTGAAAGCTCAACCTCCGGGGAGTCTGTTAGGCAGAGATATAGAACACAATTTTCCAAGCCTGTTGGAAGGCATTTGCAGTTTCATTTCGCGTCTAATTTCCCAAACCAAACTGCTTGCAGCTCTTACTCCCTTCTAACTACCACTTCTTCGGTTCAGTGAGATATGCTGGATTCTAAACGGAGAAGCTTCTCTGACGCTTTTTCACCGAGATTTTGAAACTGAAATTTCCAAACCCGTTTCCAACGAAGGCGCCAATGGGCTTCCCGATAGAACTTGCCAACCTGAATTCCTACAGGCTAGATGTGAGAGGCACATTCTGCTGCTTCCTCCCTTAGAGTTAAACTAGCTTCTGAAAGCTCAACCTCCGGGGAGTCTGTTTGGCAGAGATATAGAACACACTTTTCCAAGCCTGTTGGAAGGCATTTGCAGTTTCATTTCGCGTCTAATTTCCCAAACCAAACTGCTTGCAGCTCTAACTCCCTTCTAACTACCACTTCTTCGGTTCAGTGAGATATGCTGGATTCTTAACGGAGAAGCTTCTCTGACGCTTTTTCACAGAGATTTTGAAACTGAAATCTCCCATGCCGTTTCCACCATAGGCAGCAATGGGCTTCCCCATAGAACTTGCCAACCTGAATTCCTACAGGCTAGATGTGAGAGGCACATTCTGCTGATTCCTCCCTAAGAGATAAGCTTGCTTCTGAAAGCTCAACCTCCGGGGAGTCTGTTTGGCAGAGATATAGAACACACTTTTCCAAGCCTGTTGGAAGGCATTTGCAGTGTCATTTCGCATCTAATTTCCCAAACCAAACTGCTTGCAGCTCTAACTCCCTTCTAACTACCACTTCTTCGGTTCAGTGAGATATGCTGGATTCTAAAAGGAGAAGCTTCTCTGACGCTTTTTCACAGAGATTTTGAAACTGAAATCTCCCATGCCGTTTCCACCATAGGCAGCAATGGGCTTCCCCATAGAACTTGCCAACCTGAATTCCTACAGGCTAGATGTGAGAGGCACATTCTGCTGCTTCCTCCCTTAGAGTTAAACTTCCTTCTGAAAGCTCAACCTCCGGGGAGTCTGTTTGGCAGAGATATAGAACACACTTTTCCAAGCCTGTTGGAAGGCATTTGCAGTTTCATTTCGCGTCTAATTTCCCAAACCAAACTGCTTGCAGCTCTAACTCCCTTCTAACTACCACTTCTTCGGTTCAGTGAGATATGCTGGATTCTAAACGGAGAAGCTTCTCTGACGCTTTTTCACAGAGATTTTGAAACTGAAATCTCCCATGCCGTTTCCACCATAGGCAGCAATGGGCTTCCCCATAGAACTTGCCAACCTGAATTCCTACACGCTAGATGTGAGAGGCACATTCTGCTGCTTCCTCTCTTAGAGTTAAGCTTGCTTCTGAAAGCTCAACCTCCGGGGAGTCTGTTTGGCAGAGATATAGAACACACTTTTACAAGCCTGTTGGAAGGCCTTTGCAGTGTCATTTCGCATCTAATTTCCCAAACCAAACTGCTTGCAGCTCTAACTCCCTTCTAACTACCACTTCTTCGGTTCAGTGAGATATGCTGGATTCTAAACGGAGAAGCTTCTCTGACGCTTTTTCACAGAGATTTTGAAACTGAAATCTCCCATGCCGTTTCCACCATAGGCAGCAATGGGCTTCCACATAGAACTTGCCAACCTGAATTCCTACAGGCTAGATGTGAGAGGCACATTCTGCTGCTTCCTCCCTTAGAGTTAAACTTGCTTCTGAAAGCTCAACCTCCGGGGAGTCTGTTTGGCAGAGATATAGAACACACTTTTCCAAGCCTGTTGGAAGGCATTTGCAGTTTCATTTCGCGTCTAATTTCCCAAACCAAACTGCTTGCAGCTCTAACTCCCTTCTAACTACCACTTCTTCGGTTCAGTGAGATATGCTGGATTCTAAACGGAGAAGCTTCTCTGACGCTTTTTCACAGAGATTTTGAAACTGAAATTTCCAAACCCGTTTCCAACGAAGGCGCCAATGGGCTTCCCCATAGAACTTGCCAACCTGAATTCCTACAGGCTAGATGTGAGAGGCACATTCTGCTGCTTCCTCCCTTAGAGTTAAACTAGCTTCTGAAAGCTGAACCTCCGGGGAGTCTGTTTGGCAGAGTTATAGAACACACTATTCCAAGCCTGTTGGAAGGCCTTTCCAGTGTCATTTCGCATCTAATTTCCCAAACCAAACTGCTTGCAGCTCTAACTCCCTTCTAACTACCACTTCTTCGGTTCAGTGAGATATGCTGGATTCTAAACGGAGAAGCTTCTCTGACGCTTTTTCACAGAGATTTTGAAACTGAAATCTCCCATGCCATATCCACCATAGGCAGCAATGGGCTTCCCCATAGAACTTGCCAACCTGAATTCCTACAGGCTAGATGTGAGAGGCACATTCTGCTGCTTCCTCCCTTAGAGTTAAACTTGCTTCTGAAAGCTCAACCTCCGGGGAGTCTGTTTGGCAGAGATATAGAACACACTTTTCCAAGCCTGTTGGAAGGCATTTGCAGTTTCATTTCGCGTCTAATTTCCCAAACCAAACTGCTTGCAGCTCTAACTCCCTTCTAACTACCACTTCTTCGGTTCAGTGAGATATGCTGGATTCTAAACGGAGAAGCTTCTCTGACGCTTTTTCACAGAGATTTTGAAACTGAAATTTCCAAACCCGTTTCCAACGAAGGCGCCAATGGGCTTCCCGATAGAACTTGCCAACCTGAATTCCTACAGGCTAGATGTGAGAGGCACATTCTGCTGCTTCCTCCCTTAGAGTTAAACTAGCTTCTGAAAGCTCAACCTCCGGGGAGTCTGTTTGGCAGAGATATAGAACACATTTTTCCAAGCCTGTTGGAAGGCATTTGCAGTTTCATTTCGCGTCTAATTTCCCAAACCAAACTGCTTGCAGCTCTAACTCCCTTCTAACTAACACTTCTTCGGTTCAGTGAGATATGCTGGATTCTAAACAGAGAAGCTTCTCTGACGCTTTTTCACAGAGATTTTGAAACTGAAATCTCCCATGCCCTTTCCACCATAGGCAGCAATGGGCTTCCCCATAGAACTTGCCAACCTGAATTCCTACAGGCTAGATGTGAGAGGCACATTCTGCTGCTTCCTCCCTAAGAGTTAAGCTTGCTTCTGAAAGCTCAACCTCCGGGGAGTCTGTTTGGCAGAGATATAGAACACACTTTTCCAAGCCTGTTGGAAGGCCTTTGCAGTGTCATTTCGCATCTAATTTCCCAAACCAAACTGCTTGCAGCTCTAACTCCCTTCTAACTACCACTTCTTCGGTTCAGTGAGATATGCTGGATTCTAAACGGAGAAGCTTCTCTGACGCTTTTTCACAGAGATTTTGAAACTGAAATCTCCCATGCCGTTTCCACCATAGGCAGCAATGGGCTTCCCCATAGAACTTGCCAACCTGAATTCCTACAGGCTAGATGTGAGAGGCACATTCTGCTGCTTCCTCCCTTAGAGTTAAACTTGCTTCTGAAAGCTCAACCTCCGGGGAGTCTGTTTGGCAGAGATATAGAACACACTTTTCCAAGCCTGTTGGAAGGCATTTGCAGTTTCATTTCGCGTCTAATTTCCCAAACCAAACTGCTTGCAGCTCTAACTCCCTTCTAACTACCACTTCTTCGGTTCAGTGAGATATGCTGGATTCTAAACGGAGAAGCTTCTCTGACGCTTTTTCACAGAGATTTTGAAACTGAAATCTCCCATGCCGTTTCCACCATAGGCAGCAATGGGCTTCCCCATAGAACTTGCCAACCTGAATTCCTACAGGCTAGATGTGAGAGGCACATTCTGCTGCTTCCTCCCTTAGAGTTAAGCTTGCTTCTGAAAGCTCAACCTCCGGGGAGTCTGTTTGGCAGAGATATAGAACACACTTTTACAAGCCTGTTGGAAGGCCTTTGCAGTGTCATTTCGCATCTAATTTCCCAAACCAAACTGCTTGCAGCTCTAACTCCCTTCTAACTACCACTTCTTCGGTTCAGTGAGATATGCTGGATTCTAAACGGAGAAGCTTCTCTGACGCTTTTTCACAGAGATTTTGAAACTGAAATCTCCCATGCCGTTTCCACCATAGGCAGCAATGGGCTTCCACATAGAACTTGCCAACCTGAATTCCTACAGGCTAGATGTGAGAGGCACATTCTGCTGCTTCCTCCCTTAGAGTTAAACTTGCTTCTGAAAGCTCAACCTCCGGGGAGTCTGTTTGGCAGAGATATAGAACACACTTTTCCAAGCCTGTTGGAAGGCATTTGCAGTTTCATTTCGCGTCTAATTTCCCAAACCAAACTGCTTGCAGCTCTAACTCCCTTCTAACTACCACTTCTTCAGTTCAGTGAGATATGCTGGATTCTAAACGGAGAAGCTTCTCTGACGCTTTTTCACAGAGATTTTGAAACTGAAATTTCCAAACCCGTTTCCACCATAGGCAGCAATGGGTTTCCCCATAGAACTTGCCAACCTGAATTCCTACAGGCTAGATGTGAGAGGCACATTCTGCTGCTTCCTCCCTTAGAGTTAAACTTGCTTCTGAAAGCTCAACCTCCGGGGAGTCTGTTTGGCAGAGATATAGAACACACTTTTCCAAGCCTGTTGGAAGGCATTTGCAGTTTCATTTCGCGTCTAATTTCCCAAACCAAACTGCTTGCAGCTCTAACTCCCTTCTAACTACCACTTCTTCGGTTCAGTGAGATATGCTGGATTCTAAACGGAGAAGCTTCTCTGACGCTTTTTCACAGAGATTTTGAAACTGAAATTTCCAAACCCGTTTCCAACGAAGGCGCCAATGGGCTTCCCCATAGAACTTGCCAACCTGAATTCCTACAGGCTAGATGTGAGAGGCACATTCTGCTGCTTCCTCCCTTAGAGTTAAACTAGCTTCTGAAAGCTGAACCTCCGGGGAGTCTGTTTGGCAGAGTTATAGAACACACTATTCCAAGCCTGTTGGAAGGCCTTTCCAGTGTCATTTCGCATCTAATTTCCCAAACCAAACTGCTTGCAGCTCTAACTCCCTTCTAACTACCACTTCTTCGGTTCAGTGAGATATGCTGGATTCTAAACGGAGAAGCTTCTCTGACGCTTTTTCACAGAGATTTTGAAACTGAAATCTCCCATGCCGTTTCCACCATAGGCAGCAATGGGCTTCCCCATAGAACTTGCCAACCTGAATTCCTACAGGCTAGATGTGAGAGGCACATTCTGCTGCTTCCTCCCTTAGAGTTAAACTTGCTTCTGAAAGCTCAACCTCCGGGGAGTCTGTTTGGCAGAGATATAGAACACACTTTTCCAAGCCTGTTGGAAGGCATTTGCAGTTTCATTTCGCGTCTAATTTCCCAAACCAAACTGCTTGCAGCTCTTACTCCCTTCTAACTACCACTTCTTCGGTTCAGTGAGATATGCTGGATTCTAAACGGAGAAGCTTCTCTGACGCTTTTTCACCGAGATTTTGAAACTGAAATTTCCAAACCCGTTTCCAACGAAGGCGCCAATGGGCTTCCCGATAGAACTTGCCAACCTGAATTCCTACAGGCTAGATGTGAGAGGCACATTCTGCTGCTTCCTCCCTTAGAGTTAAACTAGCTTCTGAAAGCTCAACCTCCGGGGAGTCTGTTTGGCAGAGATATAGAACATATTTTTCCAAGCCTGTTGGAAGGCATTTGCAGTTTCATTTCGCGTCTAATTTCCCAAACCAAACTGCTTGCAGCTCTAACTCCCTTCTAACTACCACTTCTTCGGTTCAGTGAGATATGCTGGATTCTAAACGGAGAAGCTTCTCTGACGCTTTTTCACAGAGATTTTGAAACTGAAATCTCCCATGCCGTTTCCACCATAGGCAGCAATGGGCTTCCCCATAGAACTTGCCAACCTGAATTCCTACAGGCTAGATGTGAGAGGCACATTCTGCTGATTCCTCCCTAAGAGATAAGCTTGCTTCTGAAAGCTCAACCTCCGGGGAGTCTGTTTGGCAGAGATATAGAACACACTTTTCCAAGCCTGTTGGAAGGCCTTTGCAGTGTCATTTCGCATCTAATTTCCCAAACCAAACTGCTTGCAGCTCTAACTGCCTTCTAACTACCACTTCTTCGGTTCAGTGAGATATGCTGGATTCTAAACGGAGAAGCTTCTCTGACGCTTTTTCACAGAGATTTTGAAACTGAAATCTCCCATGCCGTTTCCACCATAGGCAGCAATGGGCTTCCCCATAGAACTTGCCAACCTGAATTCCTACAGGCTAGATGTGAGAGGCACATTCTGCTGCTTCCTCCCTTAGAGTTAAACTTGCTTCTGAAAGCTCAACCTCCGGGGAGTCTGTTTGGCAGAGATATAGAACACACTTTTCCAAGCCTGTTGGAAGGCATTTGCAGTTTCATTTCGCGTCTAATTTCCCAAACCAAACTGCTTGCAGCTCTAACTCCCTTCTAACTACCACTTCTTCGGTTCAGTGAGATATGCTGGATTCTAAACGGAGAAGCTTCTCTGACGCTTTTTCACAGAGATTTTGAAACTGAAATTTCCAAACCCGTTTCCAACGAAGGCGCCAATGGGCTTCCCCATAGAACTTGCCAACCTGAATTCCTACAGGCTAGATGTGAGAGGCACATTCTGCTGCTTCCTCCCTTAGAGTTAAACTAGCTTCTGAAAGCTGAACCTCCGGGGAGTCTGTTTGGCAGAGTTATAGAACACACTATTCCAAGCCTGTTGGAAGGCCTTTCCAGTGTCATTTCGCATCTAATTTCCCAAACCAAACTGCTTGCAGCTCTAACTCCCTTCTAACTACCACTTCTTCGGTTCAGTGAGATATGCTGGATTCTAAACGGAGAAGCTTCTCTGACGCTTTTTCACAGAGATTTTGAAACTGAAATCTCCCATGCCGTTTCCACCATAGGCAGCAATGGGCTTCCCCATAGAACTTGCCAACCTGAATTCCTACAGGCTAGATGTGAGAGGCACATTCAGCTGCTTCCTCCCTTAGAGTTAAACTTGCTTCTGAAAGCTCAACCTCCGGGGAGTCTGTTTGGCAGAGATATAGAACACACTTTTCCAAGCCTGTTGGAAGGCATTTGCAGTTTCATTTCGCGTCTAATTTCCCAAACCAAACTGCTTGCAGCTCTTACTCCCTTCTAACTACCACTTCTTCGGTTCAGTGAGATATGCTGGATTCTAAACGGAGAAGCTTCTCTGACGCTTTTTCACCGAGATTTTGAAACTGAAATTTCCAAACCCGTTTCCAACGAAGGCGCCAATGGGCTTCCCGATAGAACTTGCCAACCTGAATTCCTACAGGCTAGATGTGAGAGGCACATTCTGCTGCTTCCTCCCTTAGAGTTAAACTAGCTTCTGAAAGCTCAACCTCCGGGGAGTCTGTTTGGCAGAGATATAGAACATATTTTTCCAAGCCTGTTGGAAGGCATTTGCAGTTTCATTTCGCGTCTAATTTCCCAAACCAAACTGCTTGCAGCTCTAACTCCCTTCTAACTACCACTTCTTCGGTTCAGTGAGATATGCTGGATTCTAAACGGAGAAGCTTCTCTGACGCTTTTTCACAGAGATTTTGAAACTGAAATCTCCCATGCCGTTTCCACCATAGGCAGCAATGGGCTTCCCCATAGAACTTGCCAACCTGAATTCCTACAGGCTAGATGTGAGAGGCACATTCTGCTGATTCCTCCCTAAGAGATAAGCTTGCTTCTGAAAGCTCAACCTCCGGGGAGTCTGTTTGGCAGAGATATAGAACACACTTTTCCAAGCCTGTTGGAAGGCCTTTGCAGTGTCATTTCGCATCTAATTTCCCAAACCAAACTGCTTGCAGCTCTAACTGCCTTCTAACTACCACTTCTTCGGTTCAGTGAGATATGCTGGATTCTAAACGGAGAAGCTTCTCTGACGCTTTTTCACAGAGATTTTGAAACTGAAATCTCCCATGCCGTTTCCACCATAGGCAGCAATGGGCTTCCCCATAGAACTTGCCAACCTGAATTCCTACAGGCTAGATGTGAGAGGCACATTCTGCTGCTTCCTCCCTTAGAGTTAAACTTGCTTCTGAAAGCTCAACCTCCGGGGAGTCTGTTTGGCAGAGATATAGAACACACTTTTCCAAGCCTGTTGGAAGGCATTTGCAGTTTCATTTCGCGTCTAATTTCCCAAACCAAACTGCTTGCAGCTCTAACTCCCTTCTAACTACCACTTCTTCGGTTCAGTGAGATATGCTGGATTCTAAACGGAGAAGCTTCTCTGACGCTTTTTCACAGAGATTTTGAAACTGAAATCTCCCATGCCGTTTCCACCATAGGCAGCAATGGGCTTCCCCATAGAACTTGCCAACCTGAATTCCTACAGGCTAGATGTGAGAGGCACATTCTGCTGCTTCCTCTCTTAGAGTTAAGCTTGCTTCTGAAAGCTCAACCTCCGGGGAGTCTGTTTGGCAGAGATATAGAACACACTTTTACAAGCCTGTTGGAAGGCCTTTGCAGTGTCATTTCGCATCTAATTTCCCAAACCAAACTGCTTGCAGCTCTAACTCCCTTCTAACTACCACTTCTTCGGTTCAGTGAGATATGCTGGATTCTAAACGGAGAAGCTTCTCTGACGCTTTTTCACAGAGATTTTGAAACTGAAATCTCCCATGCCGTTTCCACCATAGGCAGCAATGGGCTTCCCCATAGAACTTGCCAACCTGAATTCCTACAGGCTAGATGTGAGAGGCACATTCTGCTGCTTCCTCCCTTAGAGTTAAACTTGCTTCTGAAAGCTCAACCTCCGGGGAGTCTGTTTGGCAGAGATATAGAACACACTTTTCCAAGCCTGTTGGAAGGCATTTGCAGTTTCATTTCGCGTCTAATTTCCCAAACCAAACTGCTTGCAGCTCTAACTCCCTTCTAACTACCACTTCTTCAGTTCAGTGAGATATGCTGGATTCTAAACGGAGAAGCTTCTCTGACGCTTTTTCACAGAGATTTTGAAACTGAAATTTCCAAACCCGTTTCCACCATAGGCAGCAATGGGCTTCCCCATAGAACTTGCCAACCTGAATTCCTACAGGCTAGATGTGAGAGGCACATTCTGCTGCTTCCTCCCTTAGAGTTAAACTTGCTTCTGAAAGCTCAACCTCCGGGGAGTCTGTTTGGCAGAGATATAGAACACACTTTTCCAAGCCTGTTGGAAGGCATTTGCAGTTTCATTTCGCGTCTAATTTCCCAAACCAAACTGCTTGCAGCTCTAACTCCCTTCTAACTACCACTTCTTCGGTTCAGTGAGATATGCTGGATTCTAAACGGAGAAGCTTCTCTGACGCTTTTTCACAGAGATTTTGAAACTGAAATTTCCAAACCCGTTTCCAACGAAGGCGCCAATGGGCTTCCCCATAGAACTTGCCAACCTGAATTCCTAAAGGCTAGATGTGAGAGGCACATTCTGCTGCTTCCTCCCTTAGAGTTAAACTAGCTTCTGAAAGCTGAACCTCCGGGGAGTCTGTTTGGCAGAGTTATAGAACACACTATTCCAAGCCTGTTGGAAGGCCTTTGCAGTTTCATTTCGCGTCTAATTTCCCAAACCAAACTGCTTGCAGCTCTAACTCCCTTCTAACTACCACTTCTTCGGTTCAGTGAGATATGCTGGATTCTAAACGGAGAAGCTTCTCTGACGCTTTTTCACAGAGATTTTGAAACTGAAATCTCCCATGCCGTTTCCACCATAGGCAGCAATGGGCTTCCACATAGAACTTGCCAACCTGAATTGCCACAGGCTAGATGTGAGAGGCACATTGTGCTGCTTCCTCCCTTAGAGTTAAACTAGCTTCTGAAAGCTGAACCTCCGGGGAGTCTGTTTGGCAGAGTTATAGAACACACTATTCCAAGCCTGTTGGAAGGCCTTTCCAGTGTCATTTCGCATCTAATTTCCCAAACCAAACTGCTTGCAGCTCTAACTCCCTTCTAACTACCACTTCTTCGGTTCAGTGAGATATGCTGGATTCTAAACGGAGAAGCTTCTCTGACGCTTTTTCACAGAGATTTTGAAACTGAAATCTCCCATGCCGTTTCCACCATAGGCAGCAATGGGCTTCCCCATAGAACTTGCCAACCTGAATTCCTACAGGCTAGATGTGAGAGGCACATTCTGCTGCTTCCTCTCTTAGAGTTAAGCTTGCTTCTGAAAGCTCAACCTCCGGGGAGTCTGTTTGGCAGAGATATAGAACACACTTTTACAAGCCTGTTGGAAGGCCTTTGCAGTGTCATTTAGCATCTAATTTCCCAAACCAAACTGCTTGCAGCTCTAACTCCCTTCTAACTACCACTTCTTCGGTTCAGTGAGATATGCTGGATTCTAAACGGAGAAGCTTCTCTGACGCTTTTTCACAGAGATTTTGAAACTGAAATCTCCCATGCCGTCTCCACCATAGGCAGCAATGGGCTTCCACATAGAACTTGCCAACCTGAATTCCTACAGGCTAGATGTGAGAGGCACATTCTGCTGCTTCCTCCCTTAGAGTTAAACTTGCTTCTGAAAGCTCAACCTCCGGGGAGTCTGTTTGGCAGAGATATAGAACACACTTTTCCAAGCCTGTTGGAAGGCATTTGCAGTTTCATTTCGCGTCTAATTTCCCAAACCAAACTGCTTGCAGCTCTAACTCCCTTCTAACTACCACTTCTTCAGTTCAGTGAGATATGCTGGATTCTAAACGGAGAAGCTTCTCTGACGCTTTTTCACAGAGATTTTGAAACTGAAATTTCCAAACCCGTTTCCACCATAGGCAGCAAAGGGCTTCCCCATAGAACTTGCCAACCTGAATTCCTACAGGCTAGATGTGAGAGGCACATTCTGCTGCTTCCTCCCTTAGAGTTAAACTTGCTTCTGAAAGCTCAACCTCCGGGGAGTCTGTTTGGCAGAGATATAGAACACACTTTTCCAAGCCTGTTGGAAGGCATTTGCAGTTTCATTTCGCGTCTAATTTCCCAAACCAAACTGCTTGCAGCTCTAACTCCCTTCTAACTACCACTTCTTCGGTTCAGTGAGATATGCTGGATTCTAAACGGAGAAGCTTATCTGACGCTTTTTCACAGAGATTTTGAAACTGAAATTTCCAAACCCGTTTCCAACGAAGGCGCCAATGGGCTTCCCGATAGAACTTGCCAACCTGAATTCCTACAGGCTAGATGTGAGAGGCACATTCTGCTGCTTCCTCCCTTAGAGTTAAACTAGCTTCTGAAAGCTCAACCTCCGGGGAGTCTGTTTGGCAGAGATATAGAATACATTTTTCCAAGCCTGTTGGAAGGCATTTGCAGTTTCATTTCGCGTCTAATTTCCCAAACCAAACTGCTTGCAGCTCTAACTCCCTTCTAACTACCACTTCTTCGGTTCAGTGAGATATGCTGGATTCTAAACAGAGAAGCTTCTCTGACGCTTTTTCACAGAGATTTTGAAACTGAAATCTCCCTTGCCGTTTCCACCATAGGCAGCAATGGGCTTCCCCATAGAACTTGCCAACCTGAATTCCTACAGGCTAGATGTGTGAGGCACATTCTGCTGCTTCCTCCCTAAGAGTTAAGCTTGCTTCTGAAAGCTCAACCTCCGGGGAGTCTGTTTGGCAGAGATATAGAACACACTTTTCCAAGCCTGTTGGAAGGCCTTTGCAGTGTCATTTCGCATCTAATTTCCCAAACCAAACTGCTTGCAGCTCTAACTCCCTTCTAACTACCACTTCTTCGGTTCAGTGAGATATGCTGGATTCTAAACGGAGAAGCTTCTCTGACGCTTTTTCACAGAGATTTTGAAACTGAAATCTCCCATGCCGTTTCCACCATAGGCAGCAATGGGCTTCCCCATAGAACTTGCCAACCTGAATTCCTACAGGCTAGATGTGAGAGGCACATTCTGCTGCTTCCTCCCTTAGAGTTAAACTTGCTTCTGAAAGCTCAACCTCCGGGGAGTCTGTTTGGCAGAGATATAGAACACACTTTTCCAAGCCTGTTGGAAGGCATTTGCAGTTTCATTTCGCGTCTAATTTCCCAAACCAAACTGCTTGCAGCTCTAACTCCCTTCTAACTACCACTTCTTCGGTTCAGTGAGATATGCTGGATTCTAAACGGAGAAGCTTCTCTGACGCTTTTTCACAGAGATTTTGAAACTGAAATCTCCCATGCCGTTTCCACCATAGGCAGCAATGGGCTTCCCCATAGAACTTGCCAACCTGAATTCCTACAGGCTAGATGTGAGAGGCACATTCTGCTGCTTCCTCCCTTAGAGTTAAGCTTGCTTCTGAAAGCTCAACCTCCGGGGAGTCTGTTTGGCAGAGATATAGAACACACTTTTACAAGCCTGTTGGAAGGCCTTTGCAGTGTCATTTCGCATCTAATTTCCCAAACCAAACTGCTTGCAGCTCTAACTCCCTTCTAACTACCACTTCTTCGGTTCAGTGAGATATGCTGGATTCTAAACGGAGAAGCTTCTCTGACGCTTTTTCACAGAGATTTTGAAACTGAAATTTCCAAACCCGTTTCCACCATAGGCAGCAATGGGCTTCCCCATAGAACTTGCCAACCTGAATTCCTACAGGCTAGATGTGAGAGGCACATTCTGCTGCTTCCTCCCTTAGAGTTAAACTTGCTTCTGAAAGCTCAACCTCCGGGGAGTCTGTTTGGCAGAGATATAGAACACACTTTTCCAAGCCTGTTGGAAGGCATTTGCAGTTTCATTTCGCGTCTAATTTCCCAAACCAAACTGCTTGCAGCTCTAACTCCCTTCTAACTACCACTTCTTCGGTTCAGTGAGATATGCTGGATTCTAAACGGAGAAGCTTCTCTGACGCTTTTTCACAGAGATTTTGAAACTGAAATTTCCAAACCCGTTTCCAACGAAGGCGCCAATGGGCTTCCCCATAGAACTTGCCAACCTGAATTCCTACAGGCTAGATGTGAGAGGCACATTCTGCTGCTTCCTCCCTTAGAGTTAAACTAGCTTCTGAAAGCTGAACCTCCGGGGAGTCTGTTTGGCAGAGTTATAGAACACACTATTCCAAGCCTGTTGGAAGGCCTTTCCAGTGTCATTTCGCATCTAATTTCCCAAACCAAACTGCTTGCAGCTCTAACTCCCTTCTAACTACCACTTCTTCGGTTCAGTGAGATATGCTGGATTCTAAACGGAGAAGCTTCTCTGACGCTTTTTCACAGAGATTTTGAAACTGAAATCTCCCATGCCGTTTAAACCATAGGCAGCAATGGGCTTCCCCATAGAACTTGCCAACCTGAATACCTACAGTCTAGATGTGAGAGGCACATTCTCCTGCTTCCTCCCTAAGAGTTAAGCTTGCTTCTGAAAGCTCAACCTCTGGGGAGTCTGTTTGGCAGAGATATAGAACACACTTTTCCAAGCCTGTTGGAAGGCATTTGCAGTGTCATTTCGCATCTAATTTCCCAAACCAAACTGCTTGCAGCTCTAACTCCCTTCTAACTACCACTTCTTCGGTTCAGTGAGATATGCTGGATTCTAAACGGAGAAGCTTCTCTGACGCTTTTTCACAGAGATTTTGAAACTGAAATTTCCAAACCCGTTTCCAACGAAGGCGCCAATGGGCTTCTCCATAGAACTTGCCAACCTGAATTCCTACAGGCTAGATGTGAGAGGCACATTCTGCTGCTTCCTCCCTTAGAGTTAAACTAGCTTCTGAAAGCTCAACCTCCGGGGAGTCTGTTTGGCAGAGATATAGAACCCATTTTTCCAAGCCTGTTTGAAGGCATTTGCACTTTCATTTCGCGTCTAATTTCCCAAACCAAACTGCTTGCAGCTCTAACTCCCTTCTAACTACCACTTCTTCGGTTCTGTGAGATATGCTGGATTCTAAACGGAGAAGCTTCTCTGACGCTTTTTCACAGAGATTTTGAAACTGAAATCTCCCATGCCGTTTCCACCATAGGCAGCAATGGGCTTCCCCATAGAACTTGCCAACTTGAATTCCTACAGGCTAGATGTGAGAGGGACATTCTGCTGCTTCCTCCCTTAGAGTTAAACTAGCTTCTGAAAGCTCAACCTCCGGGGAGTTTGTTTGGCAGAGATATAGAACACACTTTTCCAAGCCTGTTGGAAGGCATTTGCAGTTTCATTTCGCGTCTAATTTCCCAAACCAAACTGCTTGCAGCTCTAACTCCCTTCTAACTACCACTTCTTCGGTTCAGTGAGATATGCTGGATTCTAAACGGAGAAGCTTCTCTGACGCTTTTTCACAGAGATTTTGAAACTGAAATTTCCAAACCCGTTTCCAACGAAGGCGCCAATGGGCTTCCCCATAGAACTTGCCAACCTGAATTCCTAAAGGCTAGATGTGAGAGGCACATTCTGCTGCTTCCTCCCTTAGAGTTAAACTAGCTTCTGAAAGCTCAACCTCCGGGGAGTTTGTTAGGCAGAGATATAGAACACACTTTTCCAAGCCTGTTGGAAGGCCTTTGCAGTTTCATTTCGCGTCTAATTTCCCAAACCAAACTGCTTGCAGCTCTAACTCCCTTCTAACTACCACTTCTTCGGTTCAGTGAGATATGCTGGATTCTAAACGGAGAAGCTTCTCTGACGCTTTTTCACAGAGATTTTGAAACTGAAATCTCCCATGCCGTTTCCACCATAGGCAGCAATGGGCTTCCTCATAGAACTTGCCAACCTGAATTCCTACAGGCTAGATGTGAGAGGCACATTCTCCTGCTTCCTCCCTAAGAGTTAAGCTTGCTTCTGAAAGCTCAACCTCTGGGGAGTCTGTTTGGCAGATATATAGAACACACTTTACCAAGCCTGTTGGAAGGCATTTGCAGTGTCATATCGCGTCTAATTTCCCAAACCAAACTGCTTGCAGCTCTAACTCCCTTCTAACTACCACTTCTTCGGTTCAGTGAGATATGCTGGATTCTAAACGGAGAAGCTTCTCTGACGCTTTTTCACCGAGATTTTGAAACTGAAATTTCCAAACCCGTTTCCAACGAAGGCGCCAATGGGCTTCCCGATAGAACTTGCCAACCTGAATTCCTACAGGCTAGATGTGAGAGGCACATTCTGCTGCTTCCTCCCTTAGAGTTAAACTAGCTTCTGAAAGCTCAACCTCCGGGGAGTCTGTTTGGCAGAGATATAGAACACACTTTTCCAAGCCTGTTGGAAGGCATTTGCAGTTTCATTTCGCGTCTAATTTCCCAAACCAAACTGCTTGCAGCTCTAACTCCCTTCTAACTACCACTTCTTCGGTTCAGTGAGATATGCTGGATTCTTAACGGAGAAGCTTCTCTGACGCTTTTTCACAGAGATTTTGAAACTGAAATCTCCCATGCCGTTTCCACCATAGGCAGCAATGGGCTTCCCCATAGAACTTGCCAACCTGAATTCCTACAGGCTAGATGTGAGAGGCACATTCTGCTGATTCCTCCCTAAGAGATAAGCTTGCTTCTGAAAGCTCAACCTCCGGGGAGTCTGTTTGGCAGAGATATAGAACACACTTTTCCAAGCCTGTTGGAAGGCATTTGCAGTGTCATTTCGCATCTAATTTCCCAAACCAAACTGCTTGCAGCTCTAACTCCCTTCTAACTACCACTTCTTCGGTTCAGTGAGATATGCTGGATTCTAAAAGGAGAAGCTTCTCTGACGCTTTTTCACAGAGATTTTGAAACTGAAATCTCCCATGCCGTTTCCACCATAGGCAGCAATGGGCTTCCCCATAGAACTTGCCAACCTGAATTCCTACAGGCTAGATGTGAGAGGCACATTCTGCTGCTTCCTCCCTTAGAGTTAAACTTCCTTCTGAAAGCTCAACCTCCGGGGAGTCTGTTTGGCAGAGATATAGAACACACTTTTCCAAGCCTGTTGGAAGGCATTTGCAGTTTCATTTCGCGTCTAATTTCCCAAACCAAACTGCTTGCAGCTCTAACTCCCTTCTAACTACCACTTCTTCGGTTCAGTGAGATATGCTGGATTCTAAACGGAGAAGCTTCTCTGACGCTTTTTCACAGAGATTTTGAAACTGAAATCTCCCATGCCGTTTCCACCATAGGCAGCAATGGGCTTCCCCATAGAACTTGCCAACCTGAATTCCTACACGCTAGATGTGAGAGGCACATTCTGCTGCTTCCTCTCTTAGAGTTAAGCTTGCTTCTGAAAGCTCAACCTCCGGGGAGTCTGTTTGGCAGAGATATAGAACACACTTTTACAAGCCTGTTGGAAGGCCTTTGCAGTGTCATTTCGCATCTAATTTCCCAAACCAAACTGCTTGCAGCTCTAACTCCCTTCTAACTACCACTTCTTCGGTTCAGTGAGATATGCTGGATTCTAAACGGAGAAGCTTCTCTGACGCTTTTTCACAGAGATTTTGAAACTGAAATCTCCCATGCCGTTTCCACCATAGGCAGCAATGGGCTTCCACATAGAACTTGCCAACCTGAATTCCTACAGGCTAGATGTGAGAGGCACATTCTGCTGCTTCCTCCCTTAGAGTTAAACTTGCTTCTGAAAGCTCAACCTCCGGGGAGTCTGTTTGGCAGAGATATAGAACACACTTTTCCAAGCCTGTTGGAAGGCATTTGCAGTTTCATTTCGCGTCTAATTTCCCAAACCAAACTGCTTGCAGCTCTAACTCCCTTCTAACTACCACTTCTTCGGTTCAGTGAGATATGCTGGATTCTAAACGGAGAAGCTTCTCTGACGCTTTTTCACAGAGATTTTGAAACTGAAATTTCCAAACCCGTTTCCAACGAAGGCGCCAATGGGCTTCCCCATAGAACTTGCCAACCTGAATTCCTACAGGCTAGATGTGAGAGGCACATTCTGCTGCTTCCTCCCTTAGAGTTAAACTAGCTTCTGAAAGCTGAACCTCCGGGGAGTCTGTTTGGCAGAGTTATAGAACACACTATTCCAAGCCTGTTGGAAGGCCTTTCCAGTGTCATTTCGCATCTAATTTCCCAAACCAAACTGCTTGCAGCTCTAACTCCCTTCTAACTACCACTTCTTCGGTTCAGTGAGATATGCTGGATTCTAAACGGAGAAGCTTCTCTGACGCTTTTTCACAGAGATTTTGAAACTGAAATCTCCCATGCCGTATCCACCATAGGCAGCAATGGGCTTCCCCATAGAACTTGCCAACCTGAATTCCTACAGGCTAGATGTGAGAGGCACATTCTGCTGCTTCCTCCCTTAGAGTTAAACTTGCTTCTGAAAGCTCAACCTCCGGGGAGTCTGTTTGGCAGAGATATAGAACACACTTTTCCAAGCCTGTTGGAAGGCATTTGCAGTTTCATTTCGCGTCTAATTTCCCAAACCAAACTGCTTGCAGCTCTAACTCCCTTCTAACTACCACTTCTTCGGTTCAGTGAGATATGCTGGATTCTAAACGGAGAAGCTTCTCTGACGCTTTTTCACAGAGATTTTGAAACTGAAATTTCCAAACCCGTTTCCAACGAAGGCGCCAATGGGCTTCCCGATAGAACTTGCCAACCTGAATTCCTACAGGCTAGATGTGAGAGGCACATTCTGCTGCTTCCTCCCTTAGAGTTAAACTAGCTTCTGAAAGCTCAACCTCCGGGGAGTCTGTTTGGCAGAGATATAGAACACATTTTTCCAAGCCTGTTGGAAGGCATTTGCAGTTTCATTTCGCGTCTAATTTCCCAAACCAAACTGCTTGCAGCTCTAACTCCCTTCTAACTAACACTTCTTCGGTTCAGTGAGATATGCTGGATTCTAAACAGAGAAGCTTCTCTGACGCTTTTTCACAGAGATTTTGAAACTGAAATCTCCCATGCCCTTTCCACCATAGGCAGCAATGGGCTTCCCCATAGAACTTGCCAACCTGAATTCCTACAGGCTAGATGTGAGAGGCACATTCTGCTGCTTCCTCCCTAAGAGTTAAGCTTGCTTCTGAAAGCTCAACCTCCGGGGAGTCTGTTTGGCAGAGATATAGAACACACTTTTCCAAGCCTGTTGGAAGGCCTTTGCAGTGTCATTTCGCATCTAATTTCCCAAACCAAACTGCTTGCAGCTCTAACTCCCTTCTAACTACCACTTCTTCGGTTCAGTGAGATATGCTGGATTCTAAACGGAGAAGCTTCTCTGACGCTTTTTCACAGAGATTTTGAAACTGAAATCTCCCATGCCGTTTCCACCATAGGCAGCAATGGGCTTCCCCATAGAACTTGCCAACCTGAATTCCTACAGGCTAGATGTGAGAGGCACATTCTGCTGCTTCCTCCCTTAGAGTTAAACTTGCTTCTGAAAGCTCAACCTCCGGGGAGTCTGTTTGGCAGAGATATAGAACACACTTTTCCAAGCCTGTTGGAAGGCATTTGCAGTTTCATTTCGCGTCTAATTTCCCAAACCAAACTGCTTGCAGCTCTAACTCCCTTCTAACTACCACTTCTTCGGTTCAGTGAGATATGCTGGATTCTAAACGGAGAAGCTTCTCTGACGCTTTTTCACAGAGATTTTGAAACTGAAATCTCCCATGCCGTTTCCACCATAGGCAGCAATGGGCTTCCCCATAGAACTTGCCAACCTGAATTCCTACAGGCTAGATGTGAGAGGCACATTCTGCTGCTTCCTCCCTTAGAGTTAAGCTTGCTTCTGAAAGCTCAACCTCCGGGGAGTCTGTTTGGCAGAGATATAGAACACACTTTTACAAGCCTGTTGGAAGGCCTTTGCAGTGTCATTTCGCATCTAATTTCCCAAACCAAACTGCTTGCAGCTCTAACTCCCTTCTAACTACCACTTCTTCGGTTCAGTGAGATATGCTGGATTCTAAACGGAGAAGCTTCTCTGACGCTTTTTCACAGAGATTTTGAAACTGAAATCTCCCATGCCGTTTCCACCATAGGCAGCAATGGGCTTCCACATAGAACTTGCCAACCTGAATTCCTACAGGCTAGATGTGAGAGGCACATTCTGCTGCTTCCTCCCTTAGAGTTAAACTTGCTTCTGAAAGCTCAACCTCCGGGGAGTCTGTTTGGCAGAGATATAGAACACACTTTTCCAAGCCTGTTGGAAGGCATTTGCAGTTTCATTTCGCGTCTAATTTCCCAAACCAAACTGCTTGCAGCTCTAACTCCCTTCTAACTACCACTTCTTCAGTTCAGTGAGATATGCTGGATTCTAAACGGAGAAGCTTCTCTGACGCTTTTTCACCGAGATTTTGAAACTGAAATCTCCCATGCCGTTTCCACCATAGGCAGCAATGGGCTTCCCCAAAGAACTTGCCAACCTGAATTCCTACAGGCTAGATGTGAGAGGCACATTGTGCTGCGTCCTCCCTTAGAGTTAAACTAGCTTCTGAAAGCTGAACCTCCGGGGAGTCTGTTTGGCAGAGTTATAGAACACACTATTCCAAGCCTGTTGGAAGGCCTTTCCAGTGTCATTTCGCATCTAATTTCCCAAACCAAACTGCTTGCAGCTCTAACTCCCTTCTAACTACCACTTCTTCGGTTCAGTGAGATATGCTGGATTCTAAACGGAGAAGCTTCTCTGACACTTTTTCACAGAGATTTTGAAACTGAAATCTTCCATGCCGTTTCCACCATAGGCAGCAATGGGCTTCCCCATAGAACTTGCCAACCTGAATTCCTACAGGCTAGATGTGAGAGGCACATTCTGCTCCTTCCTCCCTTAGAGATAAACTTGCTTCTGAAAGCTCAACCTCCGGGGAGTCTGTTTGGCAGAGATATAGAACACAATTTACCAAGCCTGTTGGAAGGCATTTGCAGTGTCATATCGCGTCTAATTTCCCAAACCAAACTGCTTGCAGCTCTAACTCCCTTCTAACTACCACTTCTTCGGTTCAGTGAGATATGCTGGATTCTAAACGGAGAAGCTTCTCTGACGCTTTTTCACAGAGATTTTGAAACTGAAATTTCCAAACCCGTTTCCAACGAAGGCGCCAATGGGCTTCCCCATAGAACTTGCCAACCTGAATTCCTACAGGCTAGATGTGAGAGGCACATTCTGCTGCTTCCTCCCTTAGAGTTAAACTAGCTTCTGAAAGCTCAACCTCCGGGGAGTCTGTTTCGCAGAGATATAGAACACATTTTTCCAAGCCTGTTGGAAGGCATTTGCAGTTTCATTTCGCGTCTAATTTCCAAAACCAAACTGCTTGCAGCTCTAACTCCCTTCTAACTACCACTTCTTTGGTTCAGTGAGATATGCTGGATTCTAAACGGAGAAGCTTCTCTGACACTTTTTCACAGAGATTTTGAAACTGAAATCTCCCATGCCGTTTCCACCATAGGCAGCAATGGGCTTCCTCATAGAACTTGCCAACCTGAATTCCTACAGGCTAGATGTGAGAGGCACATTCTCCTGCTTCCTCCCTAAGAGTTAAGCTTGCTTCTGAAAGCTCAACCTCTGGGGAGTCTGTTTGGCAGATATATAGAACACACTTTACCAAGCCTGTTGGAAGGCATTTGCAGTGTCATATCGCGTCTAATTTCCCAAACCAAACTGCTTGCAGCTCTAACTCCCTTCTAACTACCACTTCTTCGGTTCAGTGAGATATGCTGGATTCTAAACGGAGAAGCTTCTCTGACGCTTTTTCACCGAGATTTTGAAACTGAAATTTCCAAACCCGTTTCCAACGAAGGCGCCAATGGGCTTCCCGATAGAACTTGCCAACCTGAATTCCTACAGGCTAGATGTGAGAGGCACATTCTGCTGCTTCCTCCCTTAGAGTTAAACTAGCTTCTGAAAGCTCAACCTCCGGGGAGTCTGTTTGGCAGAGATATAGAACACACTTTTCCAAGCCTGTTGGAAGGCATTTGCAGTTTCATTTCGCGTCTAATTTCCCAAACCAAACTGCTTGCAGCTCTAACTCCCTTCTAACTACCACTTCTTCGGTTCAGTGAGATATGCTGGATTCTTAACGGAGAAGCTTCTCTGACGCTTTTTCACAGAGATTTTGAAACTGAAATCTCCCATGCCGTTTCCACCATAGGCAGCAATGGGCTTCCCCATAGAACTTGCCAACCTGAATTCCTACAGGCTAGATGTGAGAGGCACATTCTGCTGATTCCTCCCTAAGAGATAAGCTTGCTTCTGAAAGCTCAACCTCCGGGGAGTCTGTTTGGCAGAGATATAGAACACACTTTTCCAAGCCTGTTGGAAGGCATTTGCAGTGTCATTTCGCATCTAATTTCCCAAACCAAACTGCTTGCAGCTCTAACTCCCTTCTAACTACCACTTCTTCGGTTCAGTGAGATATGCTGGATTCTAAAAGGAGAAGCTTCTCTGACGCTTTTTCACAGAGATTTTGAAACTGAAATCTCCCATGCCGTTTCCACCATAGGCAGCAATGGGCTTCCCCATAGAACTTGCCAACCTGAATTCCTACAGGCTAGATGTGAGAGGCACATTCTGCTGCTTCCTCCCTTAGAGTTAAACTTCCTTCTGAAAGCTCAACCTCCGGGGAGTCTGTTTGGCAGAGATATAGAACACACTTTTCCAAGCCTGTTGGAAGGCATTTGCAGTTTCATTTCGCGTCTAATTTCCCAAACCAAACTGCTTGCAGCTCTAACTCCCTTCTAACTACCACTTCTTCGGTTCAGTGAGATATGCTGGATTCTAAACGGAGAAGCTTCTCTGACGCTTTTTCACAGAGATTTTGAAACTGAAATCTCCCATGCCGTTTCCACCATAGGCAGCAATGGGCTTCCCCATAGAACTTGCCAACCTGAATTCCTACACGCTAGATGTGAGAGGCACATTCTGCTGCTTCCTCTCTTAGAGTTAAGCTTGCTTCTGAAAGCTCAACCTCCGGGGAGTCTGTTTGGCAGAGATATAGAACACACTTTTACAAGCCTGTTGGAAGGCCTTTGCAGTGTCATTTCGCATCTAATTTCCCAAACCAAACTGCTTGCAGCTCTAACTCCCTTCTAACTACCACTTCTTCGGTTCAGTGAGATATGCTGGATTCTAAACGGAGAAGCTTCTCTGACGCTTTTTCACAGAGATTTTGAAACTGAAATCTCCCATGCCGTTTCCACCATAGGCAGCAATGGGCTTCCACATAGAACTTGCCAACCTGAATTCCTACAGGCTAGATGTGAGAGGCACATTCTGCTGCTTCCTCCCTTAGAGTTAAACTTGCTTCTGAAAGCTCAACCTCCGGGGAGTCTGTTTGGCAGAGATATAGAACACACTTTTCCAAGCCTGTTGGAAGGCATTTGCAGTTTCATTTCGCGTCTAATTTCCCAAACCAAACTGCTTGCAGCTCTAACTCCCTTCTAACTACCACTTCTTCGGTTCAGTGAGATATGCTGGATTCTAAACGGAGAAGCTTCTCTGACGCTTTTTCACAGAGATTTTGAAACTGAAATTTCCAAACCCGTTTCCAACGAAGGCGCCAATGGGCTTCCCCATAGAACTTGCCAACCTGAATTCCTACAGGCTAGATGTGAGAGGCACATTCTGCTGCTTCCTCCCTTAGAGTTAAACTAGCTTCTGAAAGCTGAACCTCCGGGGAGTCTGTTTGGCAGAGTTATAGAACACACTATTCCAAGCCTGTTGGAAGGCCTTTCCAGTGTCATTTCGCATCTAATTTCCCAAACCAAACTGCTTGCAGCTCTAACTCCCTTCTAACTACCACTTCTTCGGTTCAGTGAGATATGCTGGATTCTAAACGGAGAAGCTTCTCTGACGCTTTTTCACAGAGATTTTGAAACTGAAATCTCCCATGCCGTATCCACCATAGGCAGCAATGGGCTTCCCCATAGAACTTGCCAACCTGAATTCCTACAGGCTAGATGTGAGAGGCACATTCTGCTGCTTCCTCCCTTAGAGTTAAACTTGCTTCTGAAAGCTCAACCTCCGGGGAGTCTGTTTGGCAGAGATATAGAACACACTTTTCCAAGCCTGTTGGAAGGCATTTGCAGTTTCATTTCGCGTCTAATTTCCCAAACCAAACTGCTTGCAGCTCTAACTCCCTTCTAACTACCACTTCTTCGGTTCAGTGAGATATGCTGGATTCTAAACGGAGAAGCTTCTCTGACGCTTTTTCACAGAGATTTTGAAACTGAAATTTCCAAACCCGTTTCCAACGAAGGCGCCAATGGGCTTCCCGATAGAACTTGCCAACCTGAATTCCTACAGGCTAGATGTGAGAGGCACATTCTGCTGCTTCCTCCCTTAGAGTTAAACTAGCTTCTGAAAGCTCAACCTCCGGGGAGTCTGTTTGGCAGAGATATAGAACACATTTTTCCAAGCCTGTTGGAAGGCATTTGCAGTTTCATTTCGCGTCTAATTTCCCAAACCAAACTGCTTGCAGCTCTAACTCCCTTCTAACTAACACTTCTTCGGTTCAGTGAGATATGCTGGATTCTAAACAGAGAAGCTTCTCTGACGCTTTTTCACAGAGATTTTGAAACTGAAATCTCCCATGCCCTTTCCACCATAGGCAGCAATGGGCTTCCCCATAGAACTTGCCAACCTGAATTCCTACAGGCTAGATGTGAGAGGCACATTCTGCTGCTTCCTCCCTAAGAGTTAAGCTTGCTTCTGAAAGCTCAACCTCCGGGGAGTCTGTTTGGCAGAGATATAGAACACACTTTTCCAAGCCTGTTGGAAGGCCTTTGCAGTGTCATTTCGCATCTAATTTCCCAAACCAAACTGCTTGCAGCTCTAACTCCCTTCTAACTACCACTTCTTCGGTTCAGTGAGATATGCTGGATTCTAAACGGAGAAGCTTCTCTGACGCTTTTTCACAGAGATTTTGAAACTGAAATCTCCCATGCCGTTTCCACCATAGGCAGCAATGGGCTTCCCCATAGAACTTGCCAACCTGAATTCCTACAGGCTAGATGTGAGAGGCACATTCTGCTGCTTCCTCCCTTAGAGTTAAACTTGCTTCTGAAAGCTCAACCTCCGGGGAGTCTGTTTGGCAGAGATATAGAACACACTTTTCCAAGCCTGTTGGAAGGCATTTGCAGTTTCATTTCGCGTCTAATTTCCCAAACCAAACTGCTTGCAGCTCTAACTCCCTTCTAACTACCACTTCTTCGGTTCAGTGAGATATGCTGGATTCTAAACGGAGAAGCTTCTCTGACGCTTTTTCACAGAGATTTTGAAACTGAAATCTCCCATGCCGTTTCCACCATAGGCAGCAATGGGCTTCCCCATAGAACTTGCCAACCTGAATTCCTACAGGCTAGATGTGAGAGGCACATTCTGCTGCTTCCTCCCTTAGAGTTAAGCTTGCTTCTGAAAGCTCAACCTCCGGGGAGTCTGTTTGGCAGAGATATAGAACACACTTTTACAAGCCTGTTGGAAGGCCTTTGCAGTGTCATTTCGCATCTAATTTCCCAAACCAAACTGCTTGCAGCTCTAACTCCCTTCTAACTACCACTTCTTCGGTTCAGTGAGATATGCTGGATTCTAAACGGAGAAGCTTCTCTGACGCTTTTTCACAGAGATTTTGAAACTGAAATCTCCCATGCCGTTTCCACCATAGGCAGCAATGGGCTTCCACATAGAACTTGCCAACCTGAATTCCTACAGGCTAGATGTGAGAGGCACATTCTGCTGCTTCCTCCCTTAGAGTTAAACTTGCTTCTGAAAGCTCAACCTCCGGGGAGTCTGTTTGGCAGAGATATAGAACACACTTTTCCAAGCCTGTTGGAAGGCATTTGCAGTTTCATTTCGCGTCTAATTTCCCAAACCAAACTGCTTGCAGCTCTAACTCCCTTCTAACTACCACTTCTTCAGTTCAGTGAGATATGCTGGATTCTAAACGGAGAAGCTTCTCTGACGCTTTTTCACAGAGATTTTGAAACTGAAATTTCCAAACCCGTTTCCACCATAGGCAGCAATGGGTTTCCCCATAGAACTTGCCAACCTGAATTCCTACAGGCTAGATGTGAGAGGCACATTCTGCTGCTTCCTCCCTTAGAGTTAAACTTGCTTCTGAAAGCTCAACCTCCGGGGAGTCTGTTTGGCAGAGATATAGAACACACTTTTCCAAGCCTGTTGGAAGGCATTTGCAGTTTCATTTCGCGTCTAATTTCCCAAACCAAACTGCTTGCAGCTCTAACTCCCTTCTAACTACCACTTCTTCGGTTCAGTGAGATATGCTGGATTCTAAACGGAGAAGCTTCTCTGACGCTTTTTCACAGAGATTTTGAAACTGAAATTTCCAAACCCGTTTCCAACGAAGGCGCCAATGGGCTTCCCCATAGAACTTGCCAACCTGAATTCCTACAGGCTAGATGTGAGAGGCACATTCTGCTGCTTCCTCCCTTAGAGTTAAACTAGCTTCTGAAAGCTGAACCTCCGGGGAGTCTGTTTGGCAGAGTTATAGAACACACTATTCCAAGCCTGTTGGAAGGCCTTTCCAGTGTCATTTCGCATCTAATTTCCCAAACCAAACTGCTTGCAGCTCTAACTCCCTTCTAACTACCACTTCTTCGGTTCAGTGAGATATGCTGGATTCTAAACGGAGAAGCTTCTCTGACGCTTTTTCACAGAGATTTTGAAACTGAAATCTCCCATGCCGTTTCCACCATAGGCAGCAATGGGCTTCCCCATAGAACTTGCCAACCTGAATTCCTACAGGCTAGATGTGAGAGGCACATTCTGCTGCTTCCTCCCTTAGAGTTAAACTTGCTTCTGAAAGCTCAACCTCCGGGGAGTCTGTTTGGCAGAGATATAGAACACACTTTTCCAAGCCTGTTGGAAGGCATTTGCAGTTTCATTTCGCGTCTAATTTCCCAAACCAAACTGCTTGCAGCTCTTACTCCCTTCTAACTACCACTTCTTCGGTTCAGTGAGATATGCTGGATTCTAAACGGAGAAGCTTCTCTGACGCTTTTTCACCGAGATTTTGAAACTGAAATTTCCAAACCCGTTTCCAACGAAGGCGCCAATGGGCTTCCCGATAGAACTTGCCAACCTGAATTCCTACAGGCTAGATGTGAGAGGCACATTCTGCTGCTTCCTCCCTTAGAGTTAAACTAGCTTCTGAAAGCTCAACCTCCGGGGAGTCTGTTTGGCAGAGATATAGAACATATTTTTCCAAGCCTGTTGGAAGGCATTTGCAGTTTCATTTCGCGTCTAATTTCCCAAACCAAACTGCTTGCAGCTCTAACTCCCTTCTAACTACCACTTCTTCGGTTCAGTGAGATATGCTGGATTCTAAACGGAGAAGCTTCTCTGACGCTTTTTCACAGAGATTTTGAAACTGAAATCTCCCATGCCGTTTCCACCATAGGCAGCAATGGGCTTCCACATAGAACTTGCCAACCTGAATTCCTACAGGCTAGATGTGAGAGGCACATTCTGCTGATTCCTCCCTAAGAGATAAGCTTGCTTCTGAAAGCTCAACCTCCGGGGAGTCTGTTTGGCAGAGATATAGAACACACTTTTCCAAGCCTGTTGGAAGGCCTTTGCAGTGTCATTTCGCATCTAATTTCCCAAACCAAACTGCTTGCAGCTCTAACTGCCTTCTAACTACCACTTCTTCGGTTCAGTGAGATATGCTGGATTCTAAACGGAGAAGCTTCTCTGACGCTTTTTCACAGAGATTTTGAAACTGAAATCTCCCATGCCGTTTCCACCATAGGCAGCAATGGGCTTCCCCATAGAACTTGCCAACCTGAATTCCTACAGGCTAGATGTGAGAGGCACATTCTGCTGCTTCCTCCCTTAGAGTTAAACTTGCTTCTGAAAGCTCAACCTCCGGGGAGTCTGTTTGGCAGAGATATAGAACACACTTTTCCAAGCCTGTTGGAAGGCATTTGCAGTTTCATTTCGCGTCTAATTTCCCAAACCAAACTGCTTGCAGCTCTAACTCCCTTCTAACTACCACTTCTTCGGTTCAGTGAGATATGCTGGATTCTAAACGGAGAAGCTTCTCTGACGCTTTTTCACAGAGATTTTGAAACTGAAATCTCCCATGCCGTTTCCACCATAGGCAGCAATGGGCTTCCCCATAGAACTTGCCAACCTGAATTCCTACAGGCTAGATGTGAGAGGCACATTCTGCTGCTTCCTCTCTTAGAGTTAAGCTTGCTTCTGAAAGCTCAACCTCCGGGGAGTCTGTTTGGCAGAGATATAGAACACAATTTTACAAGCCTGTTGGAAGGCCTTTGCAGTGTCATTTCGCATCTAATTTCCCAAACCAAACTGCTTGCAGCTCTAACTCCCTTCTAACTACCACTTCTTCGGTTCAGTGAGATATGCTGGATTCTAAACGGAGAAGCTTCTCTGACGCTTTTTCACAGAGATTTTGAAACTGAAATCTCCCATGCCGTTTCCACCATAGGCAGCAATGGGCTTCCACATAGAACTTGCCAACCTGAATTCCTACAGGCTAGATGTGAGAGGCACATTCTGCTGCTTCCTCCCTTAGAGTTAAACTTGCTTCTGAAAGCTCAACCTCCGGGGAGTCTGTTTGGCAGAGATATAGAACACACTTTTCCAAGCCTGTTGGAAGGCATTTGCAGTTTCATTTCGCGTCTAATTTCCCAAACCAAACTGCTTGCAGCTCTAACTCCCTTCTAACTACCACTTCTTCGGTTCAGTGAGATATGCTGGATTCTAAACGGAGAAGCTTCTCTGACGCTTTTTCACAGAGATTTTGAAACTGAAATCTCCCATGCCGTTTCCACCATAGGCAGCAATGGGCTTCCCCATAGAACTTGCCAACCTGAATTCCTACAGGCTAGATGTGAGAGGCACATTCTGCTGATTCCTCCCTAAGAGATAAGCTTGCTTCTGAAAGCTCAACCTCCGGGGAGTCTGTTTGGCAGAGATATAGAACACACTTTTCCAAGCCTGTTGGAAGGCCTTTGCAGTGTCATTTCGCATCTAATTTCCCAAACCAAACTGCTTGCAGCTCTAACTGCCTTCTAACTACCACTTCTTCGGTTCAGTGAGATATGCTGGATTCTAAACGGAGAAGCTTCTCTGACGCTTTTTCACAGAGATTTTGAAACTGAAATCTCCCATGCCGTTTCCACCATAGGCAGCAATGGGCTTCCCCATAGAACTTGCCAACCTGAATTCCTACAGGCTAGATGTGAGAGGCACATTCTGCTGCTTCCTCCCTTAGAGTTAAACTTGCTTCTGAAAGCTCAACCTCCGGGGAGTCTGTTTGGCAGAGATATAGAACACACTTTTCCAAGCCTGTTGGAAGGCATTTGCAGTTTCATTTCGCGTCTAATTTCCCAAACCAAACTGCTTGCAGCTCTAACTCCCTTCTAACTACCACTTCTTCGGTTCAGTGAGATATGCTGGATTCTAAACGGAGAAGCTTCTCTGACGCTTTTTCACAGAGATTTTGAAACTGAAATCTCCCATGCCGTTTCCACCATAGGCAGCAATGGGCTTCCCCATAGAACTTGCCAACCTGAATTCCTACAGGCTAGATGTGAGAGGCACATTCTGCTGCTTCCTCTCTTAGAGTTAAGCTTGCTTCTGAAAGCTCAACCTCCGGGGAGTCTGTTTGGCAGAGATATAGAACACACTTTTACAAGCCTGTTGGAAGGCCTTTGCAGTGTCATTTCGCATCTAATTTCCCAAACCAAACTGCTTGCAGCTCTAACTCCCTTCTAACTACCACTTCTTCGGTTCAGTGAGATATGCTGGATTCTAAACGGAGAAGCTTCTCTGACGCTTTTTCACAGAGATTTTGAAACTGAAATCTCCCATGCCGTTTCCACCATAGGCAGCAATGGGCTTCCCCATAGAACTTGCCAACCTGAATTCCTACAGGCTAGATGTGAGAGGCACATTCTGCTGCTTCCTCCCTTAGAGTTAAACTTGCTTCTGAAAGCTCAACCTCCGGGGAGTCTGTTTGGCAGAGATATAGAACACACTTTTCCAAGCCTGTTGGAAGGCATTTGCAGTTTCATTTCGCGTCTAATTTCCCAAACCAAACTGCTTGCAGCTCTAACTCCCTTCTAACTACCACTTCTTCAGTTCAGTGAGATATGCTGGATTCTAAACGGAGAAGCTTCTCTGACGCTTTTTCACAGAGATTTTGAAACTGAAATTTCCAAACCCGTTTCCACCATAGGCAGCAATGGGCTTCCCCATAGAACTTGCCAACCTGAATTCCTACAGGCTAGATGTGAGAGGCACATTCTGCTGCTTCCTCCCTTAGAGTTAAACTTGCTTCTGAAAGCTCAACCTCCGGGGAGTCTGTTTGGCAGAGATATAGAACACACTTTTCCAAGCCTGTTGGAAGGCATTTGCAGTTTCATTTCGCGTCTAATTTCCCAAACCAAACTGCTTGCAGCTCTAACTCCCTTCTAACTACCACTTCTTCGGTTCAGTGAGATATGCTGGATTCTAAACGGAGAAGCTTCTCTGACGCTTTTTCACAGAGATTTTGAAACTGAAATTTCCAAACCCGTTTCCAACGAAGGCGCCAATGGGCTTCCCCATAGAACTTGCCAACCTGAATTCCTAAAGGCTAGATGTGAGAGGCACATTCTGCTGCTTCCTCCCTTAGAGTTAAACTAGCTTCTGAAAGCTGAACCTCCGGGGAGTCTGTTTGGCAGAGTTATAGAACACACTATTCCAAGCCTGTTGGAAGGCCTTTGCAGTTTCATTTCGCGTCTAATTTCCCAAACCAAACTGCTTGCAGCTCTAACTCCCTTCTAACTACCACTTCTTCGGTTCAGTGAGATATGCTGGATTCTAAACGGAGAAGCTTCTCTGACGCTTTTTCACAGAGATTTTGAAACTGAAATCTCCCATGCCGTTTCCACCATAGGCAGCAATGGGCTTCCACATAGAACTTGCCAACCTGAATTGCCACAGGCTAGATGTGAGAGGCACATTGTGCTGCTTCCTCCCTTAGAGTTAAACTAGCTTCTGAAAGCTGAACCTCCGGGGAGTCTGTTTGGCAGAGTTATAGAACACACTATTCCAAGCCTGTTGGAAGGCCTTTCCAGTGTCATTTCGCATCTAATTTCCCAAACCAAACTGCTTGCAGCTCTAACTCCCTTCTAACTACCACTTCTTCGGTTCAGTGAGATATGCTGGATTCTAAACGGAGAAGCTTCTCTGACGCTTTTTCACAGAGATTTTGAAACTGAAATCTCCCATGCCGTTTCCACCATAGGCAGCAATGGGCTTCCCCATAGAACTTGCCAACCTGAATTCCTACAGGCTAGATGTGAGAGGCACATTCTGCTGCTTCCTCTCTTAGAGTTAAGCTTGCTTCTGAAAGCTCAACCTCCGGGGAGTCTGTTTGGCAGAGATATAGAACACACTTTTACAAGCCTGTTGGAAGGCCTTTGCAGTGTCATTTAGCATCTAATTTCCCAAACCAAACTGCTTGCAGCTCTAACTCCCTTCTAACTACCACTTCTTCGGTTCAGTGAGATATGCTGGATTCTAAACGGAGAAGCTTCTCTGACGCTTTTTCACAGAGATTTTGAAACTGAAATCTCCCATGCCGTCTCCACCATAGGCAGCAATGGGCTTCCACATAGAACTTGCCAACCTGAATTCCTACAGGCTAGATGTGAGAGGCACATTCTGCTGCTTCCTCCCTTAGAGTTAAACTTGCTTCTGAAAGCTCAACCTCCGGGGAGTCTGTTTGGCAGAGATATAGAACACACTTTTCCAAGCCTGTTGGAAGGCATTTGCAGTTTCATTTCGCGTCTAATTTCCCAAACCAAACTGCTTGCAGCTCTAACTCCCTTCTAACTACCACTTCTTCAGTTCAGTGAGATATGCTGGATTCTAAACGGAGAAGCTTCTCTGACGCTTTTTCACAGAGATTTTGAAACTGAAATTTCCAAACCCGTTTCCACCATAGGCAGCAATGGGCTTCCCCATAGAACTTGCCAACCTGAATTCCTACAGGCTAGATGTGAGAGGCACATTCTGCTGCTTCCTCCCTTAGAGTTAAACTTGCTTCTGAAAGCTCAACCTCCGGGGAGTCTGTTTGGCAGAGATATAGAACACACTTTTCCAAGCCTGTTGGAAGGCATTTGCAGTTTCATTTCGCGTCTAATTTCCCAAACCAAACTGCTTGCAGCTCTAACTCCCTTCTAACTACCACTTCTTCGGTTCAGTGAGATATGCTGGATTCTAAACGGAGAAGCTTATCTGACGCTTTTTCACAGAGATTTTGAAACTGAAATTTCCAAACCCGTTTCCAACGAAGGCGCCAATGGGCTTCCCGATAGAACTTGCCAACCTGAATTCCTACAGGCTAGATGTGAGAGGCACATTCTGCTGCTTCCTCCCTTAGAGTTAAACTAGCTTCTGAAAGCTCAACCTCCGGGGAGTCTGTTTGGCAGAGATATAGAATACATTTTTCCAAGCCTGTTGGAAGGCATTTGCAGTTTCATTTCGCGTCTAATTTCCCAAACCAAACTGCTTGCAGCTCTAACTCCCTTCTAACTACCACTTCTTCGGTTCAGTGAGATATGCTGGATTCTAAACAGAGAAGCTTCTCTGACGCTTTTTCACAGAGATTTTGAAACTGAAATCTCCCTTGCCGTTTCCACCATAGGCAGCAATGGGCTTCCCCATAGAACTTGCCAACCTGAATTCCTACAGGCTAGATGTGAGAGGCACATTCTGCTGCTTCCTCCCTAAGAGTTAAGCTTGCTTCTGAAAGCTCAACCTCCGGGGAGTCTGTTTGGCAGAGATATAGAACACACTTTTCCAAGCCTGTTGGAAGGCCTTTGCAGTGTCATTTCGCATCTAATTTCCCAAACCAAACTGCTTGCAGCTCTAACTCCCTTCTAACTACCACTTCTTCGGTTCAGTGAGATATGCTGGATTCTAAACGGAGAAGCTTCTCTGACGCTTTTTCACAGAGATTTTGAAACTGAAATCTCCCATGCCGTTTCCACCATAGGCAGCAATGGGCTTCCCCATAGAACTTGCCAACCTGAATTCCTACAGGCTAGATGTGAGAGGCACATTCTGCTGCTTCCTCCCTTAGAGTTAAACTTGCTTCTGAAAGCTCAACCTCCGGGGAGTCTGTTTGGCAGAGATATAGAACACACTTTTCCAAGCCTGTTGGAAGGCATTTGCAGTTTCATTTCGCGTCTAATTTCCCAAACCAAACTGCTTGCAGCTCTAACTCCCTTCTAACTACCACTTCTTCGGTTCAGTGAGATATGCTGGATTCTAAACGGAGAAGCTTCTCTGACGCTTTTTCACAGAGATTTTGAAACTGAAATCTCCCATGCCGTTTCCACCATAGGCAGCAATGGGCTTCCCCATAGAACTTGCCAACCTGAATTCCTACAGGCTAGATGTGAGAGGCACATTCTGCTGCTTCCTCCCTTAGAGTTAAGCTTGCTTCTGAAAGCTCAACCTCCGGGGAGTCTGTTTGGCAGAGATATAGAACACACTTTTACAAGCCTGTTGGAAGGCCTTTGCAGTGTCATTTCGCATCTAATTTCCCAAACCAAACTGCTTGCAGCTCTAACTCCCTTCTAACTACCACTTCTTCGGTTCAGTGAGATATGCTGGATTCTAAACGGAGAAGCTTCTCTGACGCTTTTTCACAGAGATTTTGAAACTGAAATTTCCAAACCCGTTTCCACCATAGGCAGCAATGGGCTTCCCCATAGAACTTGCCAACCTGAATTCCTACAGGCTAGATGTGAGAGGCACATTCTGCTGCTTCCTCCCTTAGAGTTAAACTTGCTTCTGAAAGCTCAACCTCCGGGGAGTCTGTTTGGCAGAGATATAGAACACACTTTTCCAAGCCTGTTGGAAGGCATTTGCAGTTTCATTTCGCGTCTAATTTCCCAAACCAAACTGCTTGCAGCTCTAACTCCCTTCTAACTACCACTTCTTCGGTTCAGTGAGATATGCTGGATTCTAAACGGAGAAGCTTCTCTGACGCTTTTTCACAGAGATTTTGAAACTGAAATTTCCAAACCCGTTTCCAACGAAGGCGCCAATGGGCTTCCCCATAGAACTTGCCAACCTGAATTCCTACAGGCTAGATGTGAGAGGCACATTCTGCTGCTTCCTCCCTTAGAGTTAAACTAGCTTCTGAAAGCTGAACCTCCGGGGAGTCTGTTTGGCAGAGTTATAGAACACACTATTCCAAGCCTGTTGGAAGGCCTTTCCAGTGTCATTTCGCATCTAATTTCCCAAACCAAACTGCTTGCAGCTCTAACTCCCTTCTAACTACCACTTCTTCGGTTCAGTGAGATATGCTGGATTCTAAACGGAGAAGCTTCTCTGACGCTTTTTCACAGAGATTTTGAAACTGAAATCTCCCATGCCGTTTAAACCATAGGCAGCAATGGGCTTCCCCATAGAACTTGCAACCTGAATACCTACAGTCTAGATGTGAGAGGCACATTCTCCTGCTTCCTCCCTAAGAGTTAAGCTTGCTTCTGAAAGCTCAACCTCTGGGGAGTCTGTTTGGCAGAGATATAGAACACACTTTTCCAAGCCTGTTGGAAGGCATTTGCAGTGTCATTTCGCATCTAATTTCCCAAACCAAACTGCTTGCAGCTCTAACTCCCTTCTAACTACCACTTCTTCGGTTCAGTGAGATATGCTGGATTCTAAACGGAGAAGCTTCTCTGACGCTTTTTCACAGAGATTTTGAAACTGAAATTTCCAAACCCGTTTCCAACGAAGGCGCCAATGGGCTTCTCCATAGAACTTGCCAACCTGAATTCCTACAGGCTAGATGTGAGAGGCACATTCTGCTGCTTCCTCCCTTAGAGTTAAACTAGCTTCTGAAAGCTCAACCTCCGGGGAGTCTGTTTGGCAGAGATATAGAACCCATTTTTCCAAGCCTGTTTGAAGGCATTTGCACTTTCATTTCGCGTCTAATTTCCCAAACCAAACTGCTTGCAGCTCTAACTCCCTTCTAACTACCACTTCTTCGGTTCTGTGAGATATGCTGGATTCTAAACGGAGAAGCTTCTCTGACGCTTTTTCACAGAGATTTTGAAACTGAAATCTCCCATGCCGTTTCCACCATAGGCAGCAATGGGCTTCCCCATAGAACTTGCCAACTTGAATTCCTACAGGCTAGATGTGAGAGGGACATTCTGCTGCTTCCTCCCTTAGAGTTAAACTAGCTTCTGAAAGCTCAACCTCCGGGGAGTTTGTTTGGCAGAGATATAGAACACACTTTTCCAAGCCTGTTGGAAGGCATTTGCAGTTTCATTTCGCGTCTAATTTCCCAAACCAAACTGCTTGCAGCTCTAACTCCCTTCTAACTACCACTTCTTCGGTTCAGTGAGATATGCTGGATTCTAAACGGAGAAGCTTCTCTGACGCTTTTTCACAGAGATTTTGAAACTGAAATTTCCAAACCCGTTTCCAACGAAGGCGCCAATGGGCTTCCCCATAGAACTTGCCAACCTGAATTCCTAAAGGCTAGATGTGAGAGGCACATTCTGCTGCTTCCTCCCTTAGAGTTAAACTAGCTTCTGAAAGCTCAACCTCCGGGGAGTTTGTTAGGCAGAGATATAGAACACACTTTTCCAAGCCTGTTGGAAGGCCTTTGCAGTTTCATTTCGCGTCTAATTTCCCAAACCAAACTGCTTGCAGCTCTAACTCCCTTCTAACTACCACTTCTTCGGTTCAGTGAGATATGCTGGATTCTAAACGGAGAAGCTTCTCTGACGCTTTTTCACAGAGATTTTGAAACTGAAATCTCCCATGCCGTTTCCACCATAGGCAGCAATGGGCTTCCACATAGAACTTGCCAACCTGAATTCCCACAGGCTAGATGTGAGAGGCACATTGTGCTGCGTCCTCCCTTAGAGTTAAACTAGCTTCTGAAAGCTGAACCTCCGGGGAGTCTGTTTGGCAGAGTTATAGAACACACTATTCCAAGCCTGTTGGAAGGCCTTTCCAGTGTCATTTCGCATCTAATTTCCCAAACCAAACTGCTTGCAGCTCTAACTCCCTTCTAACTACCACTTCTTCGGTTCAGTGAGATATGCTGGATTCTAAACGGAGAAGCTTCTCTGACACTTTTTCACAGAGATTTTGAAACTGAAATCTTCCATGCCGTTTCCACCATAGGCAGCAATGGGCTTCCCCATAGAACTTGCCAACCTGAATTCCTACAGGCTAGATGTGAGAGGCACATTCTGCTCCTTCCTCCCTTAGAGATAAACTTGCTTCTGAAAGCTCAACCTCCGGGGAGTCTGTTTGGCAGAGATATAGAACACAATTTACCAAGCCTGTTGGAAGGCATTTGCAGTGTCATATCGCGTCTAATTTCCCAAACCAAACTGCTTGCAGCTCTAACTCCCTTCTAACTACCACTTCTTCGGTTCAGTGAGATATGCTGGATTCTAAACGGAGAAGCTTCTCTGACGCTTTTTCACAGAGATTTTGAAGCTGAAATTTCCAAACCCGTTTCCAACGAAGGCGCCAATGGGCTTCCCCATAGAACTTGCCAACCTGAATTCCTACAGGCTAGATGTGAGAGGCACATTCTGCTGCTTCCTCCCTTAGAGTTAAACTAGCTTCTGAAAGCTCAACCTCCGGGGAGTCTGTTTCGCAGAGATATAGAACACATTTTTCCAAGCCTGTTGGAAGGCATTTGCAGTTTCATTTCGCGTCTAATTTCCAAAACCAAACTGCTTGCAGCTCTAACTCCCTTCTAACTACCACTTCTTTGGTTCAGTGAGATATGCTGGATTCTAAACGGAGAAGCTTCTCTGACACTTTTTCACAGAGATTTTGAAACTGAAATCTCCCATGCCGTTTCCACCATAGGCAGCAATGGGCTTCCCCATAGAACTTGCCAACCTGAATTCCTACAGGCTAGATGTGAGAGGGACATTCTGCTGCTTCCTCCCTTAGAGTTAAACTAGCTTCTGAAAGCTCAACCTCCGGGGAGTTTGTTTGGCAGAGATATAGAACACACTTTTCCAAGCCTGTTGGAAGGCATTTGCAGTTTCATTTCGCGTCTAATTTCCCAAACCAAACTGCTTGCAGCTCTAACTCCCTTCTAACTACCACTTCTTCGGTTCAGTGAGATATGCTGGATTCTAAACGGAGAAGCTTCTCTGACGCTTTTTCACAGAGATTTTGAAACTGAAATTTCCAAACCCGTGTCCAACGAAGGCGCCAATGGGCTTCCCCATAGAACTTGCCAACCTGAATTCCTAAAGGCTAGATGTGAGAGGCACATTCTGCTGCTTCCTCCCTTAGAGTTAAACTAGCTTCTGAAAGCTCAACCTCCGGGGAGTTTGTTAGGCAGAGATATAGAACACACTTTTCCAAGCCTGTTGGAAGGCCTTTGCAGTTTCATTTCGCGTCTAATTTCCCAAACCAAACTGCTTGCAGCTCTAACTCCCTTCTAACTACCACTTCTTCGGTTCAGTGAGATATGCTGGATTCTAAACGGAGAAGCTTCTGTGACGCTTTTTCACAGAGATTTTGAAACTGAAATCCCCCATGCCGTTTCCACCATAGGCAGCAATGGGCTTCCACATAGAACTTGCCAACCTGAATTCCCACAGGCTAGATGTGAGAGGCACATTGTGCTGCTTCCTCCCTTAGAGTTAAACTAGCTTCTGAAAGCTGAACCTCCGGGGAGTCTGTTTGGCAGAGTTATAGAACACACTATTCCAAGCCTGTTGGAAGGCCTTTCCAGTGTCATTTCGCATCTAATTTCCCAAACCAAACTGCTTGCAGCTCTAACTCCCTTCTAACTACCACTTCTTCGGTTCAGTGAGATATGCTGGATTCTAAACGGAGAAGCTTCTCTGACACTTTTTCACAGAGATTTTGAAACTGAAATCTTCCATGCCGTTTCCACCATAGGCAGCAATGGGCTTCCCCATAGAACTTGCCAACCTGAATTCCTACAGGCTAGATGTGAGAGGCACATTCTGCTGCTTCCTCCCTTAGAGATAAACTTGCTTCTGAAAGCTCAACCTCCGGGGAGTCTGTTTGGCAGAGATATAGAACACAATTTACCAAGCCTGTTGGAAGGCATTTGCAGTGTCATATCGCGTCTAATTTCCCAAACCAAACTGCTTGCAGCTCTAACTCCCTTCTAACTACCACTTCTTCGGTTCAGTGAGATATGCTGGATTCTAAACGGAGAAGCTTCTCTGACGCTTTTTCACAGAGATTTTGAAACTGAAATTTCCAAACCCGTTTCCAACGAAGGCGCCAATGGGCTTCCCCATAGAACTTGCCAACCTGAATTCCTACAGGCTAGATGTGAGAGGCACATTCTGCTGCTTCCTCCCTTAGAGTTAAACTAGCTTCTGAAAGCTCAACCTCCGGGGAGTCTGTTTCGCAGAGATATAGAACACATTTTTCCAAGCCTGTTGGAAGGCATTTGCAGTTTCATTTCGCGTCTAATTTCCAAAACCAAACTGCTTGCAGCTCTAACTCCCTTCTAACTACCACTTCTTCGGTTCAGTGAGATATGCTGGATTCTAAACGGAGAAGCTTCTCTGACGCTTTTTCACAGAGATTTTGATACTGAAATCTCCCATGCCGTTTCCACCATAGGCAGCAATGGGCTTCCTCATAGAACTTGCCAACCTGAATTCCTACAGGCTAGATGTGAGAGGCACATTCTGCTGCTTCCTCCCTAAGAGTTAAGCTTGCTTCTGAAAGCTCAACCTCTGGGGAGTCTGTTTGGCAGAGATATAGAACACACTTTTCCAAGCCTGTTGGAAGGCCTTTGCAGTGTCATTTCGCATCTAATTTCCCAAACCAAACTGCTTGCAGCTCTAACTCCCTTCTAACTACCACTTCTTCGGTTCAGTGAGATATGCTGGATTCTAAACGGAGAAGCTTCTCTGACGCTTTTTCACAGAGATTTTGAAACTGAAATCTCCCATGCGGTTTCCACCATAGGCAGCAGTGGGCTTCCACATAGAACTTGCCAACCTGAATTCCTACAGGCTAGATGTGAGAGGCACATTCTGCTGCTTCCTCCCTTAGAGTTAAACTAGCTTCTGAAAGCTCAACCTCCGGGGAGTTTGTTTGGCAGAGATATAGAACACAATTTTCCAAGCCTGTTGGAAGGCATTTGCAGTGTCATTTCGCGTCTAATTTCCCAAAGCAAACTGCTTGCAGCTCTAACTCCCTTCTAACTACCACTTCTTCGATTCAGTGAGATATGCTGGATTCTAAACGGAGAAGCTTCTCTGACGCTTTTTCACAGAGATTTTGAAACTGAAATCTCCCATGCCGTTTCCACCATAGGCAGCAATGGGCTTCCCCATAGAACTTGCCAACCTGAATTCCTACAGGCTAGATGTGAGAGGCACATTCTGCTGCTTCCTCCCTAAGAGTTAAGCTTGTTTCTGAAAGCTCAACCTCCGGGGAGTCTGTTTGGCAGAGATATAGAACACACTTTTCCAAGCCTGTTTGAAGGCATTTGCACTTTCATTTCGCGTCTAATTTCCCAAACCAAACTGCTTGCAGCTCTAACTCCCTTCTAACTACCACTTCTTCGGTTCAGTGAGATATGCTGGATTCTAAACGGAGAAGCTTCTCTGACGCTTTTTCACAGAGATTTTGAAACTGAAATCTCCCATGCCGTTTCCACCATAGGCAGCAATGGGCTTCCCCATAGAACTTGCCAACCTGAATTCCTACAGGCTAGATGTGAGAGGGACATTCTGCTGCTTCCTCCCTTAGAGTTAAACTAGCTTCTGAAAGCCCAACTTCCGGGGAGTTTGTTTGGCAGAGATATAGAACACACTTTTCCAAGCCTGTTGGAAGGCATTTGCAGTTTCATTTCGCGTCTAATTTCCCAAACCAAACTGCTTGCAGCTCTAACTCCCTTCTAACTACCACTTCTTCGGTTCAGTGAGATATGCTGGATTCTAAACGGAGAAGCTTCTCTGACGCTTTTTCACAGAGATTTTGAAACTGAAATTTCCAAACCCGTGTCCAACGAAGGCGCCAATGGGCTTCCCCATAGAACTTGCCAACCTGAATTCCTAAAGGCTAGATGTGAGAGGCACATTCTGCTGCTTCCTCCCTTAGAGTTAAACTAGCTTCTGAAAGCTCAACCTCCGGGGAGTTTGTTAGGCAGAGATATAGAACACACTTTTCCAAGCCTGTTGGAAGGCCTTTGCAGTTTCATTTCGCGTCTAATTTCCCAAACCAAACTGCTTGCAGCTCTAACTCCCTTCTAACTACCACTTCTTCGGTTCAGTGAGATATGCTGGATTCTAAACGGAGAAGCTTCTCTGACGCTTTTTCACAGAGATTTTGAAACTGAAATTTCCAAACCCGTTTCCAACGAAGGCGCCAATGGGCTTCCCCATAGAACTTGCCAACCTGAATTCCTACAGGCTAGATGTGAGAGGCACATTCTGCTGCTTCCTCCCTTAGAGTTAAACTAGCTTCTGAAAGCTCAACCTCCGGGGAGTCTGTTTCGCAGAGATATAGAACACATTTTTCCAAGCCTGTTGGAAGGCATTTGCAGTTTCATTTCGCGTCTAATTTCCAAAACCAAACTGCTTGCAGCTCTAACTCCCTTCTAACTACCACTTCTTCGGTTCAGTGAGATATGCTGGATTCTAAACGGAGAAGCTTCTCTGACGCTTTTTCACAGAGATTTTGATACTGAAATCTCCCATGCCGTTTCCACCATAGGCAGCAATGGGCTTCCTCATAGAACTTGCCAACCTGAATTCCTACAGGCTAGATGTGAGAGGCACATTCTGCTGCTTCCTCCCTAAGAGTTAAGCTTGCTTCTGAAAGCTCAACCTCTGGGGAGTCTGTTTGGCAGAGATATAGAACACACTTTTCCAAGCCTGTTGGAAGGCCTTTGCAGTGTCATTTCGCATCTAATTTCCCAAACCAAACTGCTTGCAGCTCTAACTCCCTTCTAACTACCACTTCTTCGGTTCAGTGAGATATGCTGGATTCTAAACGGAGAAGCTTCTCTGACGCTTTTTCACAGAGATTTTGAAACTGAAATCTCCCATGCGGTTTCCACCATAGGCAGCAGTGGGCTTCCACATAGAACTTGCCAACCTGAATTCCTACAGGCTAGATGTGAGAGGCACATTCTGCTGCTTCCTCCCTTAGAGTTAAACTAGCTTCTGAAAGCTCAACCTCCGGGGAGTTTGTTTGGCAGAGATATAGAACACAATTTTCCAAGCCTGTTGGAAGGCATTTGCAGTGTCATTTCGCGTCTAATTTCCCAAAGCAAACTGCTTGCAGCTCTAACTCCCTTCTAACTACCACTTCTTCGATTCAGTGAGATATGCTGGATTCTAAACGGAGAAGCTTCTCTGACGCTTTTTCACAGAGATTTTGAAACTGAAATCTCCCATGCCGTTTCCACCATAGGCAGCAATGGGCTTCCCCATAGAACTTGCCAACCTGAATTCCTACAGGCTAGATGTGAGAGGCACATTCTGCTGCTTCCTCCCTAAGAGTTAAGCTTGTTTCTGAAAGCTCAACCTCCGGGGAGTCTGTTTGGCAGAGATATAGAACACACTTTTCCAAGCCTGTTTGAAGGCATTTGCACTTTCATTTCGCGTCTAATTTCCCAAACCAAACTGCTTGCAGCTCTAACTCCCTTCTAACTACCACTTCTTCGGTTCAGTGAGATATGCTGGATTCTAAACGGAGAAGCTTCTCTGACGCTTTTTCACAGAGATTTTGAAACTGAAATCTCCCATGCCGTTTCCACCATAGGCAGCAATGGGCTTCCCCATAGAACTTGCCAACCTGAATTCCTACAGGCTAGATGTGAGAGGGACATTCTGCTGCTTCCTCCCTTAGAGTTAAACTAGCTTCTGAAAGCCCAACTTCCGGGGAGTTTGTTTGGCAGAGATATAGAACACACTTTTCCAAGCCTGTTGGAAGGCATTTGCAGTTTCATTTCGCGTCTAATTTCCCAAACCAAACTGCTTGCAGCTCTAACTCCCTTCTAACTACCACTTCTTCGGTTCAGTGAGATATGCTGGATTCTAAACGGAGAAGCTTCTCTGACGCTCTTTCACAGAGATTTTGAAACTGAAATTTCCAAACCCGTTTCCAACGAAGGCGCCAAAGGGCTTCCCCATAGAACTTGCCAACCTGAATTCCTACAGGCTACATGTGAGAGGCACATTCTGCTGCTTCCTCCCTTAGAGATAAACTAGCTTCTGAAAGCTCAACCTCCGGGGAGTCTTTTTGGCACAGATATAGAACACAATTTTCCAAGCCTGTTGGAAGGCATTTGCAGTGTCATTTCGCGTCTAATTTCCCAAACCAAACTGCTTGCAGCTGTAACTCCCTTCTAACTACCACTTGTTCCGTTCAGTGAGATATGCTGGATTCTAAACGGAGAAGCTTCTCTGACGCTTTTTCACAGAGATTTTGAAACTGAAATCTCCCATGCCGTTTCCACCATAGGCAGCAATGGGCTTCCGCATAGAACTTGCCAACCTGAATTCCTACAGGCTAGATGTGAGAGGGACATTCTGCTGCTTCCTCCCTTAGAGTTAAACTAGCTTCTGAAAGCTCAACCTCCGGGGAGTTTGTTTGGCAGAGATATAGAACACACTTTTCCAAGCCTGTTGGAAGGCATTTGCAGTGTCATTTCGCGTCTAATTTCCCAAACCAAACTGCTTGCAGCTCTAACTCCCTTCTAACTACCACTTCTTCGGTTCAGTGAGATATGCTGGATTCTAAACGGAGAAGCTTCTCTGACGCTTTTTCACAGAGATTTTGAAACTCAAATCTCCCATGCCGTTTCCACCATAGGCAGCAATGGGCTTCCACATAGAACTTGCCAACCTGAATTCCTACAGGGTAGATGTGAGAGGGACATTCTGCTGCTTCCTCCCTTAGAGTTAAACTAGCTTCTGAAAGCTCAACGTCCGGGGAGTTTGTTTGGCAGAGATATAGAACACACTTTTCCAAGCCTGTTGGAAGGCATTTGCAGTTTCATTTCGCGTCTAATTTCCCAAAACAAACTGCTTGCAGCTCTAACTCCCTTCTAACTACCACTTCTTCGGTTCAGTGAGATATGCTGTATTCTAAACGGAGAAGCTTCTCTGACGCTTTTTCACAGAGATTTTGAAACTGAAATTTCCAAACCCGTTTCCAACGAAGGCGCCAATGGGCTTCTCCATAGAACTTGCCAACCTGAATTCCTACAGGCTAGATGTGAGAGGCACATTCTGCAGCTTCCTCCCTTAGAGTTAAACTTGCTTCTGAAAGCTCAACCTCCGGGGAGTCTGTTTGGCAGAGATATAGAACACACTTTTCCAAGCCTGTTGGAAGGCATTTGCAGTTTCATTTCGCGTCTTATTTCCCAAACCAAACTGCTTGCAGCTCTAACTCCCTTCTAACTACCACTTCTTCGGTTCAGTGAGATATGCTGGATTCTAAACGGAGAAGCTTCTCTGACGCTTTTTCACAGAGATTTTGAAGCTGAAATTTCCAAACCCGTTTCCAACGAAGGCGCCAATGGGCTTCCCCATAGAACTTGCCAACCTGAATTCCTACAGGCTAGATGTGAGAGGCACATTCTGCTGCTTCTTCCCTTAGAGTTAAACTAGCTTCTGAAAGCTCAACCTCCGGGGAGTTTGTTTGGCAGAGATATAGAACACACTTTTCCAAGCCTGTTGGAAGGCATTTGCAGTTTCATTTCGCGTCTAATTTCCCAAACCAAACTGCTTGCAGCTCTAACTCCCTTCTAACTACCACTTCTTCGGTTCAGTGAGATATGCTGGATTCTAAACGGAGAAGCTTCTCTGACGCTTTTTCACAGAGATTTTGAAACTGAAATTTCCAAACCCGTTTCCAACGAAGGCGCCAATGGGCTTCTCCATAGAACTTGCCAACCTGAATTCCTACAGGCTAGATGTGAGAGGCACATTCTGCTGCTTCCTCCCTTAGAGTTAAACTTGCTTCTGAAAGCTCAACCTCCGGGGAGTCTGTTTGGCAGAGATATAGAACACACTTTTCCAAGCCTGTTGGAAGGCATTTGCAGTTTCATTTCGCGTCTAATTTCCCAAACCAAACTGCTTGCAGCTCTAACTCCCTTCTAACTACCACTTCTTCGGTTCAGTGAGATATGCTGGATTCTAAACGGAGAAGCTTCTCTGACGCTTTTTCACAGAGATTTTGAAACTGAAATCTCCCATGCCGTTTCCACCATAGGCAGCAATGGGCTTCCCCATAGAACTTGCCAACCTGAATTCCTACAGGCTAGATGTGAGAGGGACATTCTGCTGCTTCCTCCCTTAGAGTTAAACTAGCTTCTGAAAGCTCAACCTCCGGGGAGTTTGTTTGGCAGAGATATAGAGCACACTTTTCCAAGCCTGTTGGAAGGCATTTGCACTTTCATTTCGCGTCTAATTTCCAAAAACAAACTGCTTGCAGCTCTAACTCCCTTCTAACTACCACTTCTTCGGTTCAGTGAGATATGCTGGATTCTAAGCGGAGAAGCTTCTCTGACGCTCTTTCACAGAGATTTTGAAACTGAAATTTCCAAACCCGTTTCCAACGAAGGCGCCAAAGGGCTTCCCCATAGAACTTGCCAACCTGAATTCCTACAGGCTAGATGTGAGGGGCACATTCTGCTGCTTCCTCCCTTCGAGTTAAACTAGGTTCTGAAAGCTCAGCCTCCGGGGAGTCTGTTTGGCAGAGATATAGAACACAATTTTCCAAGCCTGTTGGAAGGCATTTGCAGTGTCATTTCGCGTCTAATTTCCCAAACCAAACTGCTTGCAGCTCTAACTCCCTTCTAACTACCACTTCTTCGGTTCAGTGAGATATGCTGGATTCTAAACGGAGAAGCTTCTCTGACGCTTTTTCACAGAGATTTTGAAACTGAAATCTCCCATGCCGTTTCCACCATAGGCAGCAATGGGCTTCCACATAGAACTTGCCAACCTGAATTCCTACAGGCTAGATGTGAGAGGGACATTCTGCTGCTTCCTCCCTTAGAGTTAAACTAGCTTCTGAAAGCTCAACCTCCGGGGAGTCTGTTTGGCAGAGATATAGAACACACTTTTCCAAGCCTGTTGGAAGGCATTTGCAGTTTCATTTCGCGTCTAATATCCCAAACCAAACTGCTTGCAGCTCTAACTCCCTTCTAACTACCACTTCTTCGGTTCAGTGAGATATGCTGGATTCTAAACGGAGAAGCTTCTCTGACGCTTTTTCACAGGGATTTTGAAACTGAAATCTCCCATGCCGTTTCCACCATAGGCAGCAATGGGCTTCCCCATAGAACTTGCCAACCTGAATTCCTACAGGCTAGATGTGAGAGGCACATTCTGCTGCTTCCTCCCTAAGAGTTAAACTTGCTTCTGAAAGCTCAACCTCCGGGGAGTGTGTTTGGCAGAGATATAGAACACACTTTTCCAAGCCTGTTGGAAGGCCTTTGCAGTGTCATTTCGCATCTAATTTCCGAAACCAAAGTGCTTGCAGCTCTAACTCCCTTCTAACTACCACTTCTTCGGTTCAGTGAGATATGCTGGATTCTAAACGGAGAAGCTTCTCTGACGCTTTTTCACAGAGATTTTGAAACTGAAATCTCCCATGCCGTTTCCACCATAGGCAGTAATGGGCTTCCCCATAGAACTTGCCAACCTGAATTCCTACAGGCTAGATGTGAGAGGGACATTGTGCTGCTTCCTCCCTTAGAGTTAAACTAGCTTCTGAAAGCTCAACCTCCGGGGAGTTTGTTTGGCAGAGATATAGAGCACACTTTTCCAAGCCTGTTGGAAGGCATTTGCAGTTTCATTTCGCGTCTAATTTCCCAAACCAAACTGCTTGCAGCTCTAACTCCCTTCTAACTACCACTTCTTCGGTTCAGTGAGATATGCTGGATTCTAAACGGAGAAGCTTCTCTGACGCTCTTTCACAGAGATTTTGAAACTGAAATTTCCAAACCGGTTTCCAACGAAGGCGCCAAAGGGCTTCCCCATAGAATTTGCCAACCTGAATTCCTACAGGCTAGATGTGAGAGGCACATTCTGCTGCTTCCTCCCTTCGAGTTAAACTAGGTTCTGAAAGCTCAGCCTCCGGGGAGTCTGTTTGGCAGAGATATAGAACACAATTTTCCAAGCCTGTTGGAAGGCATTTGCAGTGTCATTTCGCGTCTAATTTCCCAAACCAAACTGCTTGCAGCTCTAACTCCCTTCTAACTACCACTTCTTCGGTTCAGTGAGATATGCTGGATTCTAAACGGAGAAGCTTCTCTGACGCTTTTTCATAGAGATTTTGAAACTGAAATTTCCAAACCCGTTTCCAACGAAGGCGCCAAAGGGCTTCTCCATAGAACTTGCCAACCTGAATTCCTACAGGCTAGATGTGAGAGGCACATTCTGCTACTTCCTCCCTTAGAGTTAAACTTGCTTCTGAAAGCTCAACCTCCGGGGAGTCTGTTTGGCAGAGATATAGAACACACTTTTCCAAGCCTGTTGGAAGGCCTTTGCAGTGTCATTTCGCATCTAATTTCCCAAACCAAACTGCTTGCAGCTCTAACTGCCTTCTAACTACCACTTCTTCGGTTCAGTGAGATATGCTGGATTCTAAACGGAGAAGCTTCTCTGACGCTTTTTCACAGAGATTTTGAAACTGAAATCTCCCATGCCGTTTCCACCATAGGCAGCAATGGGCTTCCCCATAGAACTTGCCAACCTGAATTCCTACAGGCTAGATGTGAGAGGCACATTCTGCTGCTTCCTCCCTTAGAGTTAAACTTGCTTCTGAAAGCTCAACCTCCGGGGAGTCTGTTTGGCAGAGATATAGAACACACTTTTCCAAGCCTGTTGGAAGGCATTTGCAGTTTCATTTCGCGTCTAATTTCCCAAACCAAACTGCTTGCAGCTCTAAATCCCTTCTAACTACCACTTCTTCGGTTCAGTGAGATATGCTGGATTCTAAACGGAGAAGCTTCTCTGACGCTTTTTCACAGAGATTTTGAAACTGAAATTTCCAAACCCGTTTCCACCATAGGCAGCAATGGGCTTCCCCATAGAACTTGCCAACCTGAATTCCTACAGGCTAGATGTGAGAGGCACATTGTACTGCTTCCTCCCTTAGAGTTAAACTAGCTTCTGAAAGCTGAACCTCCGGGGAGTCTGTTTGGCAGAGTTATAGAACACACTATTCCAAGCCTGTTGGAAGGCCTTTCCAGTGTCATTTCGCATCTAATTTCCCAAACCAAACTGCTTGCAGCTCTAACTCCCTTCTAACTACCACTTCTTCGGTTCAGTGAGATATGCTGGATTCTAAACGGAGAAGCTTCTCTGATGCTTTTCAGAGAGATTTTGAAACTGAAATCTCCCATGCCGTTTCCACCATAGGCAGCAATGGGCTTCCACATAGAACTTGCCAACCTGAATTCCTACAGGCTAGATGTGAGAGGGACATTCTGCTGCTTCCTCCCTTAGAGTTAAACTAGCTTCTGAAAGCTCAACCTCCGGGGAGTTTGTTTGGCAGAGATATAGAACACACTTTTCCAAGCCTGTTGGAAGGCATTTGCAGTTTCATTTCGCGTCTAATTTCCCAAACCAAACTGCTTGCAGCTCTAACTCCCTTATAACTACCACTTCTTCGGTTCAGTGAGATATGCTGGATTCTAAACGGAGAAGCTTCTCTGACGCTTTTTCACAGAGATTTTGAAACTGAAATTTCCAAACCCGTTTCCAACGAAGGCGCCAATGGGCTTCTCCATAGAACTTGCCAACCTGAATTCCTACAGGCTAGATGTGAGAGGCACATTCTGCTGCTTCCTCCCTTAGAGTTAAACTTGCTTCTGAAAGCTCAACCTCCGGGGAGTCTGTTTGGCAGAGATATAGAACACACTTTTCCAAGCCTGTTGGAAGGCATTTGCAGTTTCATTTCGCGTCTAATATCCCAAACCAAACTGCTTGCAGCTCTAACTCCCTTCTAACTACCACTTCTTCGGTTCAGTGAGATATGCTGGATTCTAAACGGAGAAGCTTCTCTGACGCTTTTTCACAGGGATTTTGAAACTGAAATCTCCCATGCCGTTTCCACCATAGGCAGCAATGGGCTTCCCCATAGAACTTGCCAACCTGAATTCCTACAGGCTAGATGTGAGAGGCACATTCTGCTGCTTCCTCCCTAAGAGTTAAACTTGCTTCTGAAAGCTCAACCTCCGGGGAGTGTGTTTGGCAGAGATATAGAACACACTTTTCCAAGCCTGTTGGAAGGCCTTTGCAGTGTCATTTCGCATCTAATTTCCGAAACCAAAGTGCTTGCAGCTCTAACTCCCTTCTAACTACCACTTCTTCGGTTCAGTGAGATATGCTGGATTCTAAACGGAGAAGCTTCTCTGATGCTTTTTCACAGAGATTTTGAAACTGAAATCTCCCATGCCGTTTCCACCATAGGCAGTAATGGGCTTCCCCATAGAACTTGCCAACCTGAATTCCTACAGGCTAGATGTGAGAGGGACATTGTGCTGCTTCCTCCCTTAGAGTTAAACTAGCTTCTGAAAGCTCAACCTCCGGGGAGTTTGTTTGGCAGAGATATAGAGCACACTTTTCCAAGCCTGTTGGAAGGCATTTGCAGTTTCATTTCGCGTCTAATTTCCCAAACCAAACTGCTTGCAGCTCTAACTCCCTTCTAACTACCACTTCTTCGGTTCAGTGAGATATGCTGGATTCTAAACGGAGAAGCTTCTCTGACGCTCTTTCACAGAGATTTTGAAACTGAAATTTCCAAACCGGTTTCCAACGAAGGCGCCAAAGGGCTTCCCCATAGAATTTGCCAACCTGAATTCCTACAGGCTAGATGTGAGAGGCACATTCTGCTGCTTCCTCCCTTCGAGTTAAACTAGGTTCTGAAAGCTCAGCCTCCGGGGAGTCTGTTTGGCAGAGATATAGAACACAATTTTCCAATCCTGTTGGAAGGCATTTGCAGTGTCATTTCGCGTCTAATTTCCCAAACCAAACTGCTTGCAGCTCTAACTCCCTTCTAACTACCACTTCTTCGGTTCAGTGAGATATGCTGGATTCTAAACGGAGAAGCTTCTCTGACGCTTTTTCATAGAGATTTTGAAACTGAAATTTCCAAACCCGTTTCCAACGAAGGCGCCAAAGGGCTTCTCCATAGAACTTGCCAACCTGAATTCCTACAGGCTAGATGTGAGAGGCACATTCTGCTACTTCCTCCCTTAGAGTTAAACTTGCTTCTGAAAGCTCAACCTCCGGGGAGTCTGTTTGGCAGAGATATAGAACACACTTTTCCAAGCCTGTTGGAAGGCCTTTGCAGTGTCATTTCGCATCTAATTTCCCAAACCAAACTGCTTGCAGCTCTAACTGCCTTCTAACTACCACTTCTTCGGTTCAGTGAGATATGCTGGATTCTAAACGGAGAAGCTTCTCTGACGCTTTTTCACAGAGATTTTGAAACTGAAATCTCCCATGCCGTTTCCACCATAGGCAGCAATGGGCTTCCTCATAGAACTTGCCAACCTGAATTCCTACAGGCTAGATGTGAGAGGCACATTGTACTGCTTCCTCCCTTAGAGTTAAACTAGCTTCTGAAAGCTGAACCTCCGGGGAGTCTGTTTGGCAGAGTTATAGAACACACTATTCCAAGCCTGTTGGAAGGCCTTTCCAGTGTCATTTCGCATCTAATTTCCCAAACCAAACTGCTTGCAGCTCTAACTCCCTTCTAACTACCACTTCTTCGGTTCAGTGAGATATGCTGGATTCTAAACGGAGAAGCTTCTCTGATGCTTTTCAGAGAGATTTTGAAACTGAAATCTCCCATGCCGTTTCCACCATAGGCAGCAATGGGCTTCCCCATAGAACTTGCCAACCTGAATTCCTACAGGCTAGATGTGAGAGGCACATTCTGCTGCTTCCTCCCTTAGAGTTAAGCTTGCTTCTGAAAGCTCAACCTCCGGGGAGTCTGTTTGGCAGAGATATAGAACACACTTTTCCAAGCCTGTTGGAAGGCCTTTGCAGTGTCATTTCGCATCTAATTTCCCAAACCAAACTGCTTGCAGCTCTAACTCCCTTCTAACTACCACTTCTTCAGTTTAGTGAGATATGCTGGATTCTAAACGGAGAAGCTTCTCTGACGCTTTTTCACAGAGATTTTGAAACTGAAATCTCCCATGCCGTTTCCACCATAGGCAGCAATGGGCTTCCCCATAGAACTTGCCAACCTGAATTCCTACAGGCTAGATGTGAGAGGCACATTCTGCTGCTTCCTCCCTAAGAGTTAAGCTTACTTCTGAAAGCTCAACCTCCGGGGAGTCTGTTTGGCAGAGATATAGAACACAATTTTCCAAGCCTGTTGGAAGGCCTTTGCAGTGTCATTTCGCATCTAATTTCCCAAACCAAACTGCTTGCAGCTCTAACTGCCTTCTAACTACCACTTCTTCGGTTCAGTGAGATATGCTGGATTCTAAACGGAGAAGCTTCTCTGACGCTTTTTCACAGAGATTTTGAAACTGAAATCTCCCATGCCGTTTCCACCATAGGCAGCAATGGGCTTCCCCATAGAACTTGCCAACCTGAATTCCTACAGGCTAGATGTGAGAGGCACATTGTACTGCTTCCTCCCTTAGAGTTAAACTAGCTTCTGAAAGCTGAACCTCCGGGGAGTCTGTTTGGCAGAGTTATAGAACACACTATTCCAAGCCTGTTGGAAGGCCTTTCCAGTGTCATTTCGCATCTAATTTCCCAAACCAAACTGCTTGCAGCTCTAACTCCCTTCTAACTACCACTTCTTCGGTTCAGTGAGATATGCTGGATTCTAAACGGAGAAGCTTCTCTGATGCTTTTCAGAGAGATTTTGAAACTGAAATCTCCCATGCCGTTTCCACCATAGGCAGCAATGGGCTTCCACATAGAACTTGCCAACCTGAATTCCTACAGGCTAGATGTGAGAGGGACATTCTGCTGCTTCCTCCCTTAGAGTTAAACTAGCTTCTGAAAGCTCAACCTCCGGGGAGTTTGTTTGGCAGAGATATAGAACACACTTTTCCAAGCCTGTTGGAAGGCATTTGCAGTTTCATTTCGCGTCTAATTTCCCAAACCAAACTGCTTGCAGCTCTAACTCCCTTATAACTACCACTTCTTCGGTTCAGTGAGATATGCTGGATTCTAAACGGAGAAGCTTCTCTGACGCTTTTTCACAGAGATTTTGAAACTGAAATTTCCAAACCCGTTTCCAACGAAGGCGCCAATGGGCTTCTCCATAGAACTTGCCAACCTGAATTCCTACAGGCTAGATGTGAGAGGCACATTCTGCTGCTTCCTCCCTTAGAGTTAAACTTGCTTCTGAAAGCTCAACCTCCGGGGAGTCTGTTTGGCAGAGATATAGAACACACTTTTCCAAGCCTGTTGGAAGGCATTTGCAGTTTCATTTCGCGTCTAATATCCCAAACCAAACTGCTTGCAGCTCTAACTCCCTTCTAACTACCACTTCTTCGGTTCAGTGAGATATGCTGGATTCTAAACGGAGAAGCTTCTCTGACGCTTTTTCACAGGGATTTTGAAACTGAAATCTCCCATGCCGTTTCCACCATAGGCAGCAATGGGCTTCCCCATAGAACTTGCCAACCTGAATTCCTACAGGCTAGATGTGAGAGGCACATTCTGCTGCTTCCTCCCTAAGAGTTAAACTTGCTTCTGAAAGCTCAACCTCCGGGGAGTGTGTTTGGCAGAGATATAGAACACACTTTTCCAAGCCTGTTGGAAGGCCTTTGCAGTGTCATTTCGCATCTAATTTCCGAAACCAAAGTGCTTGCAGCTCTAACTCCCTTCTAACTACCACTTCTTCGGTTCAGTGAGATATGCTGGATTCTAAACGGAGAAGCTTCTCTGATGCTTTTTCACAGAGATTTTGAAACTGAAATCTCCCATGCCGTTTCCACCATAGGCAGTAATGGGCTTCCCCATAGAACTTGCCAACCTGAATTCCTACAGGCTAGATGTGAGAGGGACATTGTGCTGCTTCCTCCCTTAGAGTTAAACTAGCTTCTGAAAGCTCAACCTCCGGGGAGTTTGTTTGGCAGAGATATAGAGCACACTTTTCCAAGCCTGTTGGAAGGCATTTGCAGTTTCATTTCGCGTCTAATTTCCCAAACCAAACTGCTTGCAGCTCTAACTCCCTTCTAACTACCACTTCTTCGGTTCAGTGAGATATGCTGGATTCTAAACGGAGAAGCTTCTCTGACGCTCTTTCACAGAGATTTTGAAACTGAAATTTCCAAACCGGTTTCCAACGAAGGCGCCAAAGGGCTTCCCCATAGAATTTGCCAACCTGAATTCCTACAGGCTAGATGTGAGAGGCACATTCTGCTGCTTCCTCCCTTCGAGTTAAACTAGTTTCTGAAAGCTCAGCCTCCGGGGAGTCTGTTTGGCAGAGATATAGAACACAATTTTCCAATCCTGTTGGAAGGCATTTGCAGTGTCATTTCGCGTCTAATTTCCCAAACCAAACTGCTTGCAGCTCTAACTCCCTTCTAACTACCACTTCTTCGGTTCAGTGAGATATGCTGGATTCTAAACGGAGAAGCTTCTCTGACGCTTTTTCATAGAGATTTTGAAACTGAAATTTCCAAACCCGTTTCCAACGAAGGCGCCAAAGGGCTTCTCCATAGAACTTGCCAACCTGAATTCCTACAGGCTAGATGTGAGAGGCACATTCTGCTACTTCCTCCCTTAGAGTTAAACTTGCTTCTGAAAGCTCAACCTCCGGGGAGTCTGTTTGGCAGAGATATAGAACACACTTTTCCAAGCCTGTTGGAAGGCCTTTGCAGTGTCATTTCGCATCTAATTTCCCAAACCAAACTGCTTGCAGCTCTAACTGCCTTCTAACTACCACTTCTTCGGTTCAGTGAGATATGCTGGATTCTAAACGGAGAAGCTTCTCTGACGCTTTTTCACAGAGATTTTGAAACTGAAATCTCCCATGCCGTTTCCACCATAGGCAGCAATGGGCTTCCTCATAGAACTTGCCAACCTGAATTCCTACAGGCTAGATGTGAGAGGCACATTGTACTGCTTCCTCCCTTAGAGTTAAACTAGCTTCTGAAAGCTGAACCTCCGGGGAGTCTGTTTGGCAGAGTTATAGAACACACTATTCCAAGCCTGTTGGAAGGCCTTTCCAGTGTCATTTCGCATCTAATTTCCCAAACCAAACTGCTTGCAGCTCTAACTCCCTTCTAACTACCACTTCTTCGGTTCAGTGAGATATGCTGGATTCTAAACGGAGAAGCTTCTCTGATGCTTTTCAGAGAGATTTTGAAACTGAAATCTCCCATGCCGTTTCCACCATAGGCAGCAATGGGCTTCCCCATAGAACTTGCCAACCTGAATTCCTACAGGCTAGATGTGAGAGGCACATTCTGCTGCTTCCTCCCTTAGAGTTAAGCTTGCTTCTGAAAGCTCAACCTCCGGGGAGTCTGTTTGGCAGAGATATAGAACACACTTTTCCAAGCCTGTTGGAAGGCCTTTGCAGTGTCATTTCGCATCTAATTTCCCAAACCAAACTGCTTGCAGCTCTAACTCCCTTCTAACTACCACTTCTTCAGTTTAGTGAGATATGCTGGATTCTAAACGGAGAAGCTTCTCTGACGCTTTTTCACAGAGATTTTGAAACTGAAATCTCCCATGCCGTTTCCACCATAGGCAGCAATGGGCTTCCCCATAGAACTTGCCAACCTGAATTCCTACAGGCTAGATGTGAGAGGCACATTCTGCTGCTTCCTCCCTAAGAGTTAAGCTTACTTCTGAAAGCTCAACCTCCGGGGAGTCTGTTTGGCAGAGATATAGAACACAATTTTCCAAGCCTGTTGGAAGGCCTTTGCAGTGTCATTTCGCATCTAATTTCCCAAACCAAACTGCTTGCAGCTCTAACTGCCTTCTAACTACCACTTCTTCGGTTCAGTGAGATATGCTGGATTCTAAACGGAGAAGCTTCTCTGACGCTTTTTCACAGAGATTTTGAAACTGAAATCTCCCATGCCGTTTCCACCATAGGCAGCAATGGGCTTCCCCATAGAACTTGCCAACCTGAATTCCTACAGGCTAGATGTGAGAGGCACATTCTGCTGCTTCCTCCCTAAGAGTTAAGCTTGCTTCTGAAAGCTCAACCTCCGGGGAGTCTGTTTGGCAGAGATATAGAACACACTTTTCCAAGCCTGTTGGAAGGCCTTTGCAGTTTCATTTCGCGTCTTATTTCCCAAACCAAACTGCTTGCAGCTCTAACTCCCTTCTAACTACCACTTCTTCGGTTCAGTGAGATATGCTGGATTCTAAACGGAGAAGCTTCTCTGACGCTTTTTCACAGAGATTTTGAAACTGAAATCTCTCATGCCGTTTCCACCATAGGCAGCAATGGGCTTCCTCATAGAACTTGCCAACCTGAATTCCTACAGGCTAGATGTGAGAGGCACATTCTGCTGCTTCCTCCCTAAGAGTTAAGCGTGCTTCTGAAAGCTCAACCTCTGGGGAGTCTGTTTGGCAGAGATAAAAAACACACTTTTCCAAGCCTGTTGGAAGGCCTTTGCAGTGTCATTTCGCATCTAATTTCCCAAACCAAACTGCTTGCAGCTCTAACTCCCTTCTAACTACCACTTCTTCGGTTCAGTGAGATATGCTGGATTCTAAACGGAGAAGCTTCTCTGACGCTTTTTCACAGAGATTTTGAAGCTGAAATTTCCAAACCCGTTTCCAACGAAGGCGCCAATGGGCTTCCCCATAGAACTTGCCAACCTGAATTCCTACAGGCTAGATGTGAGAGGCACATTCTGCTGCTTCCTCCCTTAGTGTTAAACTAGCTTCTGAAACCTCAACCTCCGGGGAGTTTGTTTGGCAGAGATATAGAACACACTTTTCCAAGCCTGTTGGAAGGCATTTGCAGTTTCATTTCGCGTCTAATTTCCCAAACCAAACTGCTTGCAGCTCTAACTCCCTTCTAACTACCACTTCTTCGGTTCAGTGAGATATGCTGGATTCTAAACGGAGAAGCTTCTCTGACGCTTTTTCACAGAGATTTTGAAACTGAAATCTCCCATGCCGTTTCCACCCTAGGCAGCAATGGGCTTCCCCATAGAACTTGCCAACCTGAATTCCTACAGGCTAGATGTGAGAGGCACATTCTGCTGCTTCCTCCCTTAGAGTTAAACTAGCTTCTGAAAGCTCAACCTCCGGGGAGTTTGTTTGGCAGAGATATAGAACACACTTTTCCAAGCCTGTTGGAAGGCATTTGCAGTGTCATTTCGCGTCTAATTTCCCAAAGCAAACTGCTTGCAGCTCTAACTCCCTTCTAACTGCCACTTCTTCGGTTCAGTGAGATATGCTGGATTCTAAACGGAGAAGCTTCTCTGACGCTTTTTCACAGAGATTTTGAAACTGAAATCTCCCATGCCGTTTCCACCATAGGCAGCAATGGGCTTCCCCATAGAACTTGCCAACCTGAATTCCTACAGGCTAGATGTGAGAGGCACATTCTGCTGCTTCCTCCCTAAGAGTTAAGCTTGCTTCTGAAAGATCAACCTCCGGGGAGTGTGTTTGGCAGAGATATAGAACACACTTTTCCAAGCCTGTTGGAAGGCCTTTGCAGTGTCATTTCGCATCTAATTTCCCAAACCAAACTGCTTGCAGCTCTAACTCCCTTCTAACTACCACTTCTTCGGTTCAGTGAGATATGCTGGATTCTAAACGGAGAAGCTTCTCTGATGCTTTTTCACAGAGATTTTGAAACTGAAATCTCCCATGCCATTTCCACCATAGGCAGCAATGGGCTTCCACATAGAACTTGCCAACCTGAATTCCTACAGGCTAGATGTGAGAGGCACATTCTGCTGCTTCCTCCCTAAGAGTTAATCTTGCTTCTGAAAGCTCAACCTCCGGGGAGTCTGTTTGGCAGAGATATAGAACACATTTTTCCAAGCCTGTTGGAAGGCCTTTGCAGTTTCATTTCGCGTCTTATTTCCCAAACCAAACTGCTTGCAGCTCTAACTCCCTTCTAACTACCACTTCTTCGGTTCAGTGAGATATGCTGGATTCTAAACGGAGAAGCTTCTCTGACGCTTTTTCACAGAGATTTTGAAACTGAAATCTCACATGCCGTTTCCACCATAGGCAGCAATGGGCTTCCTCATAGAACTTGCCAACCTGAATTCCTACAGGCTAGATGTGAGAGGCACATTCTGCTTTTTCCTCCCTAAGTGTTAAGCGTGCTTCTGAAAGCTCAACCTCTGGGGAGTCTGTTTGGCAGAGATATAGAACACACTTTTCCAAGCCTGTTGGAAGGCCTTTGCAGTGTCATTTCGCATCTAATTTCCCAAACCAAACTGCTTGCAGCTCTAACTCCCTTCTAACTACCACTTCTTCGGTTCAGTGAGATATGCTGGATTCTAAACGGAGAAGCTTCTGTGACGCTTTTTCACAGAGATTTTGAAACTGAAATCCCCCATGCCGTTTCCACCATAGGCAGCAATGGGCTTCCACATAGAACTTGCCAACCTGAATTCCCACAGGCTAGATGTGAGAGGCACATTGTGCTGCTTCCTCCCTTAGAGTTAAACTAGCTTCTGAAAGCTGAACCTCCGGGGAGTCTGTTTGGCAGAGTTATAGAACACACTATTCCAAGCCTGTTGGAAGGCCTTTCCAGTGTCATTTCGCATCTAATTTCCCAAACCAAACTGCTTGCAGCTCTAACTCCCTTCTAACTACCACTTCTTCGGTTCAGTGAGATATGCTGGATTCTAAACGGAGAAGCTTCTCTGACACTTTTTCACAGAGATTTTGAAACTGAAATCTTCCATGCCGTTTCCACCATAGGCAGCAATGGGCTTCCTCATAGAACTTGCCAACCTGAATTCCTACAGGCTAGATGTGAGAGGCACATTCTGCTGCTTCCTCCCTAAGAGTTAAGCTTGCTTCTGAAAGCTCAACCTCTGGGGAGTCTGTTTGGCAGAGATATAGAACACACTTTTCCAAGCCTGTTGGAAGGCCTTTGCAGTGTCATTTCGCATCTAATTTCCCAAACCAAACTGCTTGCAGCTCTAACTCCCTTCTAACTACCACTTCTTCGGTTCAGTGAGATATGCTGGATTCTAAACGGAGAAGCTTCTCTGACGCTTTTTCACAGAGATTTTGAAACTGAAATCTCCCATGCGGTTTCCACCATAGGCAGCAGTGGGCTTCCACATAGAACTTGCCAACCTGAATTCCTACAGGCTAGATGTGAGAGGCACATTCTGCTGCTTCCTCCCTTAGAGTTAAACTAGCTTCTGAAAGCTCAACCTCCGGGGAGTTTGTTTGGCAGAGATATATAACACAATTTTCCAAGCCTGTTGGAAGGCATTTGCAGTGTCATTTCGCGTCTAATTTCCCAAAGCAAACTGCTTGCAGCTCTAACTCCCTTCTAACTACCACTTCTTCGATTCAGTGAGATATGCTGGATTCTAAACGGAGAAGCTTCTCTGACGCTTTTTCACAGAGATTTTGAAACTGAAATCTCCCATGCCGTTTCCACCATAGGCAGCAATGGGCTTCCCCATAGAACTTGCCAACCTGAATTCCTACAGGCTAGATGTGAGAGGCACATTCTGCTGCTTCCTCCCTAAGAGTTAAGCTTGTTTCTGAAAGCTCAACCTCCGGGGAGTCTGTTTGGCAGAGATATAGAACACACTTTTCCAAGCCTGTTGGAAGGCATTTGCAGTTTCATTTCGCGTCTAATTTCCCAAACCAAACTGCTTGCAGCTCTAACTCCCTTCTAACTACCACTTCTTCGGTTCAGTGAGATATGCTGGATTCTAAACGGAGAAGCTTCTCTGACGCTTTTTCACAGAGATTTTGAAACTGAAATCTCCCATGCCGTTTCCACCATAGGCAGCAATGGGCTTCCCCATAGAACTTGCCAACCTGAATTCCTACAGGCTAGATGTGAGAGGGACATTCTGCTGCTTCCTCCCTTAGAGTTAAACTAGCTTCTGAAAGCTCAACTTCCGGGGAGTTTGTTTGGCAGAGATATAGAACACACTTTTCCAAGCCTGTTGGAAGGCATTTGCAGTTTCATTTCGCGTCTAATTTCCCAAACCAAACTGCTTGCAGCTCTAACTCCCTTCTAACTACCACTTCTTCGGTTCAGTGAGATATGCTGGATTCTTAACGGAGAAGCTTCTCTGACGCTTTTTCACAGAGATTTTGAAACTGAAATCTCTCATGCCGTTTCCACCATAGGCAGCAATGGGCTTCCTCATAGAACTTGCCAACCTGAATTCCTACAGGCTAGATGTGAGAGGCACATTCTGCTGCTTCCTCCCTTAGAGTTAAACTAGCTTCTGAAAGCTCAACCTCCGGGGAGTTTGTTTGGCAGAGATATAGAACACACTTTTCCAAGCCTGTTGGAAGGCATTTGCAGTTTCATTTCGCGTCTAATTTCCCAAACCAAACTGCTTGCAGCTCTAACTCCCTTATAACTACCACTTCTTCGGTTCAGTGAGATATGCTGGATTCTAAACGGAGAAGCTTCTCTGACGCTTTTTCACAGAGATTTTGAAACTGAAATTTCCAAACCCGTTTCCAACGAAGGCGCCAATGGGCTTCTCCATAGAACTTGCCAACCTGAATTCCTACAGGCTAGATGTGAGAGGCACATTCTGCTGCTTCCTCCCTTAGAGTTAAACTTGCTTCTGAAAGCTCAACCTCCGGGGAGTCTGTTTGGCAGAGATATAGAACACACTTTTCCAAGCCTGTTGGAAGGCATTTGCAGTTTCATTTCGCGTCTAATATCCCAAACCAAACTGCTTGCAGCTCTAACTCCCTTCTAACTACCACTTCTTCGGTTCAGTGAGATATGCTGGATTCTAAACGGAGAAGCTTCTCTGACGCTTTTTCACAGGGATTTTGAAACTGAAATCTCCCATGCCGTTTCCACCATAGGCAGCAATGGGCTTCCCCATAGAACTTGCCAACCTGAATTCCTACAGGCTAGATGTGAGAGGCACATTCTGCTGCTTCCTCCCTAAGAGTTAAACTTGCTTCTGAAAGCTCAACCTCCGGGGAGTGTGTTTGGCAGAGATATAGAACACACTTTTCCAAGCCTGTTGGAAGGCCTTTGCAGTGTCATTTCGCATCTAATTTCCGAAACCAAAGTGCTTGCAGCTCTAACTCCCTTCTAACTACCACTTCTTCGGTTCAGTGAGATATGCTGGATTCTAAACGGAGAAGCTTCTCTGATGCTTTTTCACAGAGATTTTGAAACTGAAATCTCCCATGCCGTTTCCACCATAGGCAGTAATGGGCTTCCCCATAGAACTTGCCAACCTGAATTCCTACAGGCTAGATGTGAGAGGGACATTGTGCTGCTTCCTCCCTTAGAGTTAAACTAGCTTCTGAAAGCTCAACCTCCGGGGAGTTTGTTTGGCAGAGATATAGAGCACACTTTTCCAAGCCTGTTGGAAGGCATTTGCAGTTTCATTTCGCGTCTAATTTCCCAAACCAAACTGCTTGCAGCTCTAACTCCCTTCTAACTACCACTTCTTCGGTTCAGTGAGATATGCTGGATTCTAAACGGAGAAGCTTCTCTGACGCTCTTTCACAGAGATTTTGAAACTGAAATTTCCAAACCGGTTTCCAACGAAGGCGCCAAAGGGCTTCCCCATAGAATTTGCCAACCTGAATTCCTACAGGCTAGATGTGAGAGGCACATTCTGCTGCTTCCTCCCTTCGAGTTAAACTAGTTTCTGAAAGCTCAGCCTCCGGGGAGTCTGTTTGGCAGAGATATAGAACACAATTTTCCAATCCTGTTGGAAGGCATTTGCAGTGTCATTTCGCGTCTAATTTCCCAAACCAAACTGCTTGCAGCTCTAACTCCCTTCTAACTACCACTTCTTCGGTTCAGTGAGATATGCTGGATTCTAAACGGAGAAGCTTCTCTGACGCTTTTTCATAGAGATTTTGAAACTGAAATTTCCAAACCCGTTTCCAACGAAGGCGCCAAAGGGCTTCTCCATAGAACTTGCCAACCTGAATTCCTACAGGCTAGATGTGAGAGGCACATTCTGCTACTTCCTCCCTTAGAGTTAAACTTGCTTCTGAAAGCTCAACCTCCGGGGAGTCTGTTTGGCAGAGATATAGAACACACTTTTCCAAGCCTGTTGGAAGGCCTTTGCAGTGTCATTTCGCATCTAATTTCCCAAACCAAACTGCTTGCAGCTCTAACTGCCTTCTAACTACCACTTCTTCGGTTCAGTGAGATATGCTGGATTCTAAACGGAGAAGCTTCTCTGACGCTTTTTCACAGAGATTTTGAAACTGAAATCTCCCATGCCGTTTCCACCATAGGCAGCAATGGGCTTCCTCATAGAACTTGCCAACCTGAATTCCTACAGGCTAGATGTGAGAGGCACATTGTACTGCTTCCTCCCTTAGAGTTAAACTAGCTTCTGAAAGCTGAACCTCCGGGGAGTCTGTTTGGCAGAGTTATAGAACACACTATTCCAAGCCTGTTGGAAGGCCTTTCCAGTGTCATTTCGCATCTAATTTCCCAAACCAAACTGCTTGCAGCTCTAACTCCCTTCTAACTACCACTTCTTCGGTTCAGTGAGATATGCTGGATTCTAAACGGAGAAGCTTCTCTGATGCTTTTCAGAGAGATTTTGAAACTGAAATCTCCCATGCCGTTTCCACCATAGGCAGCAATGGGCTTCCCCATAGAACTTGCCAACCTGAATTCCTACAGGCTAGATGTGAGAGGCACATTCTGCTGCTTCCTCCCTTAGAGTTAAGCTTGCTTCTGAAAGCTCAACCTCCGGGGAGTCTGTTTGGCAGAGATATAGAACACACTTTTCCAAGCCTGTTGGAAGGCCTTTGCAGTGTCATTTCGCATCTAATTTCCCAAACCAAACTGCTTGCAGCTCTAACTCCCTTCTAACTACCACTTCTTCAGTTTAGTGAGATATGCTGGATTCTAAACGGAGAAGCTTCTCTGACGCTTTTTCACAGAGATTTTGAAACTGAAATCTCCCATGCCGTTTCCACCATAGGCAGCAATGGGCTTCCCCATAGAACTTGCCAACCTGAATTCCTACAGGCTAGATGTGAGAGGCACATTCTGCTGCTTCCTCCCTAAGAGTTAAGCTTACTTCTGAAAGCTCAACCTCCGGGGAGTCTGTTTGGCAGAGATATAGAACACAATTTTCCAAGCCTGTTGGAAGGCCTTTGCAGTGTCATTTCGCATCTAATTTCCCAAACCAAACTGCTTGCAGCTCTAACTGCCTTCTAACTACCACTTCTTCGGTTCAGTGAGATATGCTGGATTCTAAACGGAGAAGCTTCTCTGACGCTTTTTCACAGAGATTTTGAAACTGAAATCTCCCATGCCGTTTCCACCATAGGCAGCAATGGGCTTCCCCATAGAACTTGCCAACCTGAATTCCTACAGGCTAGATGTGAGAGGCACATTCTGCTGCTTCCTCCCTAAGAGTTAAGCTTGCTTCTGAAAGCTCAACCTCCGGGGAGTCTGTTTGGCAGAGATATAGAACACACTTTTCCAAGCCTGTTGGAAGGCCTTTGCAGTTTCATTTCGCGTCTTATTTCCCAAACCAAACTGCTTGCAGCTCTAACTCCCTTCTAACTACCACTTCTTCGGTTCAGTGAGATATGCTGGATTCTAAACGGAGAAGCTTCTCTGACGCTTTTTCACAGAGATTTTGAAACTGAAATCTCTCATGCCGTTTCCACCATAGGCAGCAATGGGCTTCCTCATAGAACTTGCCAACCTGAATTCCTACAGGCTAGATGTGAGAGGCACATTCTGCTGCTTCCTCCCTAAGAGTTAAGCGTGCTTCTGAAAGCTCAACCTCTGGGGAGTCTGTTTGGCAGAGATAAAAAACACACTTTTCCAAGCCTGTTGGAAGGCCTTTGCAGTGTCATTTCGCATCTAATTTCCCAAACCAAACTGCTTGCAGCTCTAACTCCCTTCTAACTACCACTTCTTCGGTTCAGTGAGATATGCTGGATTCTAAACGGAGAAGCTTCTCTGACGCTTTTTCACAGAGATTTTGAAGCTGAAATTTCCAAACCCGTTTCCAACGAAGGCGCCAATGGGCTTCCCCATAGAACTTGCCAACCTGAATTCCTACAGGCTAGATGTGAGAGGCACATTCTGCTGCTTCCTCCCTTAGTGTTAAACTAGCTTCTGAAACCTCAACCTCCGGGGAGTTTGTTTGGCAGAGATATAGAACACACTTTTCCAAGCCTGTTGGAAGGCATTTGCAGTTTCATTTCGCGTCTAATTTCCCAAACCAAACTGCTTGCAGCTCTAACTCCCTTCTAACTACCACTTCTTCGGTTCAGTGAGATATGCTGGATTCTAAACGGAGAAGCTTCTCTGACGCTTTTTCACAGAGATTTTGAAACTGAAATCTCCCATGCCGTTTCCACCCTAGGCAGCAATGGGCTTCCCCATAGAACTTGCCAACCTGAATTCCTACAGGCTAGATGTGAGAGGCACATTCTGCTGCTTCCTCCCTTAGAGTTAAACTAGCTTCTGAAAGCTCAACCTCCGGGGAGTTTGTTTGGCAGAGATATAGAACACACTTTTCCAAGCCTGTTGGAAGGCATTTGCAGTGTCATTTCGCGTCTAATTTCCCAAAGCAAACTGCTTGCAGCTCTAACTCCCTTCTAACTGCCACTTCTTCGGTTCAGTGAGATATGCTGGATTCTAAACGGAGAAGCTTCTCTGACGCTTTTTCACAGAGATTTTGAAACTGAAATCTCCCATGCCGTTTCCACCATAGGCAGCAATGGGCTTCCCCATAGAACTTGCCAACCTGAATTCCTACAGGCTAGATGTGAGAGGCACATTCTGCTGCTTCCTCCCTAAGAGTTAAGCTTGCTTCTGAAAGATCAACCTCCGGGGAGTGTGTTTGGCAGAGATATAGAACACACTTTTCCAAGCCTGTTGGAAGGCCTTTGCAGTGTCATTTCGCATCTAATTTCCCAAACCAAACTGCTTGCAGCTCTAACTCCCTTCTAACTACCACTTCTTCGGTTCAGTGAGATATGCTGGATTCTAAACGGAGAAGCTTCTCTGATGCTTTTTCACAGAGATTTTGAAACTGAAATCTCCCATGCCATTTCCACCATAGGCAGCAATGGGCTTCCACATAGAACTTGCCAACCTGAATTCCTACAGGCTAGATGTGAGAGGCACATTCTGCTGCTTCCTCCCTAAGAGTTAATCTTGCTTCTGAAAGCTCAACCTCCGGGGAGTCTGTTTGGCAGAGATATAGAACACATTTTTCCAAGCCTGTTGGAAGGCCTTTGCAGTTTCATTTCGCGTCTTATTTCCCAAACCAAACTGCTTGCAGCTCTAACTCCCTTCTAACTACCACTTCTTCGGTTCAGTGAGATATGCTGGATTCTAAACGGAGAAGCTTCTCTGACGCTTTTTCACAGAGATTTTGAAACTGAAATCTCACATGCCGTTTCCACCATAGGCAGCAATGGGCTTCCTCATAGAACTTGCCAACCTGAATTCCTACAGGCTAGATGTGAGAGGCACATTCTGCTTTTTCCTCCCTAAGTGTTAAGCGTGCTTCTGAAAGCTCAACCTCTGGGGAGTCTGTTTGGCAGAGATATAGAACACACTTTTCCAAGCCTGTTGGAAGGCCTTTGCAGTGTCATTTCGCATCTAATTTCCCAAACCAAACTGCTTGCAGCTCTAACTCCCTTCTAACTACCACTTCTTCGGTTCAGTGAGATATGCTGGATTCTAAACGGAGAAGCTTCTGTGACGCTTTTTCACAGAGATTTTGAAACTGAAATCCCCCATGCCGTTTCCACCATAGGCAGCAATGGGCTTCCACATAGAACTTGCCAACCTGAATTCCCACAGGCTAGATGTGAGAGGCACATTGTGCTGCTTCCTCCCTTAGAGTTAAACTAGCTTCTGAAAGCTGAACCTCCGGGGAGTCTGTTTGGCAGAGTTATAGAACACACTATTCCAAGCCTGTTGGAAGGCCTTTCCAGTGTCATTTCGCATCTAATTTCCCAAACCAAACTGCTTGCAGCTCTAACTCCCTTCTAACTACCACTTCTTCGGTTCAGTGAGATATGCTGGATTCTAAACGGAGAAGCTTCTCTGACACTTTTTCACAGAGATTTTGAAACTGAAATCTTCCATGCCGTTTCCACCATAGGCAGCAATGGGCTTCCTCATAGAACTTGCCAACCTGAATTCCTACAGGCTAGATGTGAGAGGCACATTCTGCTGCTTCCTCCCTAAGAGTTAAGCTTGCTTCTGAAAGCTCAACCTCTGGGGAGTCTGTTTGGCAGAGATATAGAACACACTTTTCCAAGCCTGTTGGAAGGCCTTTGCAGTGTCATTTCGCATCTAATTTCCCAAACCAAACTGCTTGCAGCTCTAACTCCCTTCTAACTACCACTTCTTCGGTTCAGTGAGATATGCTGGATTCTAAACGGAGAAGCTTCTCTGACGCTTTTTCACAGAGATTTTGAAACTGAAATCTCCCATGCGGTTTCCACCATAGGCAGCAGTGGGCTTCCACATAGAACTTGCCAACCTGAATTCCTACAGGCTAGATGTGAGAGGCACATTCTGCTGCTTCCTCCCTTAGAGTTAAACTAGCTTCTGAAAGCTCAACCTCCGGGGAGTTTGTTTGGCAGAGATATATAACACAATTTTCCAAGCCTGTTGGAAGGCATTTGCAGTGTCATTTCGCGTCTAATTTCCCAAAGCAAACTGCTTGCAGCTCTAACTCCCTTCTAACTACCACTTCTTCGATTCAGTGAGATATGCTGGATTCTAAACGGAGAAGCTTCTCTGACGCTTTTTCACAGAGATTTTGAAACTGAAATCTCCCATGCCGTTTCCACCATAGGCAGCAATGGGCTTCCCCATAGAACTTGCCAACCTGAATTCCTACAGGCTAGATGTGAGAGGCACATTCTGCTGCTTCCTCCCTAAGAGTTAAGCTTGTTTCTGAAAGCTCAACCTCCGGGGAGTCTGTTTGGCAGAGATATAGAACACACTTTTCCAAGCCTGTTTGAAGGCATTTGCACTTTCATTTCGCGTCTAATTTCCCAAACCAAACTGCTTGCAGCTCTAACTCCCTTCTAACTACCACTTCTTCGGTTCAGTGAGATATGCTGGATTCTAAACGGAGAAGCTTCTCTGACGCTTTTTCACAGAGATTTTGAAACTGAAATCTCCCATGCCGTTTCCACCATAGGCAGCAATGGGCTTCCCCATAGAACTTGCCAACCTGAATTCCTACAGGCTAGATGTGAGAGGGACATTCTGCTGCTTCCTCCCTTAGAGTTAAACTAGCTTCTGAAAGCTCAACTTCCGGGGAGTTTGTTTGGCAGAGATATAGAACACACTTTTCCAAGCCTGTTGGAAGGCATTTGCAGTTTCATTTCGCGTCTAATTTCCCAAACCAAACTGCTTGCAGCTCTAACTCCCTTCTAACTACCACTTCTTCGGTTCAGTGAGATATGCTGGATTCTTAACGGAGAAGCTTCTCTGACGCTTTTTCACAGAGATTTTGAAACTGAAATCTCTCATGCCGTTTCCACCATAGGCAGCAATGGGCTTCCTCATAGAACTTGCCAACCTGAATTCCTACAGGCTAGATGTGAGAGGCACATTCTGCTGCTTCCTCCCTAAGAGTTAAGCGTGCTTCTGAAAGCTCAACCTCTGGGGAGTCTGTTTGGCAGAGATAAAAAACACACTTTTCCAAGCCTGTTGGAAGGCCTTTGCAGTGTCATTTCGCATCTAATTTCCCAAACCAAACTGCTTGCAGCTCTAACTCCCTTCTAACTACCACTTCTTCGGTTCAGTGAGATATGCTGGATTCTAAACGGAGAAGCTTCTCTGACGCTTTTTCACAGAGATTTTGAAGCTGAAATTTCCAAACCCGTTTCCAACGAAGGCGCCAATGGGCTTCCCCATAGAACTTGCCAACCTGAATTCCTACAGGCTAGATGTGAGAGGCACATTCTGCTGCTTCCTCCCTTAGTGTTAAACTAGCTTCTGAAACCTCAACCTCCGGGCAGTTTGTTTGGCAGAGATATAGAACACACTTTTCCAAGCCTGTTGGAAGGCATTTGCAGTTTCATTTCGCGTCTAATTTCCCAAACCAAACTGCTTGCAGCTCTAACTCCCTTCTAACTACCACTTCTTCGGTTCAGTGAGATATGCTGGATTCTAAACGGAGAAGCTTCTCTGACGCTTTTTCACAGAGATTTTGAAACTGAAATCTCCCATGCCGTTTCCACCCTAGGCAGCAATGGGCTTCCCCATAGAACTTGCCAACCTGAATTCCTACAGGCTAGATGTGAGAGGCACATTCTGCTGCTTCCTCCCTTAGAGTTAAACTAGCTTCTGAAAGCTCAACCTCCGGGGAGTTTGTTTGGCAGAGATATAGAACACACTTTTCCAAGCCTGTTGGAAGGCATTTGCAGTGTCATTTCGCGTCTAATTTCCCAAAGCAAACTGCTTGCAGCTCTAACTCCCTTCTAACTGCCACTTCTTCGGTTCAGTGAGATATGCTGGATTCTAAACGGAGAAGCTTCTCTGACGCTTTTTCACAGAGATTTTGAATCTGAAATCTCCCATGCCGTTTCCACCATAGGCAGCAATGGGCTTCCCCATAGAACTTGCCAACCTGAATTCCTACAGGCTAGATGTGAGAGGCACATTCTGCTGCTTCCTCCCTAAGAGTTAAGCTTGCTTCTGAAAGATCAACCTCCGGGGAGTGTGTTTGGCAGAGATATAGAACACACTTTTCCAAGCCTGTTGGAAGGCCTTTGCAGTGTCATTTCGCATCTAATTTCCCAAACCAAACTGCTTGCAGCTCTAACTCCCTTCTAACTACCACTTCTTCGGTTCAGTGAGATATGCTGGATTCTAAACGGAGAAGCTTCTCTGATGCTTTTTCACAGAGATTTTGAAACTGAAATCTCCCATGCCATTTCCACCATAGGCAGCAATGGGCTTCCACATAGAACTTGCCAACCTGAATTCCTACAGGCTAGATGTGAGAGGCACATTCTGCTGCTTCCTCCCTAAGAGTTAATCTTGCTTCTGAAAGCTCAACCTCCGGGGAGTCTGTTTGGCAGAGATATAGAACACATTTTTCCAAGCCTGTTGGAAGGCCTTTGCAGTTTCATTTCGCGTCTTATTTCCCAAACCAAAATGCTTGCAGCTCTAACTCCCTTCTAACTACCACTTCTTCGGTTCAGTGAGATATGCTGGATTCTAAACGGAGAAGCTTCTCTGACGCTTTTTCACAGAGATTTTGAAACTGAAATCTCACATGCCGTTTCCACCATAGGCAGCAATGGGCTTCCTCATAGAACTTGCCAACCTGAATTCCTACAGGCTAGATGTGAGAGGCACATTCTGCTTTTTCCTCCCTAAGTGTTAAGCGTGCTTCTGAAAGCTCAACCTCTGGGGAGTCTGTTTGGCAGAGATATAGAACACACTTTTCCAAGCCTGTTGGAAGGCCTTTGCAGTGTCATTTCGCATCTAATTTCCCAAACCAAACTGCTTGCAGCTCTAACTCCCTTCTAACTACCACTTCTTCGGTTCAGTGAGATATGCTGGATTCTAAACGGAGAAGCTTCTGTGACGCTTTTTCACAGAGATTTTGAAACTGAAATCCCCCATGCCGTTTCCACCATAGGCAGCAATGGGCTTCCACATAGAACTTGCCAACCTGAATTCCCACAGGCTAGATGTGAGAGGCACATTGTGCTGCTTCCTCCCTTAGAGTTAAACTAGCTTCTGAAAGCTGAACCTCCGGGGAGTCTGTTTGGCAGAGTTATAGAACACACTATTCCAAGCCTGTTGGAAGGCCTTTCCAGTGTCATTTCGCATCTAATTTCCCAAACCAAACTGCTTGCAGCTCTAACTCCCTTCTAACTACCACTTCTTCGGTTCAGTGAGATATGCTGGATTCTAAACGGAGAAGCTTCTCTGACACTTTTTCACAGAGATTTTGAAACTGAAATCTTCCATGCCGTTTCCACCATAGGCAGCAATGGGCTTCCCCATAGAACTTGCCAACCTGAATTCCTACAGGCTAGATGTGAGAGGCACATTCTGCTGCTTCCTCCCTTAGAGATAAACTTGCTTCTGAAAGCTCAACCTCCGGGGAGTCTGTTTGGCAGAGATATAGAACACAATTTACCAAGCCTGTTGGAAGGCATTTGCAGTGTCATATCGCGTCTAATTTCCCAAACCAAACTGCTTGCAGCTCTAACTCCCTTCTAACTACCACTTCTTCGGTTCAGTGAGATATGCTGGATTCTAAACGGAGAAGCTTCTCTGACGCTTTTTCACAGAGATTTTGAAACTGAAATTTCCAAACCCGTTTCCAACGAAGGCGCCAATGGGCTTCCCCATAGAACTTGCCAACCTGAATTCCTACAGGCTAGATGTGAGAGGCACATTCTGCTGCTTCCTCCCTTAGAGTTAAACTAGCTTCTGAAAGCTCAACCTCCGGGGAGTCTGTTTCGCAGAGATATAGAACACATTTTTCCAAGCCTGTTGGAAGGCATTTGCAGTTTCATTTCGCGTCTAATTCCCAAAACCAAACTGCTTGCAGCTCTAACTCCCTTCTAACTACCACTTCTTCGGTTCACTGAGATATGCTGGATTCTAAACGGAGAAGCTTCTCTGACGCTTTTTCACAGAGATTTTGATACTGAAATCTCCCATGCCGTTTCCACCATAGGCAGCAATGGGCTTCCTCATAGAACTTGCCAACCTGAATTCCTACAGGCTAGATGTGAGAGGCACATTCTGCTGCTTCCTCCCTAAGAGTTAAGCTTGCTTCTGAAAGCTCAACCTCTGGGGAGTCTGTTTGGCAGAGATATAGAACACACTTTTCCAAGCCTGTTGGAAGGCCTTTGCAGTGTCATTTCGCATCTAATTTCCCAAACCAAACTGCTTGCAGCTCTAACTCCCTTCTAACTACCACTTCTTCGGTTCAGTGAGATATGCTGGATTCTAAACGGAGAAGCTTCTCTGACGCTTTTTCACAGAGATTTTGAAACTGAAATCTCCCATGCGGTTTCCACCATAGGCAGCAGTGGGCTTCCACATAGAACTTGCCAACCTGAATTCCTACAGGCTAGATGTGAGAGGCACATTCTGCTGCTTCCTCCCTTAGAGTTAAACTAGCTTCTGAAAGCTCAACCTCCGGGGAGTTTGTTTGGCAGAGATATAGAACACAATTTTCCAAGCCTGTTGGAAGGCATTTGCAGTGTCATTTCGCGTCTAATTTCCCAAAGCAAACTGCTTGCAGCTCTAACTCCCTTCTAACTACCACTTCTTCGATTCAGTGAGATATGCTGGATTCTAAACGGAGAAGCTTCTCTGACGCTTTTTCACAGAGATTTTGAAACTGAAATCTCCCATGCCGTTTCCACCATAGGCAGCAATGGGCTTCCCCATAGAACTTGCCAACCTGAATTCCTACAGGCTAGATGTGAGAGGCACATTCTGCTGCTTCCTCCCTAAGAGTTAAGCTTGTTTCTGAAAGCTCAACCTCCGGGGAGTCTGTTTGGCAGAGATATAGAACACACTTTTCCAAGCCTGTTTGAAGGCATTTGCACTTTCATTTCGCGTCTAATTTCCCAAACCAAACTGCTTGCAGCTCTAACTCCCTTCTAACTACCACTTCTTCGGTTCAGTGAGATATGCTGGATTCTAAACGGAGAAGCTTCTCTGACGCTTTTTCACAGAGATTTTGAAACTGAAATCTCCCATGCCGTTTCCACCATAGGCAGCAATGGGCTTCCCCATAGAACTTGCCAACCTGAATTCCTACAGGCTAGATGTGAGAGGGACATTCTGCTGCTTCCTCCCTTAGAGTTAAACTAGCTTCTGAAAGCTCAACTTCCGGGGAGTTTGTTTGGCAGAGATATAGAACACACTTTTCCAAGCCTGTTGGAAGGCATTTGCAGTTTCATTTCGCGTCTAATTTCCCAAACCAAACTGCTTGCAGCTCTAACTCCCTTCTAACTACCACTTCTTCGGTTCAGTGAGATATGCTGGATTCTAAACGGAGAAGCTTCTCTGACGCTCTTTCACAGAGATTTTGAAACTGAAATTTCCAAACCCGTTTCCAACGAAGGCGCCAAAGGGCTTCCCCATAGAACTTGCCAACCTGAATTCCTACAGGCTACATGTGAGAGGCACATTCTGCTGCTTCCTCCCTTAGAGATAAACTAGCTTCTGAAAGCTCAACCTCCGGGGAGTCTTTTTGGCACAGATATAGAACACAATTTTCCAAGCCTGTTGGAAGGCATTTGCAGTGTCATTTCGCGTCTAATTTCCCAAACCAAACTGCTTGCAGCTGTAACTCCCTTCTAACTACCACTTGTTCCGTTCAGTGAGATATGCTGGATTCTAAACGGAGAAGCTTCTCTGACGCTTTTTCACAGAGATTTTGAAACTGAAATCTCCCATGCCGTTTCCACCATAGGCAGCAATGGGCTTCTCCATAGAACTTGCCAACCTGAATTCCTACAGGCTAGATGTGAGAGGGACATTCTGCTGCTTCCTCCCTTAGAGTTAAACTAGCTTCTGAAAGCTCAACCTCCGGGGAGTTTGTTTGGCAGAGATATAGAACACACTTTTCCAAGCCTGTTGGAAGGCATTTGCAGTGTCATTTCGCGTCTAATTTCCCAAACCAAACTGCTTGCAGCTCTAACTCCCTTCTAACTACCACTTCTTCGGTTCAGTGAGATATGCTGGATTCTAAACGGAGAAGCTTCTCTGACGCTTTTTCACAGAGATTTTGAAACTCAAATCTCCCATGCCGTTTCCACCATAGGCAGCAATGGGCTTCCACATAGAACTTGCCAACCTGAATTCCTACAGGGTAGATGTGAGAGGGACATTCTGCTGCTTCCTCCCTTAGAGTTAAACTAGCTTCTGAAAGCTCAACGTCCGGGGAGTTTGTTTGGCAGAGATATAGAACACACTTTTCCAAGCCTGTTGGAAGGCATTTGCAGTTTCATTTCGCGTCTAATTTCCCAAAACAAACTGCTTGCAGCTCTAACTCCCTTCTAACTACCACTTCTTCGGTTCAGTGAGATATGCTGTATTCTAAACGGAGAAGCTTCTCTGACGCTTTTTCACAGAGATTTTGAAACAGAAATTTCCAAACCCGTTTCCAACGAAGGCGCCAATGGGCTTCTCCATAGAACTTGCCAACCTGAATTCCTACAGGCTAGATGTGAGAGGCACATTCTGCAGCTTCCTCCCTTAGAGTTAAACTTGCTTCTGAAAGCTCAACCTCCGGGGAGTCTGTTTGGCAGAGATATAGAACACACTTTTCCAAGCCTGTTGGAAGGCATTTGCAGTTTCATTTCGCGTCTTATTTCCCAAACCAAACTGCTTGCAGCTCTAACTCCCTTCTAACTACCACTTCTTCGGTTCAGTGAGATATGCTGGATTCTAAACGGAGAAGCTTCTCTGACGCTTTTTCACAGAGATTTTGAAGCTGAAATTTCCAAACCCGTTTCCAACGAAGGCGCCAATGGGCTTCCCCATAGAACTTGCCAACCTGAATTCCTACAGGCTAGATGTGAGAGGCACATTCTGCTGCTTCTTCCCTTAGAGTTAAACTAGCTTCTGAAAGCTCAACCTCCGGGGAGTTTGTTTGGCAGAGATATAGAACACACTTTTCCAAGCCTGTTGGAAGGCATTTGCAGTTTCATTTCGCGTCTAATTTCCCAAACCAAACTGCTTGCAGCTCTAACTCCCTTCTAACTACCACTTCTTCGGTTCAGTGAGATATGCTGGATTCTAAACGGAGAAGCTTCTCTGACGCTTTTTCACAGAGATTTTGAAACTGAAATTTCCAAACCCGTTTCCAACGAAGGCGCCAATGGGCTTCTCCATAGAACTTGCCAACCTGAATTCCTACAGGCTAGATGTGAGAGGCACATTCTGCTGCTTCCTCCCTTAGAGTTAAACTTGCTTCTGAAAGCTCAACCTCCGGGGAGTCTGTTTGGCAGAGATATAGAACACACTTTTCCAAGCCTGTTGGAAGGCCTTTGCAGTGTCATTTCGCATCTAATTTCCCAAACCAAACTGCTTGCAGCTCTAACTCCCTTCTAACTACCACTTCTTCGGTTCAGTGAGATATGCTGGATTCTAAACGGAGAAGCTTCTCTGACGCTTTTTCACAGAGATTTTGAAACTGAAATCTCCCATGCGGTTTCCACCATAGGCAGCAGTGGGCTTCCACATAGAACTTGCCAACCTGAATTCCTACAGGCTAGATGTGAGAGGCACATTCTGCTGCTTCCTCCCTTAGAGTTAAACTAGCTTCTGAAAGCTCAACCTCCGGGGAGTTTGTTTGGCAGAGATATAGAACACAATTTTCCAAGCCTGTTGGAAGGCATTTGCAGTGTCATTTCGCGTCTAATTTCCCAAAGCAAACTGCTTGCAGCTCTAACTCCCTTCTAACTACCACTTCTTCGATTCAGTGAGATATGCTGGATTCTAAACGGAGAAGCTTCTCTGACGCTTTTTCACAGAGATTTTGAAACTGAAATCTCCCATGCCGTTTCCACCATAGGCAGCAATGGGCTTCCCCATAGAACTTGCCAACCTGAATTCCTACAGGCTAGATGTGAGAGGCACATTCTGCTGCTTCCTCCCTAAGAGTTAAGCTTGTTTCTGAAAGCTCAACCTCCGGGGAGTCTGTTTGGCAGAGATATAGAACACACTTTTCCAAGCCTGTTTGAAGGCATTTGCACTTTCATTTCGCGTCTAATTTCCCAAACCAAACTGCTTGCAGCTCTAACTCCCTTCTAACTACCACTTCTTCGGTTCAGTGAGATATGCTGGATTCTAAACGGAGAAGCTTCTCTGACGCTTTTTCACAGAGATTTTGAAACTGAAATCTCCCATGCCGTTTCCACCATAGGCAGCAATGGGCTTCCCCATAGAACTTGCCAACCTGAATTCCTACAGGCTAGATGTGAGAGGGACATTCTGCTGCTTCCTCCCTTAGAGTTAAACTAGCTTCTGAAAGCTCAACTTCCGGGGAGTTTGTTTGGCAGAGATATAGAACACACTTTTCCAAGCCTGTTGGAAGGCATTTGCAGTTTCATTTCGCGTCTAATTTCCCAAACCAAACTGCTTGCAGCTCTAACTCCCTTCTAACTACCACTTCTTCGGTTCAGTGAGATATGCTGGATTCTAAACGGAGAAGCTTCTCTGACGCTCTTTCACAGAGATTTTGAAACTGAAATTTCCAAACCCGTTTCCAACGAAGGCGCCAAAGGGCTTCCCCATAGAACTTGCCAACCTGAATTCCTACAGGCTACATGTGAGAGGCACATTCTGCTGCTTCCTCCCTTAGAGATAAACTAGCTTCTGAAAGCTCAACCTCCGGGGAGTCTTTTTGGCACAGATATAGAACACAATTTTCCAAGCCTGTTGGAAGGCATTTGCAGTGTCATTTCGCGTCTAATTTCCCAAACCAAACTGCTTGCAGCTGTAACTCCCTTCTAACTACCACTTGTTCCGTTCAGTGAGATATGCTGGATTCTAAACGGAGAAGCTTCTCTGACGCTTTTTCACAGAGATTTTGAAACTGAATTCTCCCATGCCGTTTCCACCATAGGCAGCAATGGGCTTCTCCATAGAACTTGCCAACCTGAATTCCTACAGGCTAGATGTGAGAGGGACATTCTGCTGCTTCCTCCCTTAGAGTTAAACTAGCTTCTGAAAGCTCAACCTCCGGGGAGTTTGTTTGGCAGAGATATAGAACACACTTTTCCAAGCCTGTTGGAAGGCATTTGCAGTGTCATTTCGCGTCTAATTTCCCAAACCAAACTGCTTGCAGCTCTAACTCCCTTCTAACTACCACTTCTTCGGTTCAGTGAGATATGCTGGATTCTAAACGGAGAAGCTTCTCTGACGCTTTTTCACAGAGATTTTGAAACTCAAATCTCCCATGCCGTTTCCACCATAGGCAGCAATGGGCTTCCACATAGAACTTGCCAACCTGAATTCCTACAGGGTAGATGTGAGAGGGACATTCTGCTGCTTCCTCCCTTAGAGTTAAACTAGCTTCTGAAAGCTCAACGTCCGGGGAGTTTGTTTGGCAGAGATATAGAACACACTTTTCCAAGCCTGTTGGAAGGCATTTGCAGTTTCATTTCGCGTCTAATTTCCCAAAACAAACTGCTTGCAGCTCTAACTCCCTTCTAACTACCACTTCTTCGGTTCAGTGAGATATGCTGTATTCTAAACGGAGAAGCTTCTCTGACGCTTTTTCACAGAGATTTTGAAACAGAAATTTCCAAACCCGTTTCCAACGAAGGCGCCAATGGGCTTCTCCATAGAACTTGCCAACCTGAATTCCTACAGGCTAGATGTGAGAGGCACATTCTGCAGCTTCCTCCCTTAGAGTTAAACTTGCTTCTGAAAGCTCAACCTCCGGGGAGTCTGTTTGGCAGAGATATAGAACACACTTTTCCAAGCCTGTTGGAAGGCATTTGCAGTTTCATTTCGCGTCTTATTTCCCAAACCAAACTGCTTGCAGCTCTAACTCCCTTCTAACTACCACTTCTTCGGTTCAGTGAGATATGCTGGATTCTAAACGGAGAAGCTTCTCTGACGCTTTTTCACAGAGATTTTGAAGCTGAAATTTCCAAACCCGTTTCCAACGAAGGCGCCAATGGGCTTCCCCATAGAACTTGCCAACCTGAATTCCTACAGGCTAGATGTGAGAGGCACATTCTGCTGCTTCTTCCCTTAGAGTTAAACTAGCTTCTGAAAGCTCAACCTCCGGGGAGTTTGTTTGGCAGAGATATAGAACACACTTTTCCAAGCCTGTTGGAAGGCATTTGCAGTTTCATTTCGCGTCTAATTTCCCAAACCAAACTGCTTGCAGCTCTAACTCCCTTCTAACTACCACTTCTTCGGTTCAGTGAGATATGCTGGATTCTAAACGGAGAAGCTTCTCTGACGCTTTTTCACAGAGATTTTGAAACTGAAATTTCCAAACCCGTTTCCAACGAAGGCGCCAATGGGCTTCTCCATAGAACTTGCCAACCTGAATTCCTACAGGCTAGATGTGAGAGGCACATTCTGCTGCTTCCTCCCTTAGAGTTAAACTTGCTTCTGAAAGCTCAACCTCCGGGGAGTCTGTTTGGCAGAGATATAGAACACACTTTTCCAAGCCTGTTGGAAGGCATTTGCAGTTTCATTTCGCGTCTAATTTCCCAAACCAAACTGCTTGCAGCTCTAACTCCCTTCTAACTACCACTTCTTCGGTTCAGTGAGATATGCTGGATTCTAAACGGAGAAGCTTCTCTGACGCTTTTTCACAGAGATTTTGAAACTGAAATCTCCCATGCCGTTTCCACCATAGGCAGCAATGGGCTTCCCCATAGAACTTGCCAACCTGAATTCCTACAGGCTAGATGTGAGAGGGACATTCTGCTGCTTCCTCCCTTAGAGTTAAACTAGCTTCTGAAAGCTCAACCTCCGGGGAGTTTGTTTGGCAGAGATATAGAGCACACTTTTCCAAGCCTGTTGGAAGGCATTTGCACTTTCATTTCGCGTCTAATTTCCAAAAACAAACTGCTTGCAGCTCTAACTCCCTTCTAACTACCACTTCTTCGGTTCAGTGAGATATGCTGGATTCTAAGCGGAGAAGCTTCTCTGACGCTCTTTCACAGAGATTTTGAAACTGAAATTTCCAAACCCGTTTCCAACGAAGGCGCCAAAGGGCTTCCCCATAGAACTTGCCAACCTGAATTCCTACAGGCTAGATGTGAGAGGCACATTCTGCTGCTTCCTCCCTTCGAGTTAAACTAGGTTCTGAAAGCTCAGCCTCCGGGGAGTCTGTTTGGCAGAGATATAGAACACAATTTTCCAAACCTGTTGGAAGGCATTTGCAGTGTCATTTCGCGTCTAATTTCCCAAACCAAACTGCTTGCAGCTCTAACTCCCTTCTAACTACCACTTCTTCGGTTCAGTGAGATATGCTGGATTCTAAACGGAGAAGCTTCTCTGACGCTTTTTCACAGAGATTTTGAAACTGAAATCTCCCATGCCGTTTCCACCATAGGCAGCAATGGGCTTCCACATAGAACTTGCCAACCTGAATTCCTACAGGCTAGATGTGAGAGGGACATTCTGCTGCTTCCTCCCTTAGAGTTAAACTAGCTTCTGAAAGCTCAACCTCCGGGGAGTCTGTTTGGCAGAGATATAGAACACACTTTTCCAAGCCTGTTGGAAGGCATTTGCAGTTTCATTTCGCGTCTAATATCCCAAACCAAACTGCTTGCAGCTCTAACTCCCTTCTAACTACCACTTCTTCGGTTCAGTGAGATATGCTGGATTCTAAACGGAGAAGCTTCTCTGACGCTTTTTCACAGGGATTTTGAAACTGAAATCTCCCATGCCGTTTCCACCATAGGCAGCAATGGGCTTCCCCATAGAACTTGCCAACCTGAATTCCTACAGGCTAGATGTGAGAGGCACATTCTGCTGCTTCCTCCCTAAGAGTTAAACTTGCTTCTGAAAGCTCAACCTCCGGGGAGTGTGTTTGGCAGAGATATAGAACACACTTTTCCAAGCCTGTTGGAAGGCCTTTGCAGTGTCATTTCGCATCTAATTTCCGAAACCAAAGTGCTTGCAGCTCTAACTCCCTTCTAACTACCACTTCTTCGGTTCAGTGAGATATGCTGGATTCTAAACGGAGAAGCTTCTCTGACGCTTTTTCACAGAGATTTTGAAACTGAAATCTCCCATGCCGTTTCCACCATAGGCAGTAATGGGCTTCCCCATAGAACTTGCCAACCTGAATTCCTACAGGCTAGATGTGAGAGGGACATTGTGCTGCTTCCTCCCTTAGAGTTAAACTAGCTTCTGAAAGCTCAACCTCCGGGGAGTTTGTTTGGCAGAGATATAGAGCACACTTTTCCAAGCCTGTTGGAAGGCATTTGCAGTTTCATTTCGCGTCTAATTTCCCAAACCAAACTGCTTGCAGCTCTAACTCCCTTCTAACTACCACTTCTTCGGTTCAGTGAGATATGCTGGATTCTAAACGGAGAAGCTTCTCTGACGCTCTTTCACAGAGATTTTGAAACTGAAATTTCCAAACCGGTTTCCAACGAAGGCGCCAAAGGGCTTCCCCATAGAATTTGCCAACCTGAATTCCTACAGGCTAGATGTGAGAGGCACATTCTGCTGCTTCCTCCCTTCGAGTTAAACTAGGTTCTGAAAGCTCAGCCTCCGGGGAGTCTGTTTGGCAGAGATATAGAACACAATTTTCCAAGCCTGTTGGAAGGCATTTGCAGTGTCATTTCGCGTCTAATTTCCCAAACCAAACTGCTTGCAGCTCTAACTCCCTTCTAACTACCACTTCTTCGGTTCAGTGAGATATGCTGGATTCTAAACGGAGAAGCTTCTCTGACGCTTTTTCATAGAGATTTTGAAACTGAAATTTCCAAACACGTTTCCAACGAAGGCGCCAAAGGGCTTCTCCATAGAACTTGCCAACCTGAATTCCTACAGGCTAGATGTGAGAGGCACATTCTGCTACTTCCTCCCTTAGAGTTAAACTTGCTTCTGAAAGCTCAACCTCCGGGGAGTCTGTTTGGCAGAGATATAGAACACACTTTTCCAAGCCTGTTGGAAGGCCTTTGCAGTGTCATTTCGCATCTAATTTCCCAAACCAAACTGCTTGCAGCTCTAACTGCCTTCTAACTACCACTTCTTCGGTTCAGTGAGATATGCTGGATTCTAAACGGAGAAGCTTCTCTGACGCTTTTTCACAGAGATTTTGAAACTGAAATCTCCCATGCCGTTTCCACCATAGGCAGCAATGGGCTTCCCCATAGAACTTGCCAACCTGAATTCCTACAGGCTAGATGTGAGAGGCACATTCTGCTGCTTCCTCCCTTAGAGTTAAACTTGCTTCTGAAAGCTCAACCTCCGGGGAGTCTGTTTGGCAGAGATATAGAACACACTTTTCCAAGCCTGTTGGAAGGCATTTGCAGTTTCATTTCGCGTCTAATTTCCCAAACCAAACTGCTTGCAGCTCTAAATCCCTTCTAACTACCACTTCTTCGGTTCAGTGAGATATGCTGGATTCTAAACGGAGAAGCTTCTCTGACGCTTTTTCACAGAGATTTTGAAACTGAAATTTCCAAACCCGTTTCCACCATAGGCAGCAATGGGCTTCCCCATAGAACTTGCCAACCTGAATTCCTACAGGCTAGATGTGAGAGGCACATTGTACTGCTTCCTCCCTTAGAGTTAAACTAGCTTCTGAAAGCTGAACCTCCGGGGAGTCTGTTTGGCAGAGTTATAGAACACACTATTCCAAGCCTGTTGGAAGGCCTTTCCAGTGTCATTTCGCATCTAATTTCCCAAACCAAACTGCTTGCAGCTCTAACTCCCTTCTAACTACCACTTCTTCGGTTCAGTGAGATATGCTGGATTCTAAACGGAGAAGCTTCTCTGATGCTTTTCAGAGAGATTTTGAAACTGAAATCTCCCATGCCGTTTCCACCATAGGCAGCAATGGGCTTCCACATAGAACTTGCCAACCTGAATTCCTACAGGCTAGATGTGAGAGGGACATTCTGCTGCTTCCTCCCTTAGAGTTAAACTAGCTTCTGAAAGCTCAACCTCCGGGGAGTTTGTTTGGCAGAGATATAGAACACACTTTTCCAAGCCTGTTGGAAGGCATTTGCAGTTTCATTTCGCGTCTAATTTCCCAAACCAAACTGCTTGCAGCTCTAACTCCCTTATAACTACCACTTCTTCGGTTCAGTGAGATATGCTGGATTCTAAACGGAGAAGCTTCTCTGACGCTTTTTCACAGAGATTTTGAAACTGAAATTTCCAAACCCGTTTCCAACGAAGGCGCCAATGGGCTTCTCCATAGAACTTGCCAACCTGAATTCCTACAGGCTAGATGTGAGAGGCACATTCTGCTGCTTCCTCCCTTAGAGTTAAACTTGCTTCTGAAAGCTCAACCTCCGGGGAGTCTGTTTGGCAGAGATATAGAACACACTTTTCCAAGCCTGTTGGAAGGCATTTGCAGTTTCATTTCGCGTCTAATATCCCAAACCAAACTGCTTGCAGCTCTAACTCCCTTCTAACTACCACTTCTTCGGTTCAGTGAGATATGCTGGATTCTAAACGGAGAAGCTTCTCTGACGCTTTTTCACAGGGATTTTGAAACTGAAATCTCCCATGCCGTTTCCACCATAGGCAGCAATGGGCTTCCCCATAGAACTTGCCAACCTGAATTCCTACAGGCTAGATGTGAGAGGCACATTCTGCTGCTTCCTCCCTAAGAGTTAAACTTGCTTCTGAAAGCTCAACCTCCGGGGAGTGTGTTTGGCAGAGATATAGAACACACTTTTCCAAGCCTGTTGGAAGGCCTTTGCAGTGTCATTTCGCATCTAATTTCCGAAACCAAAGTGCTTGCAGCTCTAACTCCCTTCTAACTACCACTTCTTCGGTTCAGTGAGATATGCTGGATTCTAAACGGAGAAGCTTCTCTGACGCTTTTTCACAGAGATTTTGAAACTGAAATCTCCCATGCCGTTTCCACCATAGGCAGTAATGGGCTTCCCCATAGAACTTGCCAACCTGAATTCCTACAGGCTAGATGTGAGAGGGACATTGTGCTGCTTCCTCCCTTAGAGTTAAACTAGCTTCTGAAAGCTCAACCTCCGGGGAGTTTGTTTGGCAGAGATATAGAGCACACTTTTCCAAGCCTGTTGGAAGGCATTTGCAGTTTCATTTCGCGTCTAATTTCCCAAACCAAACTGCTTGCAGCTCTAACTCCCTTCTAACTACCACTTCTTCGGTTCAGTGAGATATGCTGGATTCTAAACGGAGAAGCTTCTCTGACGCTCTTTCACAGAGATTTTGAAACTGAAATTTCCAAACCGGTTTCCAACGAAGGCGCCAAAGGGCTTCCCCATAGAATTTGCCAACCTGAATTCCTACAGGCTAGATGTGAGAGGCACATTCTGCTGCTTCCTCCCTTCGAGTTAAACTAGGTTCTGAAAGCTCAGCCTCCGGGGAGTCTGTTTGGCAGAGATATAGAACACAATTTTCCAATCCTGTTGGAAGGCATTTGCAGTGTCATTTCGCGTCTAATTTCCCAAACCAAACTGCTTGCAGCTCTAACTCCCTTCTAACTACCACTTCTTCGGTTCAGTGAGATATGCTGGATTCTAAACGGAGAAGCTTCTCTGACGCTTTTTCATAGAGATTTTGAAACTGAAATTTCCAAACCCGTTTCCAACGAAGGCGCCAAAGGGCTTCTCCATAGAACTTGCCAACCTGAATTCCTACAGGCTAGATGTGAGAGGCACATTCTGCTACTTCCTCCCTTAGAGTTAAACTTGCTTCTGAAAGCTCAACCTCCGGGGAGTCTGTTTGGCAGAGATATAGAACACACTTTTCCAAGCCTGTTGGAAGGCCTTTGCAGTGTCATTTCGCATCTAATTTCCCAAACCAAACTGCTTGCAGCTCTAACTGCCTTCTAACTACCACTTCTTCGGTTCAGTGAGATATGCTGGATTCTAAACGGAGAAGCTTCTCTGACGCTTTTTCACAGAGATTTTGAAACTGAAATCTCCCATGCCGTTTCCACCATAGGCAGCAATGGGCTTCCTCATAGAACTTGCCAACCTGAATTCCTACAGGCTAGATGTGAGAGGCACATTGTACTGCTTCCTCCCTTAGAGTTAAACTAGCTTCTGAAAGCTGAACCTCCGGGGAGTCTGTTTGGCAGAGTTATAGAACACACTATTCCAAGCCTGTTGGAAGGCCTTTCCAGTGTCATTTCGCATCTAATTTCCCAAACCAAACTGCTTGCAGCTCTAACTCCCTTCTAACTACCACTTCTTCGGTTCAGTGAGATATGCTGGATTCTAAACGGAGAAGCTTCTCTGATGCTTTTCAGAGAGATTTTGAAACTGAAATCTCCCATGCCGTTTCCACCATAGGCAGCAATGGGCTTCCCCATAGAACTTGCCAACCTGAATTCCTACAGGCTAGATGTGAGAGGCACATTCTGCTGCTTCCTCCCTTAGAGTTAAGCTTGCTTCTGAAAGCTCAACCTCCGGGGAGTCTGTTTGGCAGAGATATAGAACACACTTTTCCAAGCCTGTTGGAAGGCCTTTGCAGTGTCATTTCGCATCTAATTTCCCAAACCAAACTGCTTGCAGCTCTAACTCCCTTCTAACTACCACTTCTTCAGTTTAGTGAGATATGCTGGATTCTAAACGGAGAAGCTTCTCTGACGCTTTTTCACAGAGATTTTGAAACTGAAATCTCCCATGCCGTTTCCACCATAGGCAGCAATGGGCTTCCCCATAGAACTTGCCAACCTGAATTCCTACAGGCTAGATGTGAGAGGCACATTCTGCTGCTTCCTCCCTAAGAGTTAAGCTTACTTCTGAAAGCTCAACCTCCGGGGAGTCTGTTTGGCAGAGATATAGAACACAATTTTCCAAGCCTGTTGGAAGGCCTTTGCAGTGTCATTTCGCATCTAATTTCCCAAACCAAACTGCTTGCAGCTCTAACTGCCTTCTAACTACCACTTCTTCGGTTCAGTGAGATATGCTGGATTCTAAACGGAGAAGCTTCTCTGACGCTCTTTCACAGAGATTTTGAAACTGAAATCTCCCATGCCGTTTCCACCATAGGCAGCAATGGGCTTCCCCATAGAACTTGCCAACCTGAATTCCTACAGGCTAGATGTGAGAGGCACATTCTGCTGCTTCCTCCCTAAGAGTTAAGCTTGCTTCTGAAAGCTCAACCTCCGGGGAGTCTGTTTGGCAGAGATATAGAACACACTTTTCCAAGCCTGTTGGAAGGCCTTTGCAGTTTCATTTCGCGTCTTATTTCCCAAACCAAACTGCTTGCAGCTCTAACTCCCTTCTAACTACCACTTCTTCGGTTCAGTGAGATATGCTGCATTCTAAACGGAGAAGCTTCTCTGACGCTTTTTCACAGAGATTTTGAAACTGAAATCTCCCATGCCGTTTCCACCATAGGCAGCAATGGGCTTCCTCATAGAACTTGCCAACCTGAATTCCTACAGGCTAGATGTGAGAGGCACATTCTGCTGCTTCCTCCCTAAGAGTTAAGCGTGCTTCTGAAAGCTCAACCTCTGGGGAGTCTGTTTGGCAGAGATAAAAAACACACTTTTCCAAGCCTGTTGGAAGGCCTTTGCAGTGTCATTTCGCATCTAATTTCCCAAACCAAACTGCTTGCAGCTCTAACTCCCTTCTAACTACCACTTCTTCGGTTCAGTGAGATATGCTGGATTCTAAACGGAGAAGCTTCTCTGACGCTTTTTCACAGAGATTTTGAAGCTGAAATTTCCAAACCCGTTTCCAACGAAGGCGCCAATGGGCTTCCCCATAGAACTTGCCAACCTGAATTCCTACAGGCTAGATGTGAGAGGCACATTCTGCTGCTTCCTCCCTTAGTGTTAAACTAGCTTCTGAAACCTCAACCTCCGGGGAGTTTGTTTGGCAGAGATATAGAACACACTTTTCCAAGCCTGTTGGAAGGCATTTGCAGTTTCATTTCGCGTCTAATTTCCCAAACCAAACTGCTTGCAGCTCTAACTCCCTTCTAACTACCACTTCTTCGGTTCAGTGAGATATGCTGGATTCTAAACGGAGAAGCTTCTCTGACGCTTTTTCACAGAGATTTTGAAACTGAAATCTCCCATGCCGTTTCCACCCTAGGCAGCAATGGGCTTCCCCATAGAACTTGCCAACCTGAATTCCTACAGGCTAGATGTGAGAGGCACATTCTGCTGCTTCCTCCCTTAGAGTTAAACTAGCTTCTGAAAGCTCAACCTCCGGGGAGTTTGTTTGGCAGAGATATAGAACACACTTTTCCAAGCCTGTTGGAAGGCATTTGCAGTGTCATTTCGCGTCTAATTTCCCAAAGCAAACTGCTTGCAGCTCTAACTCCCTTCTAACTGCCACTTCTTCGGTTCAGTGAGATATGCTGGATTCTAAACGGAGAAGCTTCTCTGACGCTTTTTCACAGAGATTTTGAAACTGAAATCTCCCATGCCGTTTCCACCATAGGCAGCAATGGGCTTCCCCATAGAACTTGCCAACCTGAATTCCTACAGGCTAGATGTGAGAGGCACATTCTGCTGCTTCCTCCCTTAGAGTTAAACTAGCTTCTGAAAGCTCAGCCTCCGGGGAGTCTGTTTGGCAGAGATATAGAACACAATTTTCCAAGCCTGTTGGAAGGCATTTGCAGTGTCATTTCGCGTCTAATTTCCCAAACCAAACTGCTTGCAGCTCTAACTCCCTTCTAACTACCACTTCTTCGGTTCAGTGAGATATGCTGGATTCTAAACGGAGAAGCTTCTCTGACGCTTTTTCACAGAGATTTTGAAACTGAAATCTCCCATGCCGTTTCCACCATAGGCAGCAATGGGCTTCCCCATAGAACTTGCCAACCTGAATTCCTACAGGCTAGATGTGAGAGGCACATTCTGCTGCTTCCTCCCTAAGAGTTAAGCTTGCTTCTGAAAGCTCAACCTCCGGGGAGTCTGTTTGGCAGAGATATAGAACACACTTTTCCAAGCCTGTTGGAAGGCCTTTGCAGTTTCATTTCGCGTCTTATTTCCCAAACCAAACTGCTTGCAGCTCTAACTCCCTTCTAACTACCACTTCTTCGGTTCAGTGAGATATGCTAAATTCTAAACGGAGAAGCTTCTCTGACGCTTTTTCACAGAGATTTTGAAACTGAAATCTCCCATGCCGTTTCCACCATAGGCAGCAATGGGCTTCCTCATAGAACTTGCCAACCTGAATTCCTACAGGCTAGATGTGAGAGGCACATTCTGCTGCTTCCTCCCTAAGAGTTAAGCGTGCTTCTGAAAGCTCAACCTCTGGGGAGTCTGTTTGGCAGAGATATAGAACACACTTTTCCAAGCCTGTTGGAAGGCCTTTGCAGTGTCATTTCGCATCTAATTTCCCAAACCAAACTGCTTTCAGCTCTAACTCCCTTCTAACTACCACTTCTTCGGTTCAGTGAGATATGCTGGATTCTAAACGGAGAAGCTTCTCTGACGCTTTTTCACAGAGATTTTGAAGCTGAAATTTCCAAACCCGTTTCCAACGAAGGCGCCAATGGGCTTCCCCATAGAACTTGCCAACCTGAATTCCTACAGGCTAGATGTGAGAGGCACATTCTGCTGCTTCCTCCCTTAGAGTTAAACTAGCTTCTGAAAGCTCAACCTCCGGGGAGTTTGTTTGGCAGAGATATAGAACACACTTTTCCAAGCCTGTTGGAAGGCATTTGCAGTTTCATTTCGCGTCTAATTTCCCAAACCAAACTGCTTGCAGCTCTAACTCCCTTCTAACTACCACTTCTTCGGTTCAGTGAGATATGCTGGATTCTAAACGGAGAAGCTTCTCTGACGCTTTTTCACAGAGATTTTGAAACTGAAATCTCCCATGCCGTTTCCACCATAGGCAGCAATGGGCTTCCTCATAGAACTTGCCAACCTGAATTCCTACAGGCTAGATGTGAGAGGCACATTCTGCTGCTTCCTCCCTAAGAGTTAAGCGTGCTTCTGAAAGCTCAACCTCTGGGGAGTCTGTTTGGCAGAGATAAAAAACACACTTTTCCAAGCCTGTTGGAAGGCCTTTGCAGTGTCATTTCGCATCTAATTTCCCAAACCAAACTGCTTGCAGCTCTAACTCCCTTCTAACTACCACTTCTTCGGTTCAGTGAGATATGCTGGATTCTAAACGGAGAAGCTTCTCTGACGCTTTTTCACAGAGATTTTGAAGCTGAAATTTCCAAACCCGTTTCCAACGAAGGCGCCAATGGGCTTCCCCATAGAACTTGCCAACCTGAATTCCTACAGGCTAGATGTGAGAGGCACATTCTGCTGCTTCCTCCCTTAGTGTTAAACTAGCTTCTGAAACCTCAACCTCCGGGGAGTTTGTTTGGCAGAGATATAGAACACACTTTTCCAAGCCTGTTGGAAGGCATTTGCAGTTTCATTTCGCGTCTAATTTCCCAAACCAAACTGCTTGCAGCTCTAACTCCCTTCTAACTACCACTTCTTCGGTTCAGTGAGATATGCTGGATTCTAAACGGAGAAGCTTCTCTGACGCTTTTTCACAGAGATTTTGAAACTGAAATCTCCCATGCCGTTTCCACCCTAGGCAGCAATGGGCTTCCCCATAGAACTTGCCAACCTGAATTCCTACAGGCTAGATGTGAGAGGCACATTCTGCTGCTTCCTCCCTTAGAGTTAAACTAGCTTCTGAAAGCTCAACCTCCGGGGAGTTTGTTTGGCAGAGATATAGAACACACTTTTCCAAGCCTGTTGGAAGGCATTTGCAGTGTCATTTCGCGTCTAATTTCCCAAAGCAAACTGCTTGCAGCTCTAACTCCCTTCTAACTGCCACTTCTTCGGTTCAGTGAGATATGCTGGATTCTAAACGGAGAAGCTTCTCTGACGCTTTTTCACAGAGATTTTGAAACTGAAATCTCCCATGCCGTTTCCACCATAGGCAGCAATGGGCTTCCCCATAGAACTTGCCAACCTGAATTCCTACAGGCTAGATGTGAGAGGCACATTCTGCTGCTTCCTCCCTTAGAGTTAAACTAGCTTCTGAAAGCTCAGCCTCCGGGGAGTCTGTTTGGCAGAGATATAGAACACAATTTTCCAAGCCTGTTGGAAGGCATTTGCAGTGTCATTTCGCGTCTAATTTCCCAAACCAAACTGCTTGCAGCTCTAACTCCCTTCTAACTACCACTTCTTCGGTTCAGTGAGATATGCTGGATTCTAAACGGAGAAGCTTCTCTGACGCTTTTTCACAGAGATTTTGAAACTGAAATCTCCCATGCCGTTTCCACCATAGGCAGCAATGGGCTTCCCCATAGAACTTGCCAACCTGAATTCCTACAGGCTAGATGTGAGAGGCACATTCTGCTGCTTCCTCCCTAAGAGTTAAGCTTGCTTCTGAAAGCTCAACCTCCGGGGAGTCTGTTTGGCAGAGATATAGAACACACTTTTCCAAGCCTGTTGGAAGGCCTTTGCAGTTTCATTTCGCGTCTTATTTCCCAAACCAAACTGCTTGCAGCTCTAACTCCCTTCTAACTACCACTTCTTCGGTTCAGTGAGATATGCTAAATTCTAAACGGAGAAGCTTCTCTGACGCTTTTTCACAGAGATTTTGAAACTGAAATCTCCCATGCCGTTTCCACCATAGGCAGCAATGGGCTTCCTCATAGAACTTGCCAACCTGAATTCCTACAGGCTAGATGTGAGAGGCACATTCTGCTGCTTCCTCCCTAAGAGTTAAGCGTGCTTCTGAAAGCTCAACCTCTGGGGAGTCTGTTTGGCAGAGATATAGAACACACTTTTCCAAGCCTGTTGGAAGGCCTTTGCAGTGTCATTTCGCATCTAATTTCCCAAACCAAACTGCTTTCAGCTCTAACTCCCTTCTAACTACCACTTCTTCGGTTCAGTGAGATATGCTGGATTCTAAACGGAGAAGCTTCTCTGACGCTTTTTCACAGAGATTTTGAAGCTGAAATTTCCAAACCCGTTTCCAACGAAGGCGCCAATGGGCTTCCCCATAGAACTTGCCAACCTGAATTCCTACAGGCTAGATGTGAGAGGCACATTCTGCTGCTTCCTCCCTTAGAGTTAAACTAGCTTCTGAAAGCTCAACCTCCGGGGAGTTTGTTTGGCAGAGATATAGAACACACTTTTCCAAGCCTGTTGGAAGGCATTTGCAGTTTCATTTCGCGTCTAATTTCCCAAACCAAACTGCTTGCAGCTCTAACTCCCTTCTAACTACCACTTCTTCGGTTCAGTGAGATATGCTGGATTCTAAACGGAGAAGCTTCTCTGACGCTTTTTCACAGAGATTTTGAAACTGAAATCTCCCATGCCGTTTCCACCATAGGCAGCAATGGGCTTCCACATAGAACTTGCCAACCTGAATTCCTACAGGCTAGATGTGAGAGGGACATTCTGCTGCTTCCTCCCTTAGAGTTAAACTAGCTTCTGAAAGCTCAACCTCCGGGGAGTTTGTTTGGCAGAGATATAGAACACACTTTTCCAAGCCTGTTGGAAGGCATTTGCAGTTTCATTTCGCGTCTAATTTCCCAAACCAAACTGCTTGCAGCTCTAACTCCCTTCTAACTACCACTTCTTCGGTTCAGTGAGATATGCTGGATTCTAAACGGAGAAGCTTCTCTGACGCTTTTTCACAGAGATTTTGAAACTGAAATCTCCCATGCCGTTTCCACCATAGGCAGCAATGGGCTTCCTCAAAGAACTTGCCAACCTGAATTCCTACAGGCTAGATGTGAGAGGCACATTCTGCTGCTTCCTCCCTAAGACTTAAGCTTGCTTCTGAAAGCTCAACCTCCGGGGAGTCTGTTTGGCAGAGATATAGAACACACTTTTCCAAGCCTGTTGGAAGGCCTTTACAGTGTCATTTCGCATCTAATTTCCCAAACCAAACTGCTTGCAGCTCTAACTCCCTTCTAACTACCACTTCTTCGGTTCAGTGAGATATGCTGGATTCTAAACGGAGAAGCTTCTCTGACGCTTTTTCACAGAGATTTTGAAGCTGAAATTTCCAAACCCGTTTCCAACGAAGGCGCCAATGGGCTTCCCCATAGAACTTGCCAACCTGAATTCCTACAGGCTAGATGTGAGAGGCACATTCTGCTGCTTCCTCCCTTAGAGTCAAACTAGCTTCTGAAAGCTCAACCTCCGGGGAGTTTGTTTGGCAGAGATATAGAACACACTTTTCCAAGCCTGTTGGAAGGCCTTTGCAGTGTCATTTCGCATCTAATTTCCCAAACCAAACTGCTTGCAGCTCTAACTCCCTTCTAACTACCACTTCTTCAGTTTAGTGAGATATGCTGGATTCTAAACGGAGAAGCTTCTCTGACGCTTTTTCACAGAGATTTTGAAACTGAAATCTCCCATGCCGTTTCCACCATAGGCAGCAATGGGCTTCCCCATAGAACTTGCCAACCTGAATTCCTACAGGCTAGATGTGAGAGGCACATTCTGCTGCTTCCTCCCTAAGAGTTAAGCTTACTTCTGAAAGCTCAACCTCCGGGGAGTCTGTTTGGCAGAGATATAGAACACAATTTTCCAAGCCTGTTGGAAGGCCTTTGCAGTGTCATTTCGCATCTAATTTCCCAAACCAAACTGCTTGCAGCTCTAACTGCCTTCTAACTACCACTTCTTCGGTTCAGTGAGATATGCTGGATTCTAAACGGAGAAGCTTCTCTGACGCTTTTTCACAGAGATTTTGAAACTGAAATCTCCCATGCCGTTTCCACCATAGGCAGCAATGGGCTTCCCCATAGAACTTGCCAACCTGAATTCCTACAGGCTAGATGTGAGAGGCACATTCTGCTGCTTCCTCCCTAAGAGTTAAGCTTGCTTCTGAAAGCTCAACCTCCGGGGAGTCTGTTTGGCAGAGATATAGAACACACTTTTCCAAGCCTGTTGGAAGGCCTTTGCAGTTTCATTTCGCGTCTTATTTCCCAAACCAAACTGCTTGCAGCTCTAACTCCCTTCTAACTACCACTTCTTCGGTTCAGTGAGATATGCTGGATTCTAAACGGAGAAGCTTCTCTGACGCTTTTTCACAGAGATTTTGAAACTGAAATCTCCCATGCCGTTTCCACCATAGGCAGCAATGGGCTTCCTCATAGTACTTGCCAACCTGAATTCCTACAGGCTAGATGTGAGAGGCACATTCTGCTGCTTCCTCCCTAAGAGTTAAGCGTGCTTCTGAAAGCTCAACCTCTGGGGAGTCTGTTTGGCAGAGATAAAAAACACACTTTTCCAAGCCTGTTGGAAGGCCTTTGCAGTGTCATTTCGCATCTAATTTCCCAAACCAAACTGCTTGCAGCTCTAACTCCCTTCTAACTACCACTTCTTCGGTTCAGTGAGATATGCTGGATTCTAAACGGAGAAGCTTCTCTGACGCTTTTTCACAGAGATTTTGAAGCTGAAATTTCCAAACCCGTTTCCAACGAAGGCGCCAATGGGCTTCCCCATAGAACTTGCCAACCTGAATTCCTACAGGCTAGATGTGAGAGGCACATTCTGCTGCTTCCTCCCTTAGAGTTAAACTAGCTTCTGAAACCTCAACCTCCGGGGAGTTTGTTTGGCAGAGATATAGAACACACTTTTCCAAGCCTGTTGGAAGGCATTTGCAGTTTCATTTCGCGTCTAATTTCCCAAACCAAACTGCTTGCAGCTCTAACTCCCTTCTAACTACCACTTCTTCGGTTCAGTGAGATATGCTGGATTCTAAACGGAGAAGCTTCTCTGACGCTTTTTCACAGAGATTTTGAAACTGAAATCTCCCATGCCGTTTCCACCCTAGGCAGCAATGGGCTTCCCCATAGAACTTGCCAACCTGAATTCCTACAGGCTAGATGTGAGAGGCACATTCTGCTGCTTCCTCCCTTAGAGTTAAACTAGCTTCTGAAAGCTCAACCTCCGGGGAGTTTGTTTGGCAGAGATATAGAACACACTTTTCCAAGCCTGTTGGAAGGCATTTGCAGTGTCATTTCGCGTCTAATTTCCCAAAGCAAACTGCTTGCAGCTCTAACTCCCTTCTAACTGCCACTTCTTCGGTTCAGTGAGATATGCTGGATTCTAAACGGAGAAGCTTCTCTGACGCTTTTTCACAGAGATTTTGAAACTGAAATCTCCCATGCCGTTTCCACCATAGGCAGCAATGGGCTTCCCCATAGAACTTGCCAACCTGAATTCCTACAGGCTAGATGTGAGAGGCACATTCTGCTGCTTCCTCCCTAAGAGTTAAGCTTGCTTCTGAAAGATCAACCTCCGGGGAGTGTGTTTGGCAGAGATATAGAACACACTTTTCCAAGCCTGTTGGAAGGCCTTTGCAGTGTCATTTCGCATCTAATTTCCCAAACCAAACTGCTTGCAGCTCTAACTCCCTTCTAACTACCACTTCTTCGGTTCAGTGAGATATGCTGGATTCTAAACGGAGAAGCTTCTCTGATGCTTTTTCACAGAGATTTTGAAACTGAAATCTCCCATGCCATTTCCACCATAGGCAGCAATGGGCTTCCACATAGAACTTGCCAACCTGAATTCCTACAGGCTAGATGTGAGAGGCACATTCTGCTGCTTCCTCCCTAAGAGTTAATCTTGCTTCTGAAAGCTCAACCTCCGGGGAGTCTGTTTGGCAGAGATATAGAACACATTTTTCCAAGCCTGTTGGAAGGCCTTTGCAGTTTCATTTCGCGTCTTATTTCCCAAACCAAACTGCTTGCAGCTCTAACTCCCTTCTAACTACCACTTCTTCGGTTCAGTGAGATATGCTGGATTCTAAACGGAGAAGCTTCTCTGACGCTTTTTCACAGAGATTTTGAAACTGAAATCTCTCATGCCGTTTCCACCATAGGCAGCAATGGGCTTCCTCATAGAACTTGCCAACCTGAATTCCTACAGGCTAGATGTGAGAGGCACATTCTGCTTTTTCCTCCCTAAGAGTTAAGCGTGCTTCTGAAAGCTCAACCTCTGGGGAGTCTGTTTGGCAGAGATATAGAACACACTTTTCCAAGCCTGTTGGAAGGCCTTTGCAGTGTCATTTCGCATCTAATTTCCCAAACCAAACTGCTTGCAGCTCTAACTCCCTTCTAACTACCACTTCTTCGGTTCAGTGAGATATGCTGGATTCTAAACGGAGAAGCTTCTCTGACGCTTTTTCACAGAGATTTTGAAGCTGAAATTTCCAAACCCGTTTCCAACGAAGGCGCCAATGGGCTTCCCCATAGAACTTGCCAACCTGAATTCCTACAGGCTAGATGTGAGAGGCACATTCTGCTGCTTCCTCCCTTAGAGTTAAACTAGCTTCTGAAAGCTCAACCTCCGGGGAGTTTGTTTGGCAGAGATATAGAACACACTTATCCAAGCCTGTTGGAAGGCATTTGCAGTTTCATTTCGCGTCTAATTTCCAAAACCAAACTGCTTGCAGCTCTAACTCCCTTCTAACTACCACTTCTTCGGTTCAGTGAGATATGCTGGATTCTAAACGGAGAAGCTGCTCTGACGCTCTTTCACAGAGATTTTGAAACTGAAATTTCCAAACCCGTTTCCAACGAAGGCGCCAAAGGGCTTCCCCATAGAACTTGCCAACCTGAATTCCTACAGGCTAGATGTGAGAGGCACATTCTGCTGCTTCCTCCCTTAGAGTTAAACTAGCTTCTGAAAGCTCAGCCTCCGGGGAGTCTGTTTGGCAGAGATATAGAACACAATTTTCCAAGCCTGTTGGAAGGCATTTGCAGTGTCATTTCGCGTCTAATTTCCCAAACCAAACTGCTTGCAGCTCTAACTCCCTTCTAACTACCACTTCTTCGGTTCAGTGAGATATGCTGGATTCTAAACGGAGAAGCTTCTCTGACGCTTTTTCACAGAGATTTTGAAACTGAAATCTCCCATGCCGTTTCCACCATAGGCAGCAATGGGCTTCCCCATAGAACTTGCCAACCTGAATTCCTACAGGCTAGATGTGAGAGGCACATTCTGCTGCTTCCTCCCTAAGAGTTAAGCTTGCTTCTGAAAGCTCAACCTCCGGGGAGTCTGTTTGGCAGAGATATAGAACACACTTTTCCAAGCCTGTTGGAAGGCCTTTGCAGTTTCATTTCGCGTCTTATTTCCCAAACCAAACTGCTTGCAGCTCTAACTCCCTTCTAACTACCACTTCTTCGGTTCAGTGAGATATGCTGGATTCTAAACGGAGAAGCTTCTCTGACGCTTTTTCACAGAGATTTTGAAACTGAAATCTCCCATGCCGTTTCCACCCTAGGCAGCAATGGGCTTCCCCATAGAACTTGCCAACCTGAATTCCTACAGGCTAGATGTGAGAGGCACATTCTGCTGCTTCCTCCCTTAGAGTTAAACTAGCTTCTGAAAGCTCAACCTCCGGGGAGTTTGTTTGGCAGAGATATAGAACACACTTTTCCAAGCCTGTTGGAAGGCATTTGCAGTGTCATTTCGCGTCTAATTTCCCAAAGCAAACTGCTTGCAGCTCTAACTCCCTTCTAACTGCCACTTCTTCGGTTCAGTGAGATATGCTGGATTCTAAACGGAGAAGCTTCTCTGACGCTTTTTCACAGAGATTTTGAAACTGAAATCTCCCATGCCGTTTCCACCATAGGCAGCAATGGGCTTCCCCATAGAACTTGCCAACCTGAATTCCTACAGGCTAGATGTGAGAGGCACATTCTGCTGCTTCCTCCCTAAGAGTTAAGCGTGCTTCTGAAAGCTCAACCTCTGGGGAGTCTGTTTGGCAGAGATAAAAAACACACTTTTCCAAGCCTGTTGGAAGGCCTTTGCAGTGTCATTTCGCATCTAATTTCCCAAACCAAACTGCTTGCAGCTCTAACTCCCTTCTAACTACCACTTCTTCGGTTCAGTGAGATATGCTGGATTCTAAACGGAGAAGCTTCTCTGACGCTTTTTCACAGAGATTTTGAAGCTGAAATTTCCAAACCCGTTTCCAACGAAGGCGCCAATGGGCTTCCCCATAGAACTTGCCAACCTGAATTCCTACAGGCTAGATGTGAGAGGCACATTCTGCTGCTTCCTCCCTTAGAGTTAAACTAGCTTCTGAAACCTCAACCTCCGGGGAGTTTGTTTGGCAGAGATATAGAACACACTTTTCCAAGCCTGTTGGAAGGCATTTGCAGTTTCATTTCGCGTCTAATTTCCCAAACCAAACTGCTTGCAGCTCTAACTCCCTTCTAACTACCACTTCTTCGGTTCAGTGAGATATGCTGGATTCTAAACGGAGAAGCTTCTCTGACGCTTTTTCACAGAGATTTTGAAACTGAAATCTCCCATGCCGTTTCCACCCTAGGCAGCAATGGGCTTCCCCATAGAACTTGCCAACCTGAATTCCTACAGGCTAGATGTGAGAGGCACATTCTGCTGCTTCCTCCCTTAGAGTTAAACTAGCTTCTGAAAGCTCAACCTCCGGGGAGTTTGTTTGGCAGAGATATAGAACACACTTTTCCAAGCCTGTTGGAAGGCATTTGCAGTGTCATTTCGCGTCTAATTTCCCAAAGCAAACTGCTTGCAGCTCTAACTCCCTTCTAACTGCCACTTCTTCGGTTCAGTGAGATATGCTGGATTCTAAACGGAGAAGCTTCTCTGACGCTTTTTCACAGAGATTTTGAAACTGAAATCTCCCATGCCGTTTCCACCATAGGCAGCAATGGGCTTCCCCATAGAACTTGCCAACCTGAATTCCTACAGGCTAGATGTGAGAGGCACATTCTGCTGCTTCCTCCCTAAGAGTTAAGCTTGCTTCTGAAAGATCAACCTCCGGGGAGTGTGTTTGGCAGAGATATAGAACACACTTTTCCAAGCCTGTTGGAAGGCCTTTGCAGTGTCATTTCGCATCTAATTTCCCAAACCAAACTGCTTGCAGCTCTAACTCCCTTCTAACTACCACTTCTTCGGTTCAGTGAGATATGCTGGATTCTAAACGGAGAAGCTTCTCTGATGCTTTTTCACAGAGATTTTGAAACTGAAATCTCCCATGCCATTTCCACCATAGGCAGCAATGGGCTTCCACATAGAACTTGCCAACCTGAATTCCTACAGGCTAGATGTGAGAGGCACATTCTGCTGCTTCCTCCCTAAGAGTTAATCTTGCTTCTGAAAGCTCAACCTCCGGGGAGTCTGTTTGGCAGAGATATAGAACACATTTTTCCAAGCCTGTTGGAAGGCCTTTGCAGTTTCATTTCGCGTCTTATTTCCCAAACCAAACTGCTTGCAGCTCTAACTCCCTTCTAACTACCACTTCTTCGGTTCAGTGAGATATGCTGGATTCTAAACGGAGAAGCTTCTCTGACGCTTTTTCACAGAGATTTTGAAACTGAAATCTCTCATGCCGTTTCCACCATAGGCAGCAATGGGCTTCCTCATAGAACTTGCCAACCTGAATTCCTACAGGCTAGATGTGAGAGGCACATTCTGCTTTTTCCTCCCTAAGAGTTAAGCGTGCTTCTGAAAGCTCAACCTCTGGGGAGTCTGTTTGGCAGAGATATAGAACACACTTTTCCAAGCCTGTTGGAAGGCCTTTGCAGTGTCATTTCGCATCTAATTTCCCAAACCAAACTGCTTGCAGCTCTAACTCCCTTCTAACTACCACTTCTTCGGTTCAGTGAGATATGCTGGATTCTAAACGGAGAAGCTTCTCTGACGCTTTTTCACAGAGATTTTGAAGCTGAAATTTCCAAACCCGTTTCCAACGAAGGCGCCAATGGGCTTCCCCATAGAACTTGCCAACCTGAATTCCTACAGGCTAGATGTGAGAGGCACATTCTGCTGCTTCCTCCCTTAGAGTTAAACTAGCTTCTGAAAGCTCAACCTCCGGGGAGTTTGTTTGGCAGAGATATAGAACACACTTATCCAAGCCTGTTGGAAGGCATTTGCAGTTTCATTTCGCGTCTAATTTCCAAAACCAAACTGCTTGCAGCTCTAACTCCCTTCTAACTACCACTTCTTCGGTTCAGTGAGATATGCTGGATTCTAAACGGAGAAGCTGCTCTGACGCTCTTTCACAGAGATTTTGAAACTGAAATTTCCAAACCCGTTTCCAACGAAGGCGCCAAAGGGCTTCCCCATAGAACTTGCCAACCTGAATTCCTACAGGCTAGATGTGAGAGGCACATTCTGCTGCTTCCTCCCTTAGAGTTAAACTAGCTTCTGAAAGCTCAGCCTCCGGGGAGTCTGTTTGGCAGAGATATAGAACACAATTTTCCAAGCCTGTTGGAAGGCATTTGCAGTGTCATTTCGCGTCTAATTTCCCAAACCAAACTGCTTGCAGCTCTAACTCCCTTCTAACTACCACTTCTTCGGTTCAGTGAGATATGCTGGATTCTAAACGGAGAAGCTTCTCTGACGCTTTTTCACAGAGATTTTGAAACTGAAATCTCCCATGCCGTTTCCACCATAGGCAGCAATGGGCTTCCCCATAGAACTTGCCAACCTGAATTCCTACAGGCTAGATGTGAGAGGCACATTCTGCTGCTTCCTCCCTAAGAGTTAAGCTTGCTTCTGAAAGCTCAACCTCCGGGGAGTCTGTTTGGCAGAGATATAGAACACACTTTTCCAAGCCTGTTGGAAGGCCTTTGCAGTTTCATTTCGCGTCTTATTTCCCAAACCAAACTGCTTGCAGCTCTAACTCCCTTCTAACTACCACTTCTTCGGTTCAGTGAGATATGCTGGATTCTAAACGGAGAAGCTTCTCTGACGCTTTTTCACAGAGATTTTGAAACTGAAATCTCCCATGCCGTTTCCACCCTAGGCAGCAATGGGCTTCCCCATAGAACTTGCCAACCTGAATTCCTACAGGCTAGATGTGAGAGGCACATTCTGCTGCTTCCTCCCTTAGAGTTAAACTAGCTTCTGAAAGCTCAACCTCTGGGGAGTTTGTTTGGCAGAGATATAGAACACACTTTTCCAAGCCTGTTGGAAGGCATTTGCAGTGTCATTTCGCGTCTAATTTCCCAAAGCAAACTGCTTGCAGCTCTAACTCCCTTCTAACTGCCACTTCTTCGGTTCAGTGAGATATGCTGGATTCTAAACGGAGAAGCTTCTCTGACGCTTTTTCACAGAGATTTTGAAACTGAAATCTCCCATGCCGTTTCCACCATAGGCAGCAATGGGCTTCCCCATAGAACTTGCCAACCTGAATTCCTACAGGCTAGATGTGAGAGGCACATTCTGCTGCTTCCTCCCTAAGAGTTAAGCTTGCTTCTGAAAGATCAACCTCCGGGGAGTGTGTTTGGCAGAGATATAGAACACACTTTTCCAAGCCTGTTGGAAGGCCTTTGCAGTGTCATTTCGCATCTAATTTCCCAAACCAAACTGCTTGCAGCTCTAACTCCCTTCTAACTACCACTTCTTCGGTTCAGTGAGATATGCTGGATTCTAAACGGAGAAGCTTCTCTGATGCTTTTTCACAGAGATTTTGAAACTGAAATCTCCCATGCCATTTCCACCATAGGCAGCAATGGGCTTCCACATAGAACTTGCCAACCTGAATTCCTACAGGCTAGATGTGAGAGGCACATTCTGCTGCTTCCTCCCTAAGAGTTAATCTTGCTTCTGAAAGCTCAACCTCCGGGGAGTCTGTTTGGCAGAGATATAGAACACATTTTTCCAAGCCTGTTGGAAGGCCTTTGCAGTTTCATTTCGCGTCTTATTTCCCAAACCAAACTGCTTGCAGCTCTAACTCCCTTCTAACTACCACTTCTTCGGTTCAGTGAGATATGCTGGATTCTAAACGGAGAAGCTTCTCTGACGCTTTTTCACAGAGATTTTGAAACAGAAATCTCTCATGCCGTTTCCACCATAGGCAGCAATGGGCTTCCTCATAGAACTTGCCAACCTGAATTCCTACAGGCTAGATGTGAGAGGCACATTCTGCTTTTTCCTCCCTAAGAGTTAAGCGTGCTTCTGAAAGCTCAACCTCTGGGGAGTCTGTTTGGCAGAGATATAGAACACACTTTTCCAAGCCTGTTGGAAGGCCTTTGCAGTGTCATTTCGCATCTAATTTCCCAAACCAAACTGCTTGCAGCTCTAACTCCCTTCTAACTACCACTTCTTCGGTTCAGTGAGATATGCTGGATTCTAAACGGAGAAGCTTCTCTGACGCTTTTTCACAGAGATTTTGAAGCTGAAATTTCCAAACCCGTTTCCAACGAAGGCGCCAATGGGCTTCCCCATAGAACTTGCCAACCTGAATTCCTACAGGCTAGATGTGAGAGGCACATTCTGCTGCTTCCTCCCTTAGAGTTAAACTAGCTTCTGAAAGCTCAACCTCCGGGGAGTTTGTTTGGCAGAGATATAGAACACATTTTTCCAAGCCTGTTGCAAGGCATTTGCAGTTTCATTTCGCGTCTAATTTCCCAAACCAAAGTGCTTGCAGCTCTAACTCCCTTCTAACTACCACTTCTTCGGTTCAGTGAGATATGCTGGATTCTAAACGGAGAAGCTTCTCTGACGCTTTTTCACAGAGATTTTGAAACTGAAATCTCCCATGCCGTTTCCACCGTAGGCAGCAATGGGCTTCCACATAGAACTTGCCAACCTGAATTCCTACAGGCTAGATGTGAGAGGGACATTCTGCTGCTTCCTCCCTTAGAGTTAAACTAGCTTCTGAAAGCTCAACCTCCGGGGAGTTTGTTTGGCAGAGATATAGAACACACTTTTCCAAGCCTGTTGGAAGGCATTTGCAGTTTCATTTCGCGTCTAATTTCCCAAACCAAAGTGCTTGCAGCTCTAACTCCCTTCTAACTACCACTTCTTCGGTTCAGTGAGATATGCTGGATTCTAAACGGAGAAGCTGCTCTGACGCTCTTTCACAGAGATTTTGAAACTGAAATTTCCAAACCCGTTTCCAACGAAGGCGCCAAAGGGCTTCCCCATAGAACTTGCCAACCTGAATTCCTACAGGCTAGATGTGAGAGGCACATTCTGCTGCTTCCTCCCTTAGAGTTAAACTAGCTTCTGAAAGCTCAGCCTCCGGGGAGTCTGTTTGGCAGAGATATAGAACACAATTTTCCAAGCCTGTTGGAAGGCATTTGCAGTGTCATTTCGCGTCTAATTTCCCAAACCAAACTGCTTGCAGCTCTAACTCCCTTCTAACTACCACTTCTTCGGTTCAGTGAGATATGCTGGATTCTAAACGGAGAAGCTTCTCTGACGCTTTTTCACAGAGATTTTGAAACTGAAATCTCCCATGCCGTTTCCACCATAGGCAGCAATGGGCTTCCCCATAGAACTTGCCAACCTGAATTCCTACAGGCTAGATGTGAGAGGCACATTCTGCTGCTTCCTCCCTAAGAGTTAAGCTTGCTTCTGAAAGCTCAACCTCCGGGGAGTCTGTTTGGCAGAGATATAGAACACACTTTTCCAAGCCTGTTGGAAGGCCTTTGCAGTTTCATTTCGCGTCTTATTTCCCAAACCAAACTGCTTGCAGCTCTAACTCCCTTCTAACTACCACTTCTTCGGTTCAGTGAGATATGCTAAATTCTAAACGGAGAAGCTTCTCTGACGCTTTTTCACAGAGATTTTGAAACTGAAATCTCCCATGCCGTTTCCACCATAGGCAGCAATGGGCTTCCTCATAGAACTTGCCAACCTGAATTCCTACAGGCTAGATGTGAGAGGCACATTCTGCTGCTTCCTCCCTAAGAGTTAAGCGTGCTTCTGAAAGCTCAACCTCTGGGGAGTCTGTTTGGCAGAGATATAGAACACACTTTTCCAAGCCTGTTGGAAGGCCTTTGCAGTGTCATTTCGCATCTAATTTCCCAAACCAAACTGCTTTCAGCTCTAACTCCCTTCTAACTACCACTTCTTCGGTTCAGTGAGATATGCTGGATTCTAAACGGAGAAGCTTCTCTGACGCTTTTTCACAGAGATTTTGAAGCTGAAATTTCCAAACCCGTTTCCAACGAAGGCGCCAATGGGCTTCCCCATAGAACTTGCCAACCTGAATTCCTACAGGCTAGATGTGAGAGGCACATTCTGCTGCTTCCTCCCTTAGAGTTAAACTAGCTTCTGAAAGCTCAACCTCCGGGGAGTTTGTTTGGCAGAGATATAGAACACACTTTTCCAAGCCTGTTGGAAGGCATTTGCAGTTTCATTTCGCGTCTAATTTCCCAAACCAAACTGCTTGCAGCTCTAACTCCCTTCTAACTACCACTTCTTCGGTTCAGTGAGATATGCTGGATTCTAAACGGAGAAGCTTCTCTGACGCTTTTTCACAGAGATTTTGAAACTGAAATCTCCCATGCCGTTTCCACCATAGGCAGCAATGGGCTTCCACATAGAACTTGCCAACCTGAATTCCTACAGGCTAGATGTGAGAGGGACATTCTGCTGCTTCCTCCCTTAGAGTTAAACTAGCTTCTGAAAGCTCAACCTCCGGGGAGTTTGTTTGGCAGAGATATAGAACACACTTTTCCAAGCCTGTTGGAAGGCATTTGCAGTTTCATTTCGCGTCTAATTTCCCAAACCAAACTGCTTGCAGCTCTAACTCCCTTCTAACTACCACTTCTTCGGTTCAGTGAGATATGCTGGATTCTAAACGGAGAAGCTTCTCTGACGCTTTTTCACAGAGATTTTGAAACTGAAATCTCCCATGCCGTTTCCACCATAGGCAGCAATGGGCTTCCTCAAAGAACTTGCCAACCTGAATTCCTACAGGCTAGATGTGAGAGGCACATTCTGCTGCTTCCTCCCTAAGACTTAAGCTTGCTTCTGAAAGCTCAACCTCCGGGGAGTCTGTTTGGCAGAGATATAGAACACACTTTTCCAAGCCTGTTGGAAGGCCTTTACAGTGTCATTTCGCATCTAATTTCCCAAACCAAACTGCTTGCAGCTCTAACTCCCTTCTAACTACCACTTCTTCGGTTCAGTGAGATATGCTGGATTCTAAACGGAGAAGCTTCTCTGACGCTTTTTCACAGAGATTTTGAAGCTGAAATTTCCAAACCCGTTTCCAACGAAGGCGCCAATGGGCTTCCCCATAGAACTTGCCAACCTGAATTCCTACAGGCTAGATGTGAGAGGCACATTCTGCTGCTTCCTCCCTTAGAGTTAAACTAGCTTCTGAAAGCTCAACCTCCGGGGAGTTTGTTTGGCAGAGATATAGAACACACTTTTCCAAGCCTGTTGGAAGGCATTTGCAGTTTCATTTCGCGTCTAATTTCCCAAACCAAACTGCTTGCAGCTCTAACTCCCTTCTAACTACCACTTCTTCGGTTCTGTGAGATATGCTGCATTCTAAACGGAGAAGCTTCTCTGACGCTTTTTCACAGAGATTTTGAAGCTGAAATTTCCAAACCCGTTTCCAACGAAGGGGCCAATGGGCTTCCCCATAGAACTTGCCAACCTGAATTCCTACAGGCTAGATGTGAGAGGCACATTCTGCTGCTTCCTCCCTTAGAGTTAAACTAGCTTCTGAAAGCTCAACCTCCTGGGAGTTTGTTTGGCAGAGATATAGAACACACTTTTCCAAGCCTGTTGCAAGGCATTTGCAGTTTCATTTCGCGTCTAATTTCCCAAACCAAACTGCTTGCAGCTCTAACTCCCTTCTAACTACCACTTCTTCGGTTCAGTGAGATATGCTGGATTCTAAACGGAGAAGCTTCTCTGACGCTTTTTCACAGAGATTTTGAAACTGAAATCTCCCATGCCGTTTCCACCATAGGCAGCAATGGGCTTCCACATAGAACTTGCCAACCTGAATTCCTACAGGCTAGATGTGAGAGGGACATTCTGCTGCTTCCTCCCTTAGAGTTAAACTAGCTTCTGAAAGCTCAACCTCCGGGGAGTTTGTTTGGCAGAGATATAGAACACACTTTTCCAAGCCTGTTGGAAGGCATTTGCAGTTTCATTTCGCGTCTAATTTCCAAAACCAAACTGCTTGCAGCTCTAACTCCCTTCTAACTACCACTTCTTCGGTTCAGTGAGATATGCTGGATTCTAAACGGAGAAGCTTCTCTGACGCTCTTTCACAGAGATTTTGAAACTGAAATTTCCAAACCCGTTTCCAACGAAGGCGCCAAAGGGCTTCCCCATAGAACTTGCCAACCTGAATTCCTACAGGCTAGATGTGAGAGGCACATTCTGCTGCTTCCTCCCTTCGAGTTAAACTAGGTTCTGAAAGCTCAGCCTCCGGGGAGTCTGTTTGGCAGAGATATAGAACACAATTTTCCAAGCCTGTTGGAAGGCATTTGCAGTGTCATTTCGCGTCTAATTTCCCAAAGCAAACTGCTTGCAGCTCTAACTCCCTTCTAACTACCACTTCTTCGGTTCAGTGAGATATGCTGGATTCTAAACGGAGAAGCTTCTCTGACGCTTTTTCACAGAGATTTTGAAACTGAAATCTCCCATGCCGTTTCCACCATAGGCAGCAATGGGCTTCCCCATAGAACTTGCCAACCTGAATTCCTACAGGCTAGATGTGAGAGGCACATTCTGCTGCTTCCTCCCTAAGAGTTAAGCTTGCTTCTGAAAGCTCAACCTCCGGGGAGTCTGTTTGGCAGAGATATAGAACACACTTTTCCAAGCCTGTTGGAAGGCCTTTGCAGTTTCATTTCGCGTCTTATTTCCCAAACCAAACTGCTTGCAGCTCTAACTCCCTTCTAACTACCACTTCTTCGGTTCAGTGAGATATGCTGGATTCTAAACGGAGAAGCTTCTCTGACGCTTTTTCACAGAGATTTTGAAACTGAAATCTCCCATGCCGTTTCCACCATAGGCAGCAATGGGCTTCCTCATAGAACTTGCCAACCTGAATTCCTACAGGCTAGATGTGAGAGGCACATTCTGCTGCTTCCTCCCTAAGAGTTAAGCGTGCTTCTGAAAGCTCAACCTCTGGGGAGTCTGTTTGGCAGAGATATAGAACACACTTTTCCAAGCCTGTTGGAAGGCCTTTGCAGTGTCATTTCGCATCTAATTTCCCAAACCAAACTGCTTGCAGCTCTAACTGCCTTCTAACTACCACTTCTTCGGTTCAGTGAGATATGCTGGATTCTAAACGGAGAAGCTTCTCTGACGCTTTTTCACAGAGATTTTGAAACTGAAATCTCCCATGCGGTTTCCACCATAGGCAGCAGTGGGCTTCCACATAGAACTTGCCAACCTGAATTCCTACAGGCTAGATGTGAGAGGCACATTCTGCTGCTTCCTCCCTTAGAGTTAAACTAGCTTCTGAAAGCTCAACCTCCGGGGAGTCTGTTTGGCAGAGATATAGAACACACTTTTCCAAGCCTGTTTGAAGGCATTTGCACTTTCATTTCGCGTCTAATTTCCCAAACCAAACTGCTTGCAGCTCTAACTCCCTTCTAACTACCACTTCTTCGGTTCAGTGAGATATGCTGGATTCTAAACGGAGAAGATTCTCTGACGCTTTTTCACAGAGATTTTGAAACTGAAATCTCCCATGCCGTTTCCACCATAGGCAGCAATGGGCTTCCCCATAGAACTTGCCAACCTGAATTCCTACAGGCTAGATGTGAGAGGCACATTCTGCTGCTTCCTCCCTTCGAGTTAAACTAGGTTCTGAAAGCTCAGCCTCCGGGGAGTCTGTTTGGCAGAGATATAGAACACAATTTTCCAAGCCTGTTGGAAGGCATTTGCAGTGTCATTTCGCGTCTAATTTCCCAAACCAAACTGCTTGCAGCTCTAACTCCCTTCTAACTACCACTTCTTCGGTTCAGTGAGATATGCTGGATTCTAAACGGAGAAGCTTCTCTGACGCTTTTTCACAGAGATTTTGAAACTGAAATCTCCCATGCCGTTTCCACCATAGGCAGCAATGGGCTTCCACATAGAACTTGCCAACCTGAATTCCTACAGGCTAGATGTGAGAGGGACATTCTGCTGCTTCCTCCCTTAGAGTTAAACTAGCTTCTGAAAGCTCAACCTCCGGGGAGTCTGTTTGGCAGAGATATAGAACACACTTTTCCAAGCCTGTTGGAAGGCATTTGCAGTTTCATTTCGCGTCTAATATCCCAAACCAAACTGCTTGCAGCTCTAACTCCCTTCTAACTACCACTTCTTCGGTTCAGTGAGATATGCTGGATTCTAAACGGAGAAGCTTCTCTGACGCTTTTTCACAGGGATTTTGAAACTGAAATCTCCCATGCCGTTTCCACCATAGGCAGCAATGGGCTTCCCCATAGAACTTGCCAACCTGAATTCCTACAGGCTAGATGTGAGAGGCACATTCTGCTGCTTCCTCCCTAAGAGTTAAACTTGCTTCTGAAAGCTCAACCTCCGGGGAGTGTGTTTGGCAGAGATATAGAACACACTTTTCCAAGCCTGTTGGAAGGCCTTTGCAGTGTCATTTCGCATCTAATTTCCGAAACCAAAGTGCTTGCAGCTCTAACTCCCTTCTAACTACCACTTCTTCGGTTCAGTGAGATATGCTGGATTCTAAACGGAGAAGCTTCTCTGACGCTTTTTCACAGAGATTTTGAAACTGAAATCTCCCATGCCGTTTCCACCATAGGCAGTAATGGGCTTCCCCATAGAACTTGCCAACCTGAATTCCTACAGGCTAGATGTGAGAGGGACATTGTGCTGCTTCCTCCCTTAGAGTTAAACTAGCTTCTGAAAGCTCAACCTCCGGGGAGTTTGTTTGGCAGAGATATAGAGCACACTTTTCCAAGCCTGTTGGAAGGCATTTGCAGTTTCATTTCGCGTCTAATTTCCCAAACCAAACTGCTTGCAGCTCTAACTCCCTTCTAACTACCACTTCTTCGGTTCAGTGAGATATGCTGGATTCTAAACGGAGAAGCTTCTCTGACGCTCTTTCACAGAGATTTTGAAACTGAAATTTCCAAACCGGTTTCCAACGAAGGCGCCAAAGGGCTTCCCCATAGAATTTGCCAACCTGAATTCCTACAGGCTAGATGTGAGAGGCACATTCTGCTGCTTCCTCCCTTCGAGTTAAACCAGGTTCTGAAAGCTCAGCCTCCGGGGAGTCTGTTTGGCAGAGATATAGAACACAATTTTCCAAGCCTGTTGGAAGGCATTTGCAGTGTCATTTCGCGTCTAATTTCCCAAACCAAACTGCTTGCAGCTCTAACTCCCTTCTAACTACCACTTCTTCGGTTCAGTGAGATATGCTGGATTCTAAACGGAGAAGCTTCTCTGACGCTTTTTCATAGAGATTTTGAAACTGAAATTTCCAAACCCGTTTCCAACGAAGGCGCCAAAGGGCTTCTCCATAGAACTTGCCAACCTGAATTCCTACAGGCTAGATGTGAGAGGCACATTCTGCTACTTCCTCCCTTAGAGTTAAACTTGCTTCTGAAAGCTCAACCTCCGGGGAGTCTGTTTGGCAGAGATATAGAACACACTTTTCCAAGCCTGTTGGAAGGCATTTGCAGTTTCATTTCGCGTCTAATTTCCCAAACCAAACTGCTTGCAGCTCTAACTCCCTTCTAACTACCACTTCTTCGGTTCTGTGAGATATGCTGCATTCTAAACGGAGAAGCTTCTCTGACGCTTTTTCACAGAGATTTTGAAGCTGAAATTTCCAAACCCGTTTCCAACGAAGGGGCCAATGGGCTTCCCCATAGAACTTGCCAACCTGAATTCCTACAGGCTAGATGTGAGAGGCACATTCTGCTGCTTCCTCCCTTAGAGTTAAACTAGCTTCTGAAAGCTCAACCTCCTGGGAGTTTGTTTGGCAGAGATATAGAACACACTTTTCCAAGCCTGTTGCAAGGCATTTGCAGTTTCATTTCGCGTCTAATTTCCCAAACCAAACTGCTTGCAGCTCTAACTCCCTTCTAACTACCACTTCTTCGGTTCAGTGAGATATGCTGGATTCTAAACGGAGAAGCTTCTCTGACGCTTTTTCACAGAGATTTTGAAACTGAAATCTCCCATGCCGTTTCCACCATAGGCAGCAATGGGCTTCCACATAGAACTTGCCAACCTGAATTCCTACAGGCTAGATGTGAGAGGGACATTCTGCTGCTTCCTCCCTTAGAGTTAAACTAGCTTCTGAAAGCTCAACCTCCGGGGAGTTTGTTTGGCAGAGATATAGAACACACTTTTCCAAGCCTGTTGGAAGGCATTTGCAGTTTCATTTCGCGTCTAATTTCCAAAACCAAACTGCTTGCAGCTCTAACTCCCTTCTAACTACCACTTCTTCGGTTCAGTGAGATATGCTGGATTCTAAACGGAGAAGCTTCTCTGACGCTCTTTCACAGAGATTTTGAAACTGAAATTTCCAAACCCGTTTCCAACGAAGGCGCCAAAGGGCTTCCCCATAGAACTTGCCAACCTGAATTCCTACAGGCTAGATGTGAGAGGCACATTCTGCTGCTTCCTCCCTTCGAGTTAAACTAGGTTCTGAAAGCTCAGCCTCCGGGGAGTCTGTTTGGCAGAGATATAGAACACAATTTTCCAAGCCTGTTGGAAGGCATTTGCAGTGTCATTTCGCGTCTAATTTCCCAAAGCAAACTGCTTGCAGCTCTAACTCCCTTCTAACTACCACTTCTTCGGTTCAGTGAGATATGCTGGATTCTAAACGGAGAAGCTTCTCTGACGCTTTTTCACAGAGATTTTGAAACTGAAATCTCCCATGCCGTTTCCACCATAGGCAGCAATGGGCTTCCCCATAGAACTTGCCAACCTGAATTCCTACAGGCTAGATGTGAGAGGCACATTCTGCTGCTTCCTCCCTAAGAGTTAAGCTTGCTTCTGAAAGCTCAACCTCCGGGGAGTCTGTTTGGCAGAGATATAGAACACACTTTTCCAAGCCTGTTGGAAGGCCTTTGCAGTTTCATTTCGCGTCTTATTTCCCAAACCAAACTGCTTGCAGCTCTAACTCCCTTCTAACTACCACTTCTTCGGTTCAGTGAGATATGCTGGATTCTAAACGGAGAAGCTTCTCTGACGCTTTTTCACAGAGATTTTGAAACTGAAATCTCCCATGCCGTTTCCACCATAGGCAGCAATGGGCTTCCTCATAGAACTTGCCAACCTGAATTCCTACAGGCTAGATGTGAGAGGCACATTCTGCTGCTTCCTCCCTAAGAGTTAAGCGTGCTTCTGAAAGCTCAACCTCTGGGGAGTCTGTTTGGCAGAGATATAGAACACACTTTTCCAAGCCTGTTGGAAGGCCTTTGCAGTGTCATTTCGCATCTAATTTCCCAAACCAAACTGCTTGCAGCTCTAACTGCCTTCTAACTACCACTTCTTCGGTTCAGTGAGATATGCTGGATTCTAAACGGAGAAGCTTCTCTGACGCTTTTTCACAGAGATTTTGAAACTGAAATCTCCCATGCGGTTTCCACCATAGGCAGCAGTGGGCTTCCACATAGAACTTGCCAACCTGAATTCCTACAGGCTAGATGTGAGAGGCACATTCTGCTGCTTCCTCCCTTAGAGTTAAACTAGCTTCTGAAAGCTCAACCTCCGGGGAGTCTGTTTGGCAGAGATATAGAACACACTTTTCCAAGCCTGTTTGAAGGCATTTGCACTTTCATTTCGCGTCTAATTTCCCAAACCAAACTGCTTGCAGCTCTAACTCCCTTCTAACTACCACTTCTTCGGTTCAGTGAGATATGCTGGATTCTAAACGGAGAAGATTCTCTGACGCTTTTTCACAGAGATTTTGAAACTGAAATCTCCCATGCCGTTTCCACCATAGGCAGCAATGGGCTTCCCCATAGAACTTGCCAACCTGAATTCCTACAGGCTAGATGTGAGAGGCACATTCTGCTGCTTCCTCCCTTCGAGTTAAACTAGGTTCTGAAAGCTCAGCCTCCGGGGAGTCTGTTTGGCAGAGATATAGAACACAATTTTCCAAGCCTGTTGGAAGGCATTTGCAGTGTCATTTCGCGTCTAATTTCCCAAACCAAACTGCTTGCAGCTCTAACTCCCTTCTAACTACCACTTCTTCGGTTCAGTGAGATATGCTGGATTCTAAACGGAGAAGCTTCTCTGACGCTTTTTCACAGAGATTTTGAAACTGAAATCTCCCATGCCGTTTCCACCATAGGCAGCAATGGGCTTCCACATAGAACTTGCCAACCTGAATTCCTACAGGCTAGATGTGAGAGGGACATTCTGCTGCTTCCTCCCTTAGAGTTAAACTAGCTTCTGAAAGCTCAACCTCCGGGGAGTCTGTTTGGCAGAGATATAGAACACACTTTTCCAAGCCTGTTGGAAGGCATTTGCAGTTTCATTTCGCGTCTAATATCCCAAACCAAACTGCTTGCAGCTCTAACTCCCTTCTAACTACCACTTCTTCGGTTCAGTGAGATATGCTGGATTCTAAACGGAGAAGCTTCTCTGACGCTTTTTCACAGGGATTTTGAAACTGAAATCTCCCATGCCGTTTCCACCATAGGCAGCAATGGGCTTCTCCATAGAACTTGCCAACCTGAATTCCTACAGGCTAGATGTGAGAGGCACATTCTGCTGCTTCCTCCCTAAGAGTTAAACTTGCTTCTGAAAGCTCAACCTCCGGGGAGTGTGTTTGGCAGAGATATAGAACACACTTTTCCAAGCCTGTTGGAAGGCCTTTGCAGTGTCATTTCGCATCTAATTTCCGAAACCAAAGTGCTTGCAGCTCTAACTCCCTTCTAACTACCACTTCTTCGGTTCAGTGAGATATGCTGGATTCTAAACGGAGAAGCTTCTCTGACGCTTTTTCACAGAGATTTTGAAACTGAAATCTCCCATGCCGTTTCCACCATAGGCAGTAATGGGCTTCCCCATAGAACTTGCCAACCTGAATTCCTACAGGCTAGATGTGAGAGGGACATTGTGCTGCTTCCTCCCTTAGAGTTAAACTAGCTTCTGAAAGCTCAACCTCCGGGGAGTTTGTTTGGCAGAGATATAGAGCACACTTTTCCAAGCCTGTTGGAAGGCATTTGCAGTTTCATTTCGCGTCTAATTTCCCAAACCAAACTGCTTGCAGCTCTAACTCCCTTCTAACTACCACTTCTTCGGTTCAGTGAGATATGCTGGATTCTAAACGGAGAAGCTTCTCTGACGCTCTTTCACAGAGATTTTGAAACTGAAATTTCCAAACCGGTTTCCAACGAAGGCGCCAAAGGGCTTCCCCATAGAATTTGCCAACCTGAATTCCTACAGGCTAGATGTGAGAGGCACATTCTGCTGCTTCCTCCCTTCGAGTTAAACTAGGTTCTGAAAGCTCAGCCTCCGGGGAGTCTGTTTGGCAGAGATATAGAACACAATTTTCCAAGCCTGTTGGAAGGCATTTGCAGTGTCATTTCGCGTCTAATTTCCCAAACCAAACTGCTTGCAGCTCTAACTCCCTTCTAACTACCACTTCTTCGGTTCAGTGAGATATGCTGGATTCTAAACGGAGAAGCTTCTCTGACGCTTTTTCATAGAGATTTTGAAACTGAAATTTCCAAACCCATTTCCAACGAAGGCGCCAAAGGGCTTCTCCATAGAACTTGCCAACCTGAATTCCTACAGGCTAGATGTGAGAGGCACATTCTGCTACTTCCTCCCTTAGAGTTAAACTTGCTTCTGAAAGCTCAACCTCCGGGGAGTCTGTTTGGCAGAGATATAGAACACACTTTTCCAAGCCTGTTGGAAGGCCTTTGCAGTGTCATTTCGCATCTAATTTCCCAAACCAAACTGCTTGCAGCTCTAACTGCCTTCTAACTACCACTTCTTCGGTTCAGTGAGATATGCTGGATTCTAAACGGAGAAGCTTCTCTGACGCTTTTTCACAGAGATTTTGAAACTGAAATCTCCCATGCCGTTTCCACCATAGGCAGCAATGGGCTTCCCCATAGAACTTGCCAACCTGAATTCCTACAGGCTAGATGTGAGAGGCACATTCTGCTGCTTCCTCCCTTAGAGTTAAACTTGCTTCTGAAAGCTCAACCTCCGGGGAGTCTGTTTGGCAGAGATATAGAACACACTTTTCCAAGCCTGTTGGAAGGCATTTGCAGTTTCATTTCGCGTCTAATTTCCCAAACCAAACTGCTTGCAGCTCTAAATCCCTTCTAACTACCACTTCTTCGGTTCAGTGAGATATGCTGGATTCTAAACGGAGAAGCTTCTCTGACGCTTTTTCACAGAGATTTTGAAACTGAAATTTCCAAACCCGTTTCCACCATAGGCAGCAATGGGCTTCCCCATAGAACTTGCCAACCTGAATTCCTACAGGCTAGATGTGAGAGGCACATTGTACTGCTTCCTCCCTTAGAGTTAAACTAGCTTCTGAAAGCTGAACCTCCGGGGAGTCTGTTTGGCAGAGTTATAGAACACACTATTCCAAGCCTGTTGGAAGGCCTTTCCAGTGTCATTTCGCATCTAATTTCCCAAACCAAACTGCTTGCAGCTCTAACTCCCTTCTAACTACCACTTCTTCGGTTCAGTGAGATATGCTGGATTCTAAACGGAGAAGCTTCTCTGATGCTTTTCAGAGAGATTTTGAAACTGAAATCTCCCATGCCGTTTCCACCATAGGCAGCAATGGGCTTCCACATAGAACTTGCCAACCTGAATTCCTACAGGCTAGATGTGAGAGGGACATTCTGCTGCTTCCTCCCTTAGAGTTAAACTAGCTTCTGAAAGCTCAACCTCCGGGGAGTTTGTTTGGCAGAGATATAGAACACACTTTTCCAAGCCTGTTGGAAGGCATTTGCAGTTTCATTTCGCGTCTAATTTCCCAAACCAAACTGCTTGCAGCTCTAACTCCCTTCTAACTACCACTTCTTCGGTTCAGTGAGATATGCTGGATTCTAAACGGAGAAGCTTCTCTGACGCTTTTTCACAGAGATTTTGAAACTGAAATTTCCAAACCCGTTTCCAACGAAGGCGCCAATGGGCTTCTCCATAGAACTTGCCAACCTGAATTCCTACAGGCTAGATGTGAGAGGCACATTCTGCTGCTTCCTCCCTTAGAGTTAAACTTGCTTCTGAAAGCTCAACCTCCGGGGAGTCTGTTTGGCAGAGATATAGAACACACTTTTCCAAGCCTGTTGGAAGGCATTTGCAGTTTCATTTCGCGTCTAATATCCCAAACCAAACTGCTTGCAGCTCTAACTCCCTTCTAACTACCACTTCTTCGGTTCAGTGAGATATGCTGGATTCTAAACGGAGAAGCTTCTCTGACGCTTTTTCACAGGGATTTTGAAACTGAAATCTCCCATGCCGTTTCCACCATAGGCAGCAATGGGCTTCCCCATAGAACTTGCCAACCTGAATTCCTACAGGCTAGATGTGAGAGGCACATTCTGCTGCTTCCTCCCTAAGAGTTAAACTTGCTTCTGAAAGCTCAACCTCCGGGGAGTGTGTTTGGCAGAGATATAGAACACACTTTTCCAAGCCTGTTGGAAGGCCTTTGCAGTGTCATTTCGCATCTAATTTCCGAAACCAAAGTGCTTGCAGCTCTAACTCCCTTCTAACTACCACTTCTTCGGTTCAGTGAGATATGCTGGATTCTAAACGGAGAAGCTTCTCTGACGCTTTTTCACAGAGATTTTGAAACTGAAATCTCCCATGCCGTTTCCACCATAGGCAGTAATGGGCTTCCCCATAGAACTTGCCAACCTGAATTCCTACAGGCTAGATGTGAGAGGGACATTGTGCTGCTTCCTCCCTTAGAGTTAAACTAGCTTCTGAAAGCTCAACCTCCGGGGAGTTTGTTTGGCAGAGATATAGAGCACACTTTTCCAAGCCTGTTGGAAGGCATTTGCAGTTTCATTTCGCGTCTAATTTCCCAAACCAAACTGCTTGCAGCTCTAACTCCCTTCTAACTACCACTTCTTCGGTTCAGTGAGATATGCTGGATTCTAAACGGAGAAGCTTCTCTGACGCTCTTTCACAGAGATTTTGAAACTGAAATTTCCAAACCGGTTTCCAACGAAGGCGCCAAAGGGCTTCCCCATAGAATTTGCCAACCTGAATTCCTACAGGCTAGATGTGAGAGGCACATTCTGCTGCTTCCTCCCTTCGAGTTAAACTAGGTTCTGAAAGCTCAGCCTCCGGGGAGTCTGTTTGGCAGAGATATAGAACACAATTTTCCAAGCCTGTTGGAAGGCATTTGCAGTGTCATTTCGCGTCTAATTTCCCAAACCAAACTGCTTGCAGCTCTAACTCCCTTCTAACTACCACTTCTTCGGTTCAGTGAGATATGCTGGATTCTAAACGGAGAAGCTTCTCTGACGCTTTTTCATAGAGATTTTGAAACTGAAATTTCCAAACCCGTTTCCAACGAAGGCGCCAAAGGGCTTCTCCATAGAACTTGCCAACCTGAATTCCTACAGGCTAGATGTGAGAGGCACATTCTGCTACTTCCTCCCTTAGAGTTAAACTTGCTTCTGAAAGCTCAACCTCCGGGGAGTCTGTTTGGCAGAGATATAGAACACACTTTTCCAAGCCTGTTGGAAGGCCTTTGCAGTGTCATTTCGCATCTAATTTCCCAAACCAAACTGCTTGCAGCTCTAACTGCCTTCTAACTACCACTTCTTCGGTTCAGTGAGATATGCTGGATTCTAAACGGAGAAGCTTCTCTGACGCTTTTTCACAGAGATTTTGAAACTGAAATCTCCCATGCCGTTTCCACCATAGGCAGCAATGGGCTTCCCCATAGAACTTGCCAACCTGAATTCCTACAGGCTAGATGTGAGAGGCACATTCTGCTGCTTCCTCCCTTCGAGTTAAACTTGCTTCTGAAAGCTCAACCTCCGGGGAGTCTGTTTGGCAGAGATATAGAACACACTTTTCCAAGCCTGTTGGAAGGCATTTGCAGTTTCATTTCGCGTCTAATTTCCCAAACCAAACTGCTTGCAGCTCTAAATCCCTTCTAACTACCACTTCTTCGGTTCAGTGAGATATGCTGGATTCTAAACGGAGAAGCTTCTCTGACGCTTTTTCACAGAGATTTTGAAACTGAAATTTCCAAACCCGTTTCCACCATAGGCAGCAATGGGCTTCCCCATAGAACTTGCCAACCTGAATTCCTACAGGCTAGATGTGAGAGGCACATTGTACTGCTTCCTCCCTTAGAGTTAAACTAGCTTCTGAAAGCTGAACCTCCGGGGAGTCTGTTTGGCAGAGTTATAGAACACACTATTCCAAGCCTGTTGGAAGGCCTTTCCAGTGTCATTTCGCATCTAATTTCCCAAACCAAACTGCTTGCAGCTCTAACTCCCTTCTAACTACCACTTCTTCGGTTCAGTGAGATATGCTGGATTCTAAACGGAGAAGCTTCTCTGATGCTTTTCAGAGAGATTTTGAAACTGAAATCTCCCATGCCGTTTCCACCATAGGCAGCAATGGGCTTCCACATAGAACTTGCCAACCTGAATTCCTACAGGCTAGATGTGAGAGGGACATTCTGCTGCTTCCTCCCTTAGAGTTAAACTAGCTTCTGAAAGCTCAACCTCCGGGGAGTTTGTTTGGCAGAGATATAGAACACACTTTTCCAAGCCTGTTGGAAGGCATTTGCAGTTTCATTTCGCGTCTAATTTCCCAAACCAAACTGCTTGCAGCTCTAACTCCCTTCTAACTACCACTTCTTCGGTTCAGTGAGATATGCTGGATTCTAAACGGAGAAGCTTCTCTGACGCTTTTTCACAGAGATTTTGAAACTGAAATTTCCAAACCCGTTTCCACCATAGGCAGCAATGGGCTTCCCCATAGAACTTGCCAACCTGAATACCTACAGTCTAGATGTGAGAGGCACATTCTCCTGCTTCCTCCCTAAGAGTTAAGCTTGCTTCTGAAAGCTCAACCTCTGGGGAGTCTGTTTGGCAGAGATATAGAACACACTTTTCCAAGCCTGTTGGAAGGCCTTTGCAGTGTCATTTCGCATCTAATTTCCCAAACCAAACTGCTTGCAGCTCTAACTCCCTTCTAACTACCACTTCTTCGGTTCAGTGAGATATGCTGGATTCTAAACGGAGAAGCTTCTCTGACGCTTTTTCACAGAGATTTTGAAACTGAAATTTCCAAACCCGTTTCCAACGAAGGCGCCAATGGGCTTCTCCATAGAACTTGCCAACCTGAATTCCTACAGGCTAGATGTGAGAGGCACATTCTGCTGCTTCCTCCCTTAGAGTTAAACTAGCTTCTGAAAGCTCAACCTCCGGGGAGTCTGTTTGGCAGAGATATAGAACCCATTTTTCCAAGCCTGTTTGAAGGCATTTGCACTTTCATTTCGCGTCTAATTTCCCAAACCAAACTGCTTGCAGCTCTAACTCCCTTCTAACTACCACTTCTTCGGTTCTGTGAGATATGCTGGATTCTAAACGGAGAAGCTTCTCTGACGCTTTTTCACAGAGATTTTGAAACTGAAATCTCCCATGCCGTTTCCACCATAGGCAGCAATGGGCTTCCCCATAGAACTTGCCAACCTGAATTCCTACAGGCTAGATGTGAGAGGGACATTCTGCTGCTTCCTCCCTTAGAGTTAAACTAGCTTCTGAAAGCTCAACCTCCGGGGAGTTTGTTTGGCAGAGATATAGAACACACTTTTCCAAGCCTGTTGGAAGGCATTTGCAGTTTCATTTCGCGTCTAATTTCCCAAACCAAACTGCTTGCAGCTCTAACTCCCTTCTAACTACCACTTCTTCGGTTCAGTGAGATATGCTGGATTCTAAACGGAGAAGCTTCTCTGACGCTTTTTCACAGAGATTTTGAAACTGAAATTTCCAAACCCGTTTCCAACGAAGGCGCCAATGGGCTTCCCCATAGAACTTGCCAACCTGAATTCCTAAAGGCTAGATGTGAGAGGCACATTCTGCTGCTTCCTCCCTTAGAGTTAAACTAGCTTCTGAAAGCTCAACCTCCGGGGAGTTTGTTAGGCAGAGATATAGAACACACTTTTCCAAGCCTGTTGGAAGGCCTTTGCAGTTTCATTTCGCGTCTAATTTCCCAAACCAAACTGCTTGCAGCTCTAACTCCCTTCTAACTACCACTTCTTCGGTTCAGTGAGATATGCTGGATTCTAAACGGAGAAGCTTCTCTGACGCTTTTTCACAGAGATTTTGAAACTGAAATCTCCCATGCCGTTTCCACCATAGGCAGCAATGGGCTTCCACATAGAACTTGCCAACCTGAATTCCCACAGGCTAGATGTGAGAGGCACATTGTGCTGCTTCCTCCCTTAGAGTTAAACTAGCTTCTGAAAGCTGAACCTCCGGGGAGTCTGTTTGGCAGAGTTATAGAACACACTATTCCAAGCCTGTTGGAAGGCCTTTCCAGTGTCATTTCGCATCTAATTTCCCAAACCAAACTGCTTGCAGCTCTAACTCCCTTCTAACTACCACTTCTTCGGTTCAGTGAGATATGCTGGATTCTAAACGGAGAAGCTTCTCTGACACTTTTTCACAGAGATTTTGAAACTGAAATCTTCCATGCCGTTTCCACCATAGGCAGCAATGGGCTTCCCCATAGAGCTTGCCAACCTGAATTCCTACAGGCTAGATGTGAGAGGCACATTCTGCTGCTTCCTCCCTTAGAGATAAACTTGCTTCTGAAAGCTCAACCTCCGGGGAGTCTGTTTGGCAGAGATATAGAACACAATTTACCAAGCCTGTTGGAAGGCATTTGCAGTGTCATATCGCGTCTAATTTCCCAAACCAAACTGCTTGCAGCTCTAACTCCCTTCTAACTACCACTTCTTCGGTTCAGTGAGATATGCTGGATTCTAAACGGAGAAGCTTCTCTGACGCTTTTTCACAGAGATTTTGAAACTGAAATTTCCAAACCCGTTTCCAACGAAGGCGCCAATGGGCTTCCCCATAGAACTTGCCAACCTGAATTCCTACAGGCTAGATGTGAGAGGCACATTCTGCTGCTTCCTCCCTTAGAGTTAAACTAGCTTCTGAAAGCTCAACCTCCGGGGAGTCTGTTTCGCAGAGATATAGAACACATTTTTCCAAGCCTGTTGGAAGGCATTTGCAGTTTCATTTCGCGTCTAATTTCCAAAACCAAACTGCTTGCAGCTCTAACTCCCTTCTAACTACCACTTCTTTGGTTCAGTGAGATATGCTGGATTCTAAACGGAGAAGCTTCTCTGACACTTTTTCACAGAGATTTTGAAACTGAAATCTCCCATGCCGTTTCCACCATAGGCAGCAATGGGCTTCCTCATAGAACTTGCCAACCTGAATTCCTACAGGCTAGATGTGAGAGGCACATTCTCCTGCTTCCTCCCTAAGAGTTAAGCTTGCTTCTGATAGCTCAACCTCTGGGGAGTCTGTTTGGCAGATATATAGAACACACTTTTCCAAGCCTGTTCGAAGGCCTTTGCAGTGTCATTTCGCATCTAATTTCCCAAACCAAACTGCTTGCAGCTCTAACTCCCTTCTAACTACCACTTCTTCGGTTCAGTGAGATATGCTGGATTCTAAACGGAGAAGCTTCTCTGACGCTTTTTCACAGAGATTTTGAAACTGAAATTTCCAAACCCGTTTCCAACGAAGGCGCCAATGGGCTTCTCCATAGAACTTGCCAACCTGAATTCCTACAGGCTAGATGTGAGAGGCACATTCTGCTGCTTCCTCCCTTAGAGTTAAACTTGCTTCTGAAAGCTCAACCTCCGGGGAGTCTGTTTGGCAGAGATATAGAACCCATTTTTCCAAGCCTGTTTGAAGGCATTTGCACTTTCATTTCGCGTCTAATTTCCCAAACCAAACTGCTTGCAGCTCTAACTCCCTTCTAACTACCACTTCTTCGGTTCTGTGAGATATGCTGGATTCTAAACGGAGAAGCTTCTCTGACGCTTTTTCACAGAGATTTTGAAACTGAAATCTCCCATGCCGTTTCCACCATAGGCAGCAATGGGCTTCCCCATAGAACTTGCCAACCTGAATTCCTACAGGCTAGATGTGAGAGGGACATTCTGCTGCTTCCTCCCTTAGAGTTAAACTAGCTTCTGAAAGCTCAACCTCCGGGGAGTTTGTTTGGCAGAGATATAGAACACACTTTTCCAAGCCTGTTGGAAGGCATTTGCAGTTTCATTTCGCGTCTAATTTCCCAAACCAAACTGCTTGCAGCTCTAACTCCCTTCTAACTACCACTTCTTCGGTTCAGTGAGATATGCTGGATTCTAAACGGAGAAGCTTCTCTGACGCTTTTTCACAGAGATTTTGAAACTGAAATTTCCAAACCCGTGTCCAACGAAGGCGCCAATGGGCTTCCCCATAGAACTTGCCAACCTGAATTCCTAAAGGCTAGATGTGAGAGGCACATTCTGCTGCTTCCTCCCTTAGAGTTAAACTAGCTTCTGAAAGCTCAACCTCCGGGGAGTTTGTTAGGCAGAGATATAGAACACACTTTTCGAAGCCTGTTGGAAGGCCTTTGCAGTTTCATTTCGCGTCTAATTTCCCAAACCAAACTGCTTGCAGCTCTAACTCCCTTCTAACTACCACTTCTTCGGTTCAGTGAGATATGCTGGATTCTAAACGGAGAAGCTTCTGTGACGCTTTTTCACAGAGATTTTGAAACTGAAATCCCCCATGCCGTTTCCACCATAGGCAGCAATGGGCTTCCACATAGAACTTGCCAACCTGAATTCCCACAGGCTAGATGTGAGAGGCACATTGTGCTGCTTCCTCCCTTAGAGTTAAACTAGCTTCTGAAAGCTGAACCTCCGGGGAGTCTGTTTGGCAGAGTTATAGAACACACTATTCCAAGCCTGTTGGAAGGCCTTTCCAGTGTCATTTCGCATCTAATTTCCCAAACCAAACTGCTTGCAGCTCTAACTCCCTTCTAACTACCACTTCTTCGGTTCAGTGAGATATGCTGGATTCTAAACGGAGAAGCTTCTCTGACACTTTTTCACAGAGATTTTGAAACTGAAATCTTCCATGCCGTTTCCACCATAGGCAGCAATGGGCTTCCCCATAGAACTTGCCAACCTGAATTCCTACAGGCTAGATGTGAGAGGCACATTCTGCTGCTTCCTCCCTTAGAGATAAACTTGCTTCTGAAAGCTCAACCTCCGGGGAGTCTGTTTGGCAGAGATATAGAACACAATTTACCAAGCCTGTTGGAAGGCATTTGCAGTGTCATATCGCGTCTAATTTCCCAAACCAAACTGCTTGCAGCTCTAACTCCCTTCTAACTACCACTTCTTCGGTTCAGTGAGATATGCTGGATTCTAAACGGAGAAGCTTCTCTGACGCTTTTTCACAGAGATTTTGAAACTGAAATTTCCAAACCCGTTTCCAACGAAGGCGCCAATGGGCTTCCCCATAGAACTTGCCAACCTGAATTCCTACAGGCTAGATGTGAGAGGCACATTCTGCTGCTTCCTCCCTTAGAGTTAAACTAGCTTCTGAAAGCTCAACCTCCGGGGAGTCTGTTTCGCAGAGATATAGAACACATTTTTCCAAGCCTGTTGGAAGGCATTTGCAGTTTCATTTCGCGTCTAATTTCCAAAACCAAACTGCTTGCAGCTCTAACTCCCTTCTAACTACCACTTCTTCGGTTCAGTGAGATATGCTGGATTCTAAACGGAGAAGCTTCTCTGACGCTTTTTCACAGAGATTTTGATACTGAAATCTCCCATGCCGTTTCCACCATAGGCAGCAATGGGCTTCCTCATAGAACTTGCCAACCTGAATTCCTACAGGCTAGATGTGAGAGGCACATTCTGCTGCTTCCTCCCTAAGAGTTAAGCTTGCTTCTGAAAGCTCAACCTCTGGGGAGTCTGTTTGGCAGAGATATAGAACACACTTTTCCAAGCCTGTTGGAAGGCCTTTGCAGTGTCATTTCGCATCTAATTTCCCAAACCAAACTGCTTGCAGCTCTAACTCCCTTCTAACTACCACTTCTTCGGTTCAGTGAGATATGCTGGATTCTAAACGGAGAAGCTTCTCTGACGCTTTTTCACAGAGATTTTGAAACTGAAATCTCCCATGCGGTTTCCACCATAGGCAGCAGTGGGCTTCCACATAGAACTTGCCAACCTGAATTCCTACAGGCTAGATGTGAGAGGCACATTCTGCTGCTTCCTCCCTTAGAGTTAAACTAGCTTCTGAAAGCTCAACCTACGGGGAGTTTGTTTGGCAGAGATATAGAACACAATTTTCCAAGCCTGTTGGAAGGCATTTGCAGTGTCATTTCGTGTCTAATTTCCCAAAGCAAACTGCTTGCAGCTCTAACTCCCTTCTAACTACCACTTCTTCGATTCAGTGAGATATGCTGGATTCTAAACGGAGAAGCTTCTCTGACGCTTTTTCACAGAGATTTTGAAACTGAAATCTCCCATGCCGTTTCCACCATAGGCAGCAATGGGCTTCCCCATAGAACTTGCCAACCTGAATTCCTACAGGCTAGATGTGAGAGGCACATTCTGCTGCTTCCTCCCTAAGAGTTAAGCTTGTTTCTGAAAGCTCAACCTCCGGGGAGTCTGTTTGGCAGAGATATAGAACACACTTTTCCAAGCCTGTTTGAAGGCATTTGCACTTTCATTTCGCGTCTAATTTCCCAAACCAAACTGCTTGCAGCTCTAACTCCCTTCTAACTACCACTTCTTCGGTTCAGTGAGATATGCTGGATTCTAAACGGAGAAGCTTCTCTGACGCTTTTTCACAGAGATTTTGAAACTGAAATCTCCCATGCCGTTTCCACCATAGGCAGCAATGGGCTTCCCCATAGAACTTGCCAACCTGAATTCCTACAGGCTAGATGTGAGAGGGACATTCTGCTGCTTCCTCCCTTAGAGTTAAACTAGCTTCTGAAAGCTCAACTTCCGGGGAGTTTGTTTGGCAGAGATATAGAACACACTTTTCCAAGCCTGTTGGAAGGCATTTGCAGTTTCATTTCGCGTCTAATTTCCCAAACCAAACTGCTTGCAGCTCTAACTCCCTTCTAACTACCACTTCTTCGGTTCAGTGAGATATGCTGGATTCTAAACGGAGAAGCTTCTCTGACGCTCTTTCACAGAGATTTTGAAACTGAAATTTCCAAACCCGTTTCCAACGAAGGCGCCAAAGGGCTTCCCCATAGAACTTGCCAACCTGAATTCCTACAGGCTACATGTGAGAGGCACATTCTGCTGCTTCCTCCCTTAGAGATAAACTAGCTTCTGAAAGCTCAACCTCCGGGGAGTCTTTTTGGCACAGATATAGAACACAATTTTCCAAGCCTGTTGGAAGGCATTTGCAGTGTCATTTCGCGTCTAATTTCCCAAACCAAACTGCTTGCAGCTGTAACTCCCTTCTAACTACCACTTGTTCCGTTCAGTGAGATATGCTGGATTCTAAACGGAGAAGCTTCTCTGACGCTTTTTCACAGAGATTTTGAAACTGAAATCTCCCATGCCGTTTCCACCATAGGCAGCAATGGGCTTCCGCATAGAACTTGCCAACCTGAATTCCTACAGGCTAGATGTGAGAGGGACATTCTGCTGCTTCCTCCCTTAGAGTTAAACTAGCTTCTGAAAGCTCAACCTCCGGGGAGTTTGTTTGGCAGAGATATAGAACACACTTTTCCAAGCCTGTTGGAAGGCATTTGCAGTGTCATTTCGCGTCTAATTTCCCAAACCAAACTGCTTGCAGCTCTAACTCCCTTCTAACTACCACTTCTTCGGTTCAGTGAGATATGCTGGATTCTAAACGGAGAAGCTTCTCTGACGCTTTTTCACAGAGATTTTGAAACTCAAATCTCCCATGCCGTTTCCACCATAGGCAGCAATGGGCTTCCACATAGAACTTGCCAACCTGAATTCCTACAGGGTAGATGTGAGAGGGACATTCTGCTGCTTCCTCCCTTAGAGTTAAACTAGCTTCTGAAAGCTCAACGTCCGGGGAGTTTGTTTGGCAGAGATATAGAACACACTTTTCCAAGCCTGTTGGAAGGCATTTGCAGTTTCATTTCGCGTCTAATTTCCCAAAACAAACTGCTTGCAGCTCTAACTCCCTTCTAACTACCACTTCTTCGGTTCAGTGAGATATGCTGTATTCTAAACGGAGAAGCTTCTCTGACGCTTTTTCACAGAGATTTTGAAACTGAAATTTCCAAACCCGTTTCCAACGAAGGCGCCAATGGGCTTCTCCATAGAACTTGCCAACCTGAATTCCTACAGGCTAGATGTGAGAGGCACATTCTGCAGCTTCCTCCCTTAGAGTTAAACTTGCTTCTGAAAGCTCAACCTCCGGGGAGTCTGTTTGGCAGAGATATAGAACACACTTTTCCAAGCCTGTTGGAAGGCATTTGCAGTTTCATTTCGCGTCTTATTTCCCAAACCAAACTGCTTGCAGCTCTAACTCCCTTCTAACTACCACTTCTTCGGTTCAGTGAGATATGCTGGATTCTAAACGGAGAAGCTTCTCTGACGCTTTTTCACAGAGATTTTGAAGCTGAAATTTCCAAACCCGTTTCCAACGAAGGCGCCAATGGGCTTCCCCATAGAACTTGCCAACCTGAATTCCTACAGGCTAGATGTGAGAGGCACATTCTGCTGCTTCTTCCCTTAGAGTTAAACTAGCTTCTGAAAGCTCAACCTCCGGGGAGTTTGTTTGGCAGAGATATAGAACACACTTTTCCAAGCCTGTTGGAAGGCATTTGCAGTTTCATTTCGCGTCTAATTTCCCAAACCAAACTGCTTGCAGCTCTAACTCCCTTCTAACTACCACTTCTTCGGTTCAGTGAGATATGCTGGATTCTAAACGGAGAAGCTTCTCTGACGCTTTTTCACAGAGATTTTGAAACTGAAATTTCCAAACCCGTTTCCAACGAAGGCGCCAATGGGCTTCTCCATAGAACTTGCCAACCTGAATTCCTACAGGCTAGATGTGAGAGGCACATTCTGCTGCTTCCTCCCTTAGAGTTAAACTTGCTTCTGAAAGCTCAACCTCCGGGGAGTCTGTTTGGCAGAGATATAGAACACACTTTTCCAAGCCTGTTGGAAGGCATTTGCAGTTTCATTTCGCGTCTAATTTCCCAAACCAAACTGCTTGCAGCTCTAACTCCCTTCTAACTACCACTTCTTCGGTTCAGTGAGATATGCTGGATTCTAAACGGAGAAGCTTCTCTGACGCTTTTTCACAGAGATTTTGAAACTGAAATCTCCCATGCCGTTTCCACCATAGGCAGCAATGGGCTTCCCCATAGAACTTGCCAACCTGAATTCCTACAGGCTAGATGTGAGAGGGACATTCTGCTGCTTCCTCCCTTAGAGTTAAACTAGCTTCTGAAAGCTCAACCTCCGGGGAGTTTGTTTGGCAGAGATATAGAGCACACTTTTCCAAGCCTGTTGGAAGGCATTTGCACTTTCATTTCGCGTCTAATTTCCAAAAACAAACTGCTTGCAGCTCTAACTCCCTTCTAACTACCACTTCTTCGGTTCAGTGAGATATGCTGGATTCTAAGCGGAGAAGCTTCTCTGACGCTCTTTCACAGAGATTTTGAAACTGAAATTTCCAAACCCGTTTCCAACGAAGGCGCCAAAGGGCTTCCCCATAGAACTTGCCAACCTGAATTCCTACAGGCTAGATGTGAGAGGCACATTCTGCTGCTTCCTCCCTTCGAGTTAAACTAGGTTCTGAAAGCTCAGCCTCCGGGGAGTCTGTTTGGCAGAGATATAGAACACAATTTTCCAAGCCTGTTGGAAGGCATTTGCAGTGTCATTTCGCGTCTAATTTCCCAAACCAAACTGCTTGCAGCTCTAACTCCCTTCTAACTACCACTTCTTCGGTTCAGTGAGATATGCTGGATTCTAAACGGAGAAGCTTCTCTGACGCTTTTTCACAGAGATTTTGAAACTGAAATCTCCCATGCCGTTTCCACCATAGGCAGCAATGGGCTTCCACATAGAACTTGCCAACCTGAATTCCTACAGGCTAGATGTGAGAGGGACATTCTGCTGCTTCCTCCCTTAGAGTTAAACTAGCTTCTGAAAGCTCAACCTCCGGGGAGTCTGTTTGGCAGAGATATAGAACACACTTTTCCAAGCCTGTTGGAAGGCATTTGCAGTTTCATTTCGCGTCTAATATCCCAAACCAAACTGCTTGCAGCTCTAACTCCCTTCTAACTACCACTTCTTCGGTTCAGTGAGATATGCTGGATTCTAAACGGAGAAGCTTCTCTGACGCTTTTTCACAGGGATTTTGAAACTGAAATCTCCCATGCCGTTTCCACCATAGGCAGCAATGGGCTTCCCCATAGAACTTGCCAACCTGAATTCCTACAGGCTAGATGTGAGAGGCACATTCTGCTGCTTCCTCCCTAAGAGTTAAACTTGCTTCTGAAAGCTCAACCTCCGGGGAGTGTGTTTGGCAGAGATATAGAACACACTTTTCCAAGCCTGTTGGAAGGCCTTTGCAGTGTCATTTCGCATCTAATTTCCGAAACCAAAGTGCTTGCAGCTCTAACTCCCTTCTAACTACCACTTCTTCGGTTCAGTGAGATATGCTGGATTCTAAACGGAGAAGCTTCTCTGACGCTTTTTCACAGAGATTTTGAAACTGAAATCTCCCATGCCGTTTCCACCATAGGCAGTAATGGGCTTCCCCATAGAACTTGCCAACCTGAATTCCTACAGGCTAGATGTGAGAGGGACATTGTGCTGCTTCCTCCCTTAGAGTTAAACTAGCTTCTGAAAGCTCAACCTCCGGGGAGTTTGTTTGGCAGAGATATAGAACACACTTTTCCAAGGCTGTTGGAAGGCATTTGCAGTTTCATTTCGCGTCTAATTTCCCAAACCAAACTGCTTGCAGCTCTAACTCCCTTCTAACTACCACTTCTTCGGTTCAGTGAGATATGCTGGATTCTAAACGGAGAAGCTTCTCTGACGCTTTTTCACAGAGATTTTGAAACTGAAATTTCCAAACCCGTTTCCAACGAAGGCGCCAATGGGCTTCCCCATAGAACTTGCCAACCTGAATTCCTAAAGGCTAGATGTGAGAGGCACATTCTGCTGCTTCCTCCCTTAGAGTTAAACTAGCTTCTGAAAGCTCAACCTCCGGGGAGTTTGTTAGGCAGAGATATAGAACACACTTTTCCAAGCCTGTTGGAAGGCCTTTGCAGTTTCATTTCGCGTCTAATTTCCCAAACCAAACTGCTTGCAGCTCTAACTCCCTTCTAACTACCACTTCTTCGGTTCAGTGAGATATGCTGGATTCTAAACGGAGAAGCTTCTCTGACGCTTTTTCACAGAGATTTTGAAACTGAAATCTCCCATGCCGTTTCCACCATAGGCAGCAATGGGCTTCCACATAGAACTTGCCAACCTGAATTCCCACAGGCTAGATGTGAGAGGCACATTGTGCTGCTTCCTCCCTTAGAGTTAAACTAGCTTCTGAAAGCTGAACCTCCGGGGAGTCTGTTTGGCAGAGTTATAGAACACACTATTCCAAGCCTGTTGGAAGGCCTTTCCAGTGTCATTTCGCATCTAATTTCCCAAACCAAACTGCTTGCAGCTCTAACTCCCTTCTAACTACCACTTCTTCGGTTCAGTGAGATATGCTGGATTCTAAACGGAGAAGCTTCTCTGACACTTTTTCACAGAGATTTTGAAACTGAAATCTTCCATGCCGTTTCCACCATAGGCAGCAATGGGCTTCCCCATAGAGCTTGCCAACCTGAATTCCTACAGGCTAGATGTGAGAGGCACATTCTGCTGCTTCCTCCCTTAGAGATAAACTTGCTTCTGAAAGCTCAACCTCCGGGGAGTCTGTTTGGCAGAGATATAGAACACAATTTACCAAGCCTGTTGGAAGGCATTTGCAGTGTCATATCGCGTCTAATTTCCCAAACCAAACTGCTTGCAGCTCTAACTCCCTTCTAACTACCACTTCTTCGGTTCAGTGAGATATGCTGGATTCTAAACGGAGAAGCTTCTCTGACGCTTTTTCACAGAGATTTTGAAACTGAAATTTCCAAACCCGTTTCCAACGAAGGCGCCAATGGGCTTCCCCATAGAACTTGCCAACCTGAATTCCTACAGGCTAGATGTGAGAGGCACATTCTGCTGCTTCCTCCCTTAGAGTTAAACTAGCTTCTGAAAGCTCAACCTCCGGGGAGTATGTTTCGCAGAGATATAGAACACATTTTTCCAAGCCTGTTGGAAGGCATTTGCAGTTTCATTTCGCGTCTAATTTCCAAAACCAAACTGCTTGCAGCTCTAACTCCCTTCTAACTACCACTTCTTTGGTTCAGTGAGATATGCTGGATTCTAAACGGAGAAGCTTCTCTGACACTTTTTCACAGAGATTTTGAAACTGAAATCTCCCATGCCGTTTCCACCATAGGCAGCAATGGGCTTCCTCATAGAACTTGCCAACCTGAATTCCTACAGGCTAGATGTGAGAGGCACATTCTCCTGCTTCCTCCCTAAGAGTTAAGCTTGCTTCTGAAAGCTCAACCTCTGGGGAGTCTGTTTGGCAGATATATAGAACACACTTTTCCAAGCCTGTTCGAAGGCCTTTGCAGTGTCATTTCGCATCTAATTTCCCAAACCAAACTGCTTGCAGCTCTAACTCCCTTCTAACTACCACTTCTTCGGTTCAGTGAGATATGCTGGATTCTAAACGGAGAAGCTTCTCTGACGCTTTTTCACAGAGATTTTGAAACTGAAATTTCCAAACCCGTTTCCAACGAAGGCGCCAATGGGCTTCTCCATAGAACTTGCCAACCTGAATTCCTACAGGCTAGATGTGAGAGGCACATTCTGCTGCTTCCTCCCTTAGAGTTAAACTTGCTTCTGAAAGCTCAACCTCCGGGGAGTCTGTTTGGCAGAGATATAGAACCCATTTTTCCAAGCCTGTTTGAAGGCATTTGCACTTTCATTTCGCGTCTAATTTCCCAAACCAAACTGCTTGCAGCTCTAACTCCCTTCTAACTACCACTTCTTCGGTTCTGTGAGATATGCTGGATTCTAAACGGAGAAGCTTCTCTGACGCTTTTTCACAGAGATTTTGAAACTGAAATCTCCCATGCCGTTTCCACCATAGGCAGCAATGGGCTTCCCCATAGAACTTGCCAACCTGAATTCCTACAGGCTAGATGTGAGAGGGACATTCTGCTGCTTCCTCCCTTAGAGTTAAACTAGCTTCTGAAAGCTCAACCTCCGGGGAGTTTGTTTGGCAGAGATATAGAACACACTTTTCCAAGCCTGTTGGAAGGCATTTGCAGTTTCATTTCGCGTCTAATTTCCCAAACCAAACTGCTTGCAGCTCTAACTCCCTTCTAACTACCACTTCTTCGGTTCAGTGAGATATGCTGGATTCTAAACGGAGAAGCTTCTCTGACGCTTTTTCACAGAGATTTTGAAACTGAAATTTCCAAACCCGTGTCCAACGAAGGCGCCAATGGGCTTCCCCATAGAACTTGCCAACCTGAATTCCTAAAGGCTAGATGTGAGAGGCACATTCTGCTGCTTCCTCCCTTAGAGTTAAACTAGCTTCTGAAAGCTCAACCTCCGGGGAGTTTGTTAGGCAGAGATATAGAACACACTTTTCCAAGCCTGTTGGAAGGCCTTTGCAGTTTCATTTCGCGTCTAATTTCCCAAACCAAACTGCTTGCAGCTCTAACTCCCTTCTAACTACCACTTCTTCGGTTCAGTGAGATATGCTAGATTCTAAACGGAGAAGCTTCTGTGACGCTTTTTCACAGAGATTTTGAAACTGAAATCCCCCATGCCGTTTCCACCATAGGCAGCAATGGGCTTCCACATAGAACTTGCCAACCTGAATTCCCACAGGCTAGATGTGAGAGGCACATTGTGCTGCTTCCTCCCTTAGAGTTAAACTAGCTTCTGAAAGCTGAACCTCCGGGGAGTCTGTTTGGCAGAGTTATAGAACACACTATTCCAAGCCTGTTGGAAGGCCTTTCCAGTGTCATTTCGCATCTAATTTCCCAAACCAAACTGCTTGCAGCTCTAACTCCCTTCTAACTACCACTTCTTCGGTTCAGTGAGATATGCTGGATTCTAAACGGAGAAGCTTCTCTGACACTTTTTCACAGAGATTTTGAAACTGAAATCTTCCATGCCGTTTCCACCATAGGCAGCAATGGGCTTCCCCATAGAACTTGCCAACCTGAATTCCTACAGGCTAGATGTGAGAGGCACATTCTGCTGCTTCCTCCCTTAGAGATAAACTTGCTTCTGAAAGCTCAACCTCCGGGGAGTCTGTTTGGCAGAGATATAGAACACAATTTACCAAGCCTGTTGGAAGGCATTTGCAGTGTCATATCGCGTCTAATTTCCCAAACCAAACTGCTTGCAGCTCTAACTCCCTTCTAACTACCACTTCTTCGGTTCAGTGAGATATGCTGGATTCTAAACGGAGAAGCTTCTCTGACGCTTTTTCACAGAGATTTTGATACTGAAATCTCCCATGCCGTTTCCACCATAGGCAGCAATGGGCTTCCTCATAGAACTTGCCAACCTGAATTCCTACAGGCTAGATGTGAGAGGCACATTCTGCTGCTTCCTCCCTAAGAGTTAAGCTTGCTTCTGAAAGCTCAACCTCTGGGGAGTCTGTTTGGCAGAGATATAGAACACACTTTTCCAAGCCTGTTGGAAGGCCTTTGCAGTGTCATTTCGCATCTAATTTCCCAAACCAAACTGCTTGCAGCTCTAACTCCCTTCTAACTACCACTTCTTCGGTTCAGTGAGATATGCTGGATTCTAAACGGAGAAGCTTCTCTGACGCTTTTTCACAGAGATTTTGAAACTGAAATCTCCCATGCGGTTTCCACCATAGGCAGCAGTGGGCTTCCACATAGAACTTGCCAACCTGAATTCCTACAGGCTAGATGTGAGAGGCACATTCTGCTGCTTCCTCCCTTAGAGTTAAACTAGCTTCTGAAAGCTCAACCTCCGGGGAGTTTGTTTGGCAGAGATATAGAACACAATTTTCCAAGCCTGTTGGAAGGCATTTGCAGTGTCATTTCGCGTCTAATTTCCCAAAGCAAACTGCTTGCAGCTCTAACTCCCTTCTAACTACCACTTCTTCGATTCAGTGAGATATGCTGGATTCTAAACGGAGAAGCTTCTCTGACGCTTTTTCACAGAGATTTTGAAACTGAAATCTCCCATGCCGTTTCCACCATAGGCAGCAATGGGCTTCCCCATAGAACTTGCCAACCTGAATTCCTACAGGCTAGATGTGAGAGGCACATTCTGCTGCTTCCTCCCTAAGAGTTAAGCTTGTTTCTGAAAGCTCAACCTCCGGGGAGTCTGTTTGGCAGAGATATAGAACACACTTTTCCAAGCCTGTTTGAAGGCATTTGCACTTTCATTTCGCGTCTAATTTCCCAAACCAAACTGCTTGCAGCTCTAACTCCCTTCTAACTACCACTTCTTCGGTTCAGTGAGATATGCTGGATTCTAAACGGAGAAGCTTCTCTGACGCTTTTTCACAGAGATTTTGAAACTGAAATCTCCCATGCCGTTTCCACCATAGGCAGCAATGGGCTTCCCCATAGAACTTGCCAACCTGAATTCCTACAGGCTAGATGTGAGAGGGACATTCTGCTGCTTCCTCCCTTAGAGTTAAACTAGCTTCTGAAAGCTCAACTTCCGGGGAGTTTGTTTGGCAGAGATATAGAACACACTTTTCCAAGCCTGTTGGAAGGCATTTGCAGTTTCATTTCGCGTCTAATTTCCCAAACCAAACTGCTTGCAGCTCTAACTCCCTTCTAACTACCACTTCTTCGGTTCAGTGAGATATGCTGGATTCTAAACGGAGAAGCTTCTCTGACGCTCTTTCACAGAGATTTTGAAACTGAAATTTCCAAACCCGTTTCCAACGAAGGCGCCAAAGGGCTTCCCCATAGAACTTGCCAACCTGAATTCCTACAGGCTACATGTGAGAGGCACATTCTGCTGCTTCCTCCCTTAGAGATAAACTAGCTTCTGAAAGCTCAACCTCCGGGGAGTCTTTTTGGCACAGATATAGAACACAATTTTCCAAGCCTGTTGGAAGGCATTTGCAGTGTCATTTCGCGTCTAATTTCCCAAACCAAACTGCTTGCAGCTGTAACTCCCTTCTAACTACCACTTGTTCCGTTCAGTGAGATATGCTGGATTCTAAACGGAGAAGCTTCTCTGACGCTTTTTCACAGAGATTTTGAAACTGAAATCTCCCATGCCGTTTCCACCATAGGCAGCAATGGGCTTCCACATAGAACTTGCCAACCTGAATTCCTACAGGCTAGATGTGAGAGGGACATTCTGCTGCTTCCTCCCTTAGAGTTAAACTAGCTTCTGAAAGCTCAACCTCCGGGGAGTTTGTTTGGCAGAGATATAGAACACACTTTTCCAAGCCTGTTGGAAGGCATTTGCAGTGTCATTTCGCGTCTAATTTCCCAAACCAAACTGCTTGCAGCTCTAACTCCCTTCTAACTACCACTTCTTCGGTTCAGTGAGATATGCTGGATTCTAAACGGAGAAGCTTCTCTGACGCTTTTTCACAGAGATTTTGAAACTCAAATCTCCCATGCCGTTTCCACCATAGGCAGCAATGGGCTTCCACATAGAACTTGCCAACCTGAATTCCTACAGGGTAGATGTGAGAGGGACATTCTGCTGCTTCCTCCCTTAGAGTTAAACTAGCTTCTGAAAGCTCAACGTCCGGGGAGTTTGTTTGGCAGAGATATAGTACACACTTTTCCAAGCCTGTTGGAAGGCATTTGCAGTTTCATTTCGCGTCTAATTTCCCAAAACAAACTGCTTGCAGCTCTAACTCCCTTCTAACTACCACTTCTTCGGTTCAGTGAGATATGCTGTATTCTAAACGGAGAAGCTTCTCTGACGCTTTTTCACAGAGATTTTGAAACTGAAATTTCCAAACCCGTTTCCAACGAAGGCGCCAATGGGCTTCTCCATAGAACTTGCCAACCTGAATTCCTACAGGCTAGATGTGAGAGGCACATTCTGCAGCTTCCTCCCTTAGAGTTAAACTTGCTTCTGAAAGCTCAACCTCCGGGGAGTCTGTTTGGCAGAGATATAGAACACACTTTTCCAAGCCTGTTGGAAGGCATTTGCAGTTTCATTTCGCGTCTTATTTCCCAAACCAAACTGCTTGCAGCTCTAACTCCCTTCTAACTACCACTTCTTCGGTTCAGTGAGATATGCTGGATTCTAAACGGAGAAGCTTCTCTGACGCTTTTTCACAGAGATTTTGAAGCTGAAATTTCCAAACCCGTTTCCAACGAAGGCGCCAATGGGCTTCCCCATAGAACTTGCCAACCTGAATTCCTACAGGCTAGATGTGAGAGGCACATTCTGCTGCTTCTTCCCTTAGAGTTAAACTAGCTTCTGAAAGCTCAACCTCCGGGGAGTTTGTTTGGCAGAGATATAGAACACACTTTTCCAAGCCTGTTGGAAGGCATTTGCAGTTTCATTTCGCGTCTAATTTCCCAAACCAAACTGCTTGCAGCTCTAACTCCCTTCTAACTACCACTTCTTCGGTTCAGTGAGATATGCTGGATTCTAAACGGAGAAGCTTCTCTGACGCTTTTTCACAGAGATTTTGAAACTGAAATTTCCAAACCCGTTTCCAACGAAGGCGCCAATGGGCTTCTCCATAGAACTTGCCAACCTGAATTCCTACAGGCTAGATATGAGAGGCACATTCTGCTGCTTCCTCCCTTAGAGTTAAACTTGCTTCTGAAAGCTCAACCTCCGGGGAGTCTGTTTGGCAGAGATATAGAACACACTTTTCCAAGCCTGTTGGAAGGCATTTGCAGTTTCATTTCGCGTCTAATTTCCCAAACCAAACTGCTTGCAGCTCTAACTCCCTTCTAACTACCACTTCTTCGGTTCAGTGAGATATGCTGGATTCTAAACGGAGAAGCTTCTCTGACGCTTTTTCACAGAGATTTTGAAACTGAAATCTCCCATGCCGTTTCCACCATAGGCAGCAATGGGCTTCCCCATAGAACTTGCCAACCTGAATTCCTACAGGCTAGATGTGAGAGGGACATTCTGCTGCTTCCTCCCTTAGAGTTAAACTAGCTTCTGAAAGCTCAACCTCCGGGGAGTTTGTTTGGCAGAGATATAGAGCACAATTTTCCAAGCCTGTTGGAAGGCATTTGCACTTTCATTTCGCGTCTAATTTCCAAAAACAAACTGCTTGCAGCTCTAACTCCCTTCTAACTACCACTTCTTCGGTTCAGTGAGATATGCTGGATTCTAAGCGGAGAAGCTTCTCTGACGCTCTTTCACAGAGATTTTGAAACTGAAATTTCCAAACCCGTTTCCAACGAAGGCGCCAAAGGGCTTCCCCATAGAACTTCCCAACCTGAATTCCTACAGGCTAGATGTGAGAGGCACATTCTGCTGCTTCCTCCCTTCGAGTTAAACTAGCTTCTGAAAGCTCAACCTCCGGGGAGTCTGTTTGGCAGAGATATAGAACACACTTTTCCAAGCCTGTTGGAAGGCATTTGCAGTGTCATTTCGCGTCTAATTTCCCAAACCAAACTGCTTGCAGCTCTAACTCCCTTCTAACTACCACTTCTTCGGTTCAGTGAGATATGCTGGATTCTAAACGGAGAAGCTTCTCTGACGCTTTTTCACAGAGATTTTGAAACTGAAATCTCCCATGCCGTTTCCACCATAGGCAGCAATGGGCTTCCACATAGAACTTGCCAACCTGAATTCCTACAGGCTAGATGTGAGAGGGACATTCTGCTGCTTCCTCCCTTAGAGTTAAACTAGCTTCTGAAAGCTCAACCTCCGGGGAGTCTGTTTGGCAGAGATATAGAACACACTTTTCCAAGCCTGTTGGAAGGCATTTGCAGTTTCATTTCGCGTCTAATATCCCAAACCAAACTGCTTGCAGCTCTAACTCCCTTCTAACTACCACTTCTTCGGTTCAGTGAGATATGCTGGATTCTAAACGGAGAAGCTTCTCTGACGCTTTTTCACAGGGATTTTGAAACTGAAATCTCCCATGCCGTTTCCACCATAGGCAGCAATGGGCTTCCCCATAGAACTTGCCAACCTGAATTCCTACAGGCTAGATGTGAGAGGCACATTCTGCTGCTTCCTCCCTAAGAGTTAAACTTGCTTCTGAAAGCTCAACCTCCGGGGAGTGTGTTTGGCAGAGATATAGAACACACTTTTCCAAGCCTGTTGGAAGGCCTTTGCAGTGTCATTTCGCATCTAATTTCCGAAACCAAAGTGCTTGCAGCTCTAACTCCCTTCTAACTACCACTTCTTCGGTTCAGTGAGATATGCTGGATTCTAAACGGAGAAGCTTCTCTGACGCTTTTTCACAGAGATTTTGAAACTGAAATCTCCCATGCCGTTTCCACCATAGGCAGTAATGGGCTTCCCCATAGAACTTGCCAACCTGAATTCCTACAGGCTAGATGTGAGAGGGACATTCTGCTGCTTCCTCCCTTAGAGTTAAACTAGCTTCTGAAAGCTCAACTTCCGGGGAGTTTGTTTGGCAGAGATATAGAACACACTTTTCCAAGCCTGTTGGAAGGCATTTGCAGTTTCATTTCGCGTCTAATTTCCCAAACCAAACTGCTTGCAGCTCTAACTCCCTTCTAACTACCACTTCTTCGGTTCAGTGAGATATGCTGGATTCTAAACGGAGAAGCTTCTCTGACGCTCTTTCACAGAGATTTTGAAACTGAAATTTCCAAACCCGTTTCCAACGAAGGCGCCAAAGGGCTTCCCCATAGAACTTGCCAACCTGAATTCCTACAGGCTACATGTGAGAGGCACATTCTGCTGCTTCCTCCCTTAGAGATAAACTAGCTTCTGAAAGCTCAACCTCCGGGGAGTCTTTTTGGCACAGATATAGAACACAATTTTCCAAGCCTGTTGGAAGGCATTTGCAGTGTCATTTCGCGTCTAATTTCCCAAACCAAACTGCTTGCAGCTGTAACTCCCTTCTAACTACCACTTGTTCCGTTCAGTGAGATATGCTGGATTCTAAACGGAGAAGCTTCTCTGACGCTTTTTCACAGAGATTTTGAAACTGAAATCTCCCATGCCGTTTCCACCATAGGCAGCAATGGGCTTCCACATAGAACTTGCCAACCTGAATTCCTACAGGCTAGATGTGAGAGGGACATTCTGCTGCTTCCTCCCTTAGAGTTAAACTAGCTTCTGAAAGCTCAACCTCCGGGGAGTTTGTTTGGCAGAGATATAGAACACACTTTTCCAAGCCTGTTGGAAGGCATTTGCAGTGTCATTTCGCGTCTAATTTCCCAAACCAAACTGCTTGCAGCTCTAACTCCCTTCTAACTACCACTTCTTCGGTTCAGTGAGATATGCTGGATTCTAAACGGAGAAGCTTCTCTGACGCTTTTTCACAGAGATTTTGAAACTCAAATCTCCCATGCCGTTTCCACCATAGGCAGCAATGGGCTTCCACATAGAACTTGCCAACCTGAATTCCTACAGGGTAGATGTGAGAGGGACATTCTGCTGCTTCCTCCCTTAGAGTTAAACTAGCTTCTGAAAGCTCAACGTCCGGGGAGTTTGTTTGGCAGAGATATAGTACACACTTTTCCAAGCCTGTTGGAAGGCATTTGCAGTTTCATTTCGCGTCTAATTTCCCAAAACAAACTGCTTGCAGCTCTAACTCCCTTCTAACTACCACTTCTTCGGTTCAGTGAGATATGCTGTATTCTAAACGGAGAAGCTTCTCTGACGCTTTTTCACAGAGATTTTGAAACTGAAATTTCCAAACCCGTTTCCAACGAAGGCGCCAATGGGCTTCTCCATAGAACTTGCCAACCTGAATTCCTACAGGCTAGATGTGAGAGGCACATTCTGCAGCTTCCTCCCTTAGAGTTAAACTTGCTTCTGAAAGCTCAACCTCCGGGGAGTCTGTTTGGCAGAGATATAGAACACACTTTTCCAAGCCTGTTGGAAGGCATTTGCAGTTTCATTTCGCGTCTTATTTCCCAAACCAAACTGCTTGCAGCTCTAACTCCCTTCTAACTACCACTTCTTCGGTTCAGTGAGATATGCTGGATTCTAAACGGAGAAGCTTCTCTGACGCTTTTTCACAGAGATTTTGAAGCTGAAATTTCCAAACCCGTTTCCAACGAAGGCGCCAATGGGCTTCCCCATAGAACTTGCCAACCTGAATTCCTACAGGCTAGATGTGAGAGGCACATTCTGCTGCTTCTTCCCTTAGAGTTAAACTAGCTTCTGAAAGCTCAACCTCCGGGGAGTTTGTTTGGCAGAGATATAGAACACACTTTTCCAAGCCTGTTGGAAGGCATTTGCAGTTTCATTTCGCGTCTAATTTCCCAAACCAAACTGCTTGCAGCTCTAACTCCCTTCTAACTACCACTTCTTCGGTTCAGTGAGATATGCTGGATTCTAAACGGAGAAGCTTCTCTGACGCTTTTTCACAGAGATTTTGAAACTGAAATTTCCAAACCCGTTTCCAACGAAGGCGCCAATGGGCTTCTCCATAGAACTTGCCAACCTGAATTCCTACAGGCTAGATATGAGAGGCACATTCTGCTGCTTCCTCCCTTAGAGTTAAACTTGCTTCTGAAAGCTCAACCTCCGGGGAGTCTGTTTGGCAGAGATATAGAACACACTTTTCCAAGCCTGTTGGAAGGCATTTGCAGTTTCATTTCGCGTCTAATTTCCCAAACCAAACTGCTTGCAGCTCTAACTCCCTTCTAACTACCACTTCTTCGGTTCAGTGAGATATGCTGGATTCTAAACGGAGAAGCTTCTCTGACGCTTTTTCACAGAGATTTTGAAACTGAAATCTCCCATGCCGTTTCCACCATAGGCAGCAATGGGCTTCCCCATAGAACTTGCCAACCTGAATTCCTACAGGCTAGATGTGAGAGGGACATTCTGCTGCTTCCTCCCTTAGAGTTAAACTAGCTTCTGAAAGCTCAACCTCCGGGGAGTTTGTTTGGCAGAGATATAGAGCACAATTTTCCAAGCCTGTTGGAAGGCATTTGCACTTTCATTTCGCGTCTAATTTCCAAAAACAAACTGCTTGCAGCTCTAACTCCCTTCTAACTACCACTTCTTCGGTTCAGTGAGATATGCTGGATTCTAAGCGGAGAAGCTTCTCTGACGCTCTTTCACAGAGATTTTGAAACTGAAATTTCCAAACCCGTTTCCAACGAAGGCGCCAAAGGGCTTCCCCATAGAACTTCCCAACCTGAATTCCTACAGGCTAGATGTGAGAGGCACATTCTGCTGCTTCCTCCCTTCGAGTTAAACTAGCTTCTGAAAGCTCAACCTCCGGGGAGTCTGTTTGGCAGAGATATAGAACACACTTTTCCAAGCCTGTTGGAAGGCATTTGCAGTGTCATTTCGCGTCTAATTTCCCAAACCAAACTGCTTGCAGCTCTAACTCCCTTCTAACTACCACTTCTTCGGTTCAGTGAGATATGCTGGATTCTAAACGGAGAAGCTTCTCTGACGCTTTTTCACAGAGATTTTGAAACTGAAATCTCCCATGCCGTTTCCACCATAGGCAGCAATGGGCTTCCACATAGAACTTGCCAACCTGAATTCCTACAGGCTAGATGTGAGAGGGACATTCTGCTGCTTCCTCCCTTAGAGTTAAACTAGCTTCTGAAAGCTCAACCTCCGGGGAGTCTGTTTGGCAGAGATATAGAACACACTTTTCCAAGCCTGTTGGAAGGCATTTGCAGTTTCATTTCGCGTCTAATATCCCAAACCAAACTGCTTGCAGCTCTAACTCCCTTCTAACTACCACTTCTTCGGTTCAGTGAGATATGCTGGATTCTAAACGGAGAAGCTTCTCTGACGCTTTTTCACAGGGATTTTGAAACTGAAATCTCCCATGCCGTTTCCACCATAGGCAGCAATGGGCTTCCCCATAGAACTTGCCAACCTGAATTCCTACAGGCTAGATGTGAGAGGCACATTCTGCTGCTTCCTCCCTAAGAGTTAAACTTGCTTCTGAAAGCTCAACCTCCGGGGAGTGTGTTTGGCAGAGATATAGAACACACTTTTCCAAGCCTGTTGGAAGGCCTTTGCAGTGTCATTTCGCATCTAATTTCCGAAACCAAAGTGCTTGCAGCTCTAACTCCCTTCTAACTACCACTTCTTCGGTTCAGTGAGATATGCTGGATTCTAAACGGAGAAGCTTCTCTGACGCTTTTTCACAGAGATTTTGAAACTGAAATCTCCCATGCCGTTTCCACCATAGGCAGTAATGGGCTTCCCCATAGAACTTGCCAACCTGAATTCCTACAGGCTAGATGTGAGAGGGACATTGTGCTGCTTCCTCCCTTAGAGTTAAACTAGCTTCTGAAAGCTCAACCTCCGGGGAGTTTGTTTGGCAGAGATATAGAGCACACTTTTCCAAGCCTGTTGGAAGGCATTTGCAGTTTCATTTCGCGTCTAATTTCCCAAACCAAACTGCTTGCAGCTCTAACTCCCTTCTAACTACCACTTCTTCGGTTCAGTGAGATATGCTGGATTCTAAACGGAGAAGCTTCTCTGACGCTCTTTCACAGAGATTTTGAAACTGAAATTTCCAAACCGGTTTCCAACGAAGGCGCCAAAGGGCTTCCCCATAGAATTTGCCAACCTGAATTCCTACAGGCTAGATGTGAGAGGCACATTCTGCTGCTTCCTCCCTTCGAGTTAAACTAGGTTCTGAAAGCTCAGCCTCCGGGGAGTCTGTTTGGCAGAGATATAGAACACAATTTTCCAAGCCTGTTGGAAGGCATTTGCAGTGTCATTTCGCGTCTAATTTCCCAAACCAAACTGCTTGCAGCTCTAACTCCCTTCTAACTACCACTTCTTCGGTTCAGTGAGATATGCTGGATTCTAAACGGAGAAGCTTCTCTGACGCTTTTTCATAGAGATTTTGAAACTGAAATTTCCAAACCCGTTTCCAACGAAGGCGCCAAAGGGCTTCTCCATAAAACTTGCCAACCTGAATTCCTACAGGCTAGATGTGAGAGGCACATTCTGCTACTTCCTCCCTTAGAGTTAAACTTGCTTCTGAAAGCTCAACCTCCGGGGAGTCTGTTTGGCAGAGATATAGAACACACTTTTCCAAGCCTGTTGGAAGGCCTTTGCAGTGTCATTTCGCATCTAATTTCCCAAACCAAACTGCTTGCAGCTCTAACTGCCTTCTAACTACCACTTCTTCGGTTCAGTGAGATATGCTGGATTCTAAACGGAGAAGCTTCTCTGACGCTTTTTCACAGAGATTTTGAAACTGAAATCTCCCATGCCGTTTCCACCATAGGCAGCAATGGGCTTCCCCATAGAACTTGCCAACCTGAATTCCTACAGGCTAGATGTGAGAGGCACATTCTGCTGCTTCCTCCCTTAGAGTTAAACTTGCTTCTGAAAGCTCAACCTCCGGGGAGTCTGTTTGGCAGAGATATAGAACACAATTTTCCAAGCCTGTTGGAAGGCATTTGCAGTTTCATTTCGCGTCTAATTTCCCAAACCAAACTGCTTGCAGCTCTAAATCCCTTCTAACTACCACTTCTTCGGTTCAGTGAGATATGCTGGATTCTAAACGGAGAAGCTTCTCTGACGCTTTTTCACAGAGATTTTGAAACTGAAATTTCCAAACCCGTTTCCACCATAGGCAGCAATGGGCTTCCCCATAGAACTTGCCAACCTGAATTCCTACAGGCTAGATGTGAGAGGCACATTGTACTGCTTCCTCCCTTAGAGTTAAACTAGCTTCTGAAAGCTGAACCTCCGGGGAGTCTGTTTGGCAGAGTTATAGAACACACTATTCCAAGCCTGTTGGAAGGCCTTTCCAGTGTCATTTCGCATCTAATTTCCCAAACCAAACTGCTTGCAGCTCTAACTCCCTTCTAACTACCACTTCTTCGGTTCAGTGAGATATGCTGGATTCTAAACGGAGAAGCTTCTCTGATGCTTTTCAGAGAGATTTTGAAACTGAAATCTCCCATGCCGTTTCCACCATAGGCAGCAATGGGCTTCCACATAGAACTTGCCAACCTGAATTCCTACAGGCTAGATGTGAGAGGGACATTCTGCTGCTTCCTCCCTTAGAGTTAAACTAGCTTCTGAAAGCTCAACCTCCGGGGAGTTTGTTTGGCAGAGATATAGAACACCCTTTTCCAAGCCTGTTGGAAGGCATTTGCAGTTTCATTTCGCGTCTAATTTCCCAAACCAAACTGCTTGCAGCTCTAACTCCCTTATAACTACCACTTCTTCGGTTCAGTGAGATATGCTGGATTCTAAACGGAGAAGCTTCTCTGACGCTTTTTCACAGAGATTTTGAAACTGAAATTTCCAAACCCGTTTCCAACGAAGGCGCCAATGGGCTTCTCCATAGAACTTGCCAACCTGAATTCCTACAGGCTAGATGTGAGAGGCACATTCTGCTGCTTCCTCCCTTAGAGTTAAACTTGCTTCTGAAAGCTCAACCTCCGGGGAGTCTGTTTGGCAGAGATATAGAACACACTTTTCCAAGCCTGTTGGAAGGCATTTGCAGTTTCATTTCGCGTCTAATATCCCAAACCAAACTGCTTGCAGCTCTAACTCCCTTCTAACTACCACTTCTTCGGTTCAGTGAGATATGCTGGATTCTAAACGGAGAAGCTTCTCTGACGCTTTTTCACAGGGATTTTGAAACTGAAATCTCCCATGCCGTTTCCACCATAGGCAGCAATGGGCTTCCCCATAGAACTTGCCAACCTGAATTCCTACAGGCTAGATGTGAGAGGCACATTCTGCTGCTTCCTCCCTAAGAGTTAAACTTGCTTCTGAAAGCTCAACCTCCGGGGAGTGTGTTTGGCAGAGATATAGAACACACTTTTCCAAGCCTGTTGGAAGGCCTTTGCAGTGTCATTTCGCATCTAATTTCCGAAACCAAAGTGCTTGCAGCTCTAACTCCCTTCTAACTACCACTTCTTCGGTTCAGTGAGATATGCTGGATTCTAAACGGAGAAGCTTCTCTGACGCTTTTTCACAGAGATTTTGAAACTGAAATCTCCCATGCCGTTTCCACCATAGGCAGTAATGGGCTTCCCCATAGAACTTGCCAACCTGAATTCCTACAGGCTAGATGTGAGAGGGACATTGTGCTGCTTCCTCCCTTAGAGTTAAACTAGCTTCTGAAAGCTCAACCTCCGGGGAGTTTGTTTGGCAGAGATATAGAGCACACTTTTCCAAGCCTGTTGGAAGGCATTTGCAGTTTCATTTCGCGTCTAATTTCCCAAACCAAACTGCTTGCAGCTCTAACTCCCTTCTAACTACCACTTCTTCGGTTCAGTGAGATATGCTGGATTCTAAACGGAGAAGCTTCTCTGACGCTCTTTCACAGAGATTTTGAATCTGAAATTTCCAAACCGGTTTCCAACGAAGGCGCCAAAGGGCTTCCCCATAGAATTTGCCAACCTGAATTCCTACAGGCTAGATGTGAGAGGCACATTCTGCTGCTTCCTCCCTTCGAGTTAAACTAGGTTCTGAAAGCTCAGCCTCCGGGGAGTCTGTTTGGGAGAGATATAGAACACAATTTTCCAATCCTGTTGGAAGGCATTTGCAGTGTCATTTTGCGTCTAATTTCCCAAACCAAACTGCTTGCAGCTCTAACTCCCTTCTAACTACCACTTCTTCGGTTCAGTGAGATATGCTGGATTCTAAACGGAGAAGCTTCTCTGACGCTTTTTCATAGAGATTTTGAAACTGAAATTTCCAAACCCGTTTCCAACGAAGGCGCCAAAGGGCTTCTCCATAGAACTTGCCAACCTGAATTCCTACAGGCTAGATGTGAGAGGCACATTCTGCTACTTCCTCCCTTAGAGTTAAACTTGCTTCTGAAAGCTCAACCTCCGGGGAGTCTGTTTGGCAGAGATATAGAACACACTTTTCCAAGCCTGTTGGAAGGCCTTTGCAGTGTCATTTCGCATCTAATTTCCCAAACCAAACTGCTTGCAGCTCTAACTGCCTTCTAACTACCACTTCTTCGGTTCAGTGAGATATGCTGGATTCTAAACGGAGAAGCTTCTCTGACGCTTTTTCACAGAGATTTTGAAACTGAAATCTCCCATGCCGTTTCCACCATAGGCAGCAATGGGCTTCCCCATAGAACTTGCCAACCTGAATTCCTACAGGCTAGATGTGAGAGGCACATTGTACTGCTTCCTCCCTTAGAGTTAAACTAGCTTCTGAAAGCTGAACCTCCGGGGAGTCTGTTTGGCAGAGTTATAGAACACACTATTCCAAGCCTGTTGGAAGGCCTTTCCAGTGTCATTTCGCATCTAATTTCCCAAACCAAACTGCTTGCAGCTCTAACTCCCTTCTAACTACCACTTCTTCGGTTCAGTGAGATATGCTGGATTCTAAACGGAGAAGCTTCTCTGATGCTTTTCAGAGAGATTTTGAAACTGAAATCTCCCATGCCGTTTCCACCATAGGCAGCAATGGGCTTCCCCATAGAACTTGCCAACCTGAATTCCTACAGGCTAGATGTGAGAGGCACATTCTGCTGCTTCCTCCCTAAGAGTTAAGCTTGCTTCTGAAAGCTCAACCTCCGGGGAGTCTGTTTGGCAGAGATATAGAACACACTTTTCCAAGCCTGTTGGAAGGCCTTTGCAGTTTCATTTCGCGTCTTATTTCCCAAACCAAACTGCTTGCAGCTCTAACTCCCTTCTAACTACCACTTCTTCGGTTCAGTGAGATATGCTGGATTCTAAACGGAGAAGCTTCTCTGACGCTTTTTCACAGAGATTTTGAAACTGAAATCTCCCATGCCGTTTCCACCATAGGCAGCAATGGGCTTCCTCATAGAACTTGCCAACCTGAATTCCTACAGGCTAGATGTGAGAGGCACATTCTGCTGCTTCCTCCCTAAGAGTTAAGCGTGCTTCTGAAAGCTCAACCTCTGGGGAGTCTGTTTGGCAGAGATAAAAAACACACTTTTCCAAGCCTGTTGGAAGGCCTTTGCAGTGTCATTTCGCATCTAATTTCCCAAACCAAACTGCTTGCAGCTCTAACTCCCTTCTAACTACCACTTCTTCGGTTCAGTGAGATATGCTGGATTCTAAACGGAGAAGCTTCTCTGACGCTTTTTCACAGAGATTTTGAAGCTGAAATTTCCAAACCCGTTTCCAACGAAGGCGCCAATGGGCTTCCCCATAGAACTTGCCAACCTGAATTCCTACAGGCTAGATGTGAGAGGCACATTCTGCTGCTTCCTCCCTTAGTGTTAAACTAGCTTCTGAAACCTCAACCTCCGGGGAGTTTGTTTGGCAGAGATATAGAACACACTTTTCCAAGCCTGTTGGAAGGCATTTGCAGTTTCATTTCGCGTCTAATTTCCCAAACCAAACTGCTTGCAGCTCTAACTCCCTTCTAACTACCACTTCTTCGGTTCAGTGAGATATGCTGGATTCTAAACGGAGAAGCTTCTCTGACGCTTTTTCACAGAGATTTTGAAACTGAAATCTCCCATGCCGTTTCCACCCTAGGCAGCAATGGGCTTCCCCATAGAACTTGCCAACCTGAATTCCTACAGGCTAGATGTGAGAGGCACATTCTGCTGCTTCCTCCCTTAGAGTTAAACTAGCTTCTGAAAGCTCAACCTCCGGGGAGTTTGTTTGGCAGAGATATAGAACACACTTTTCCAAGCCTGTTGGAAGGCATTTGCAGTGTCATTTCGCGTCTAATTTCCCAAAGCAAACTGCTTGCAGCTCTAACTCCCTTCTAACTGCCACTTCTTCGGTTCAGTGAGATATGCTGGATTCTAAACGGAGAAGCTTCTCTGACGCTTTTTCACAGAGATTTTGAAACTGAAATCTCCCATGCCGTTTCCACCATAGGCAGCAATGGGCTTCCCCATAGAACTTGCCAACCTGAATTCCTACAGGCTAGATGTGAGAGGCACATTCTGCTGCTTCCTCCCTAAGAGTTAAGCTTGCTTCTGAAAGATCAACCTCCGGGGAGTGTGTTTGGCAGAGATATAGAACACACTTTTCCAAGCCTGTTGGAAGGCCTTTGCAGTGTCATTTCGCATCTAATTTCCCAAACCAAACTGCTTGCAGCTCTAACTCCCTTCTAACTACCACTTCTTCGGTTCAGTGAGATATGCTGGATTCTAAACGGAGAAGCTTCTCTGATGCTTTTTCACAGAGATTTTGAAACTGAAATCTCCCATGCCATTTCCACCATAGGCAGCAATGGGCTTCCACATAGAACTTGCCAACCTGAATTCCTACAGGCTAGATGTGAGAGGCACATTCTGCTGCTTCCTCCCTAAGAGTTAATCTTGCTTCTGAAAGCTCAACCTCCGGGGAGTCTGTTTGGCAGAGATATAGAACACATTTTTCCAAGCCTGTTGGAAGGCCTTTGCAGTTTCATTTCGCGTCTTATTTCCCAAACCAAACTGCTTGCAGCTCTAACTCCCTTCTAACTACCACTTCTTCGGTTCAGTGAGATATGCTGGATTCTAAACGGAGAAGCTTCTCTGACGCTTTTTCACAGAGATTTTGAAACTGAAATCTCTCATGCCGTTTCCACCATAGGCAGCAATGGGCTTCCTCATAGAACTTGCCAACCTGAATTCCTACAGGCTAGATGTGAGAGGCACATTCTGCTTTTTCCTCCCTAAGAGTTAAGCGTGCTTCTGAAAGCTCAACCTCTGGGGAGTCTGTTTGGCAGAGATATAGAACACACTTTTCCAAGCCTGTTGGAAGGCCTTTGCAGTGTCATTTCGCATCTAATTTCCCAAACCAAACTGCTTGCAGCTCTAACTCCCTTCTAACTACCACTTCTTCGGTTCAGTGAGATATGCTGGATTCTAAACGGAGAAGCTTCTCTGACGCTTTTTCACAGAGATTTTGAAGCTGAAATTTCCAAACCCGTTTCCAACGAAGGCGCCAATGGGCTTCCCCATAGAACTTGCCAACCTGAATTCCTACAGGCTAGATGTGAGAGGCACATTCTGCTGCTTCCTCCCTTAGAGTTAAACTTGCTTCTGAAAGCTCAACCTCCGGGGAGTCTGTTTGGCAGAGATATAGAACACACTTTTCCAAGCCTGTTGGAAGGCATTTGCAGTTTCATTTCGCGTCTAATATCCCAAACCAAACTGCTTGCAGCTCTAACTCCCTTCTAACTACCACTTCTTCGGTTCAGTGAGATATGCTGGATTCTAAACGGAGAAGCTTCTCTGACGCTTTTTCACAGGGATTTTGAAACTGAAATCTCCCATGCCGTTTCCACCATAGGCAGCAATGGGCTTCCCCATAGAACTTGCCAACCTGAATTCCTACAGGCTAGATGTGAGAGGCACATTCTGCTGCTTCCTCCCTAAGAGTTAAACTTGCTTCTGAAAGCTCAACCTCCGGGGAGTGTGTTTGGCAGAGATATAGAACACACTTTTCCAAGCCTGTTGGAAGGCCTTTGCAGTGTCATTTCGCATCTAATTTCCGAAACCAAAGTGCTTGCAGCTCTAACTCCCTTCTAACTACCACTTCTTCGGTTCAGTGAGATATGCTGGATTCTAAACGGAGAAGCTTCTCTGACGCTTTTTCACAGAGATTTTGAAACTGAAATCTCCCATGCCGTTTCCACCATAGGCAGTAATGGGCTTCCCCATAGAACTTGCCAACCTGAATTCCTACAGGCTAGATGTGAGAGGGACATTGTGCTGCTTCCTCCCTTAGAGTTAAACTAGCTTCTGAAAGCTCAACCTCCGGGGAGTTTGTTTGGCAGAGATATAGAGCACACTTTTCCAAGCCTGTTGGAAGGCATTTGCAGTTTCATTTCGCGTCTAATTTCCCAAACCAAACTGCTTGCAGCTCTAACTCCCTTCTAACTACCACTTCTTCGGTTCAGTGAGATATGCTGGATTCTAAACGGAGAAGCTTCTCTGACGCTCTTTCACAGAGATTTTGAATCTGAAATTTCCAAACCGGTTTCCAACGAAGGCGCCAAAGGGCTTCCCCATAGAATTTGCCAACCTGAATTCCTACAGGCTAGATGTGAGAGGCACATTCTGCTGCTTCCTCCCTTCGAGTTAAACTAGGTTCTGAAAGCTCAGCCTCCGGGGAGTCTGTTTGGCAGAGATATAGAACACAATTTTCCAATCCTGTTGGAAGGCATTTGCAGTGTCATTTTGCGTCTAATTTCCCAAACCAAACTGCTTGCAGCTCTAACTCCCTTCTAACTACCACTTCTTCGGTTCAGTGAGATATGCTGGATTCTAAACGGAGAAGCTTCTCTGACGCTTTTTCATAGAGATTTTGAAACTGAAATTTCCAAACCCGTTTCCAACGAAGGCGCCAAAGGGCTTCTCCATAGAACTTGCCAACCTGAATTCCTACAGGCTAGATGTGAGAGGCACATTCTGCTACTTCCTCCCTTAGAGTTAAACTTGCTTCTGAAAGCTCAACCTCCGGGGAGTCTGTTTGGCAGAGATATAGAACACACTTTTCCAAGCCTGTTGGAAGGCCTTTGCAGTGTCATTTCGCATCTAATTTCCCAAACCAAACTGCTTGCAGCTCTAACTGCCTTCTAACTACCACTTCTTCGGTTCAGTGAGATATGCTGGATTCTAAACGGAGAAGCTTCTCTGACGCTTTTTCACAGAGATTTTGAAACTGAAATCTCCCATGCCGTTTCCACCATAGGCAGCAATGGGCTTCCCCATAGAACTTGCCAACCTGAATTCCTACAGGCTAGATGTGAGAGGCACATTGTACTGCTTCCTCCCTTAGAGTTAAACTAGCTTCTGAAAGCTGAACCTCCGGGGAGTCTGTTTGGCAGAGTTATAGAACACACTATTCCAAGCCTGTTGGAAGGCCTTTCCAGTGTCATTTCGCATCTAATTTCCCAAACCAAACTGCTTGCAGCTCTAACTCCCTTCTAACTACCACTTCTTCGGTTCAGTGAGATATGCTGGATTCTAAACGGAGAAGCTTCTCTGATGCTTTTCAGAGAGATTTTGAAACTGAAATCTCCCATGCCGTTTCCACCATAGGCAGCAATGGGCTTCCCCATAGAACTTGCCAACCTGAATTCCTACAGGCTAGATGTGAGAGGCACATTCTGCTGCTTCCTCCCTAAGAGTTAAGCTTGCTTCTGAAAGCTCAACCTCCGGGGAGTCTGTTTGGCAGAGATATAGAACACACTTTTCCAAGCCTGTTGGAAGGCCTTTGCAGTTTCATTTCGCGTCTTATTTCCCAAACCAAACTGCTTGCAGCTCTAACTCCCTTCTAACTACCACTTCTTCGGTTCAGTGAGATATGCTGGATTCTAAACGGAGAAGCTTCTCTGACGCTTTTTCACAGAGATTTTGAAACTGAAATCTCCCATGCCGTTTCCACCATAGGCAGCAATGGGCTTCCTCATAGAACTTGCCAACCTGAATTCCTACAGGCTAGATGTGAGAGGCACATTCTGCTGCTTCCTCCCTAAGAGTTAAGCGTGCTTCTGAAAGCTCAACCTCTGGGGAGTCTGTTTGGCAGAGATAAAAAACACACTTTTCCAAGCCTGTTGGAAGGCCTTTGCAGTGTCATTTCGCATCTAATTTCCCAAACCAAACTGCTTGCAGCTCTAACTCCCTTCTAACTACCACTTCTTCGGTTCAGTGAGATATGCTGGATTCTAAACGGAGAAGCTTCTCTGACGCTTTTTCACAGAGATTTTGAAGCTGAAATTTCCAAACCCGTTTCCAACGAAGGCGCCAATGGGCTTCCCCATAGAACTTGCCAACCTGAATTCCTACAGGCTAGATGTGAGAGGCACATTCTGCTGCTTCCTCCCTTAGTGTTAAACTAGCTTCTGAAACCTCAACCTCCGGGGAGTTTGTTTGGCAGAGATATAGAACACACTTTTCCAAGCCTGTTGGAAGGCATTTGCAGTTTCATTTCGCGTCTAATTTCCCAAACCAAACTGCTTGCAGCTCTAACTCCCTTCTAACTACCACTTCTTCGGTTCAGTGAGATATGCTGGATTCTAAACGGAGAAGCTTCTCTGACGCTTTTTCACAGAGATTTTGAAACTGAAATCTCCCATGCCGTTTCCACCCTAGGCAGCAATGGGCTTCCCCATAGAACTTGCCAACCTGAATTCCTACAGGCTAGATGTGAGAGGCACATTCTGCTGCTTCCTCCCTTAGAGTTAAACTAGCTTCTGAAAGCTCAACCTCCGGGGAGTTTGTTTGGCAGAGATATAGAACACACTTTTCCAAGCCTGTTGGAAGGCATTTGCAGTGTCATTTCGCGTCTAATTTCCCAAAGCAAACTGCTTGCAGCTCTAACTCCCTTCTAACTGCCACTTCTTCGGTTCAGTGAGATATGCTGGATTCTAAACGGAGAAGCTTCTCTGACGCTTTTTCACAGAGATTTTGAAACTGAAATCTCCCATGCCGTTTCCACCATAGGCAGCAATGGGCTTCCCCATAGAACTTGCCAACCTGAATTCCTACAGGCTAGATGTGAGAGGCACATTCTGCTGCTTCCTCCCTAAGAGTTAAGCTTGCTTCTGAAAGATCAACCTCCGGGGAGTGTGTTTGGCAGAGATATAGAACACACTTTTCCAAGCCTGTTGGAAGGCCTTTGCAGTGTCATTTCGCATCTAATTTCCCAAACCAAACTGCTTGCAGCTCTAACTCCCTTCTAACTACCACTTCTTCGGTTCAGTGAGATATGCTGGATTCTAAACGGAGAAGCTTCTCTGATGCTTTTTCACAGAGATTTTGAAACTGAAATCTCCCATGCCATTTCCACCATAGGCAGCAATGGGCTTCCACATAGAAATTGCCAACCTGAATTCCTACAGGCTAGATGTGAGAGGCACATTCTGCTGCTTCCTCCCTAAGAGTTAATCTTGCTTCTGAAAGCTCAACCTCCGGGGAGTCTGTTTGGCAGAGATATAGAACACATTTTTCCAAGCCTGTTGGAAGGCCTTTGCAGTTTCATTTCGCGTCTTATTTCCCAAACCAAACTGCTTGCAGCTCTAACTCCCTTCTAACTACCACTTCTTCGGTTCAGTGAGATATGCTGGATTCTAAACGGAGAAGCTTCTCTGACGCTTTTTCACAGAGATTTTGAAACTGAAATCTCTCATGCCGTTTCCACCATAGGCAGCAATGGGCTTCCTCATAGAACTTGCCAACCTGAATTCCTACAGGCTAGATGTGAGAGGCACATTCTGCTTTTTCCTCCCTAAGAGTTAAGCGTGCTTCTGAAAGCTCAACCTCTGGGGAGTCTGTTTGGCAGAGATATAGAACACACTTTTCCAAGCCTGTTGGAAGGCCTTTGCAGTGTCATTTCGCATCTAATTTCCCAAACCAAACTGCTTGCAGCTCTAACTCCCTTCTAACTACCACTTCTTCGGTTCAGTGAGATATGCTGGATTCTAAACGGAGAAGCTTCTCTGACGCTTTTTCACAGAGATTTTGAAGCTGAAATTTCCAAACCCGTTTCCAACGAAGGCGCCAATGGGCTTCCCCATAGAACTTGCCAACCTGAATTCCTACAGGCTAGATGTGAGAGGCACATTCTGCTGCTTCCTCCCTTAGAGTTAAACTAGCTTCTGAAAGCTCAACCTCCGGGGAGTTTGTTTGGCAGAGATATAGAACACATTTTTCCAAGCCTGTTGCAAGGCATTTGCAGTTTCATTTCGCGTCTAATTTCCCAAACCGAAGTGCTTGCAGCTCTAACTCCCTTCTAACTACCACTTCTTCGGTTCAGTGAGATATGCTGGATTCTAAACGGAGAAGCTTCTCTGACGCTTTTTCACAGAGATTTTGAAACTGAAATCTCCCATGCCGTTTCCACCATAGGCAGCAATGGGCTTCCACATAGAACTTGCCAACCTGAATTCCTACAGGCTAGATGTGAGAGGGACATTCTGCTGCTTCCTCCCTTAGAGTTAAACTAGCTTCTGAAAGCTCAACCTCCGGGGAGTTTGTTTGGCAGAGATATAGAACACACTTTTCCAAGCCTGTTGGAAGGCATTTGCAGTTTCATTTCGCGTCTAATTTCCAAAACCAAACTGCTTGCAGCTCTAACTCCCTTCTAACTACCACTTCTTCGGTTCAGTGAGATATGCTGGATTCTAACGGAGAAGCTGCTCTGACGCTCTTTCACAGAGATTTTGAAACTGAAATTTCCAAACCCGTTTCCAACGAAGGCGCCAAAGGGCTTCCCCATAGAACTTGCCAACCTGAATTCCTACAGGCTAGATGTGAGAGGCACATTCTGCTGCTTCCTCCCTTAGAGTTAAACTAGCTTCTGAAAGCTCAGCCTCCGGGGAGTCTGTTTGGCAGAGATATAGAACACAATTTTCCAAGCCTGTTGGAAGGCATTTGCAGTGTCATTTCGCGTCTAATTTCCCAAACCAAACTGCTTGCAGCTCTAACTCCCTTCTAACTACCACTTCTTCGGTTCAGTGAGATATGCTGGATTCTAAACGGAGAAGCTTCTCTGACGCTTTTTCACAGAGATTTTGAAACTGAAATCTCCCATGCCGTTTCCACCATAGGCAGCAATGGGCTTCCCCATAGAACTTGCCAACCTGAATTCCTACAGGCTAGATGTGAGAGGCACATTCTGCTGCTTCCTCCCTAAGAGTTAAGCTTGCTTCTGAAAGCTCAACCTCCGGGGAGTCTGTTTGGCAGAGATATAGAACACACTTTTCCAAGCCTGTTGGAAGGCCTTTGCAGTTTCATTTCGCGTCTTATTTCCCAAACCAAACTGCTTGCAGCTCTAACTCCCTTCTAACTACCACTTCTTCGGTTCAGTGAGATATGCTAAATTCTAAACGGAGAAGCTTCTCTGACGCTTTTTCACAGAGATTTTGAAACTGAAATCTCCCATGCCGTTTCCACCATAGGCAGCAATGGGCTTCCTCATAGAACTTGCCAACCTGAATTCCTACAGGCTAGATGTGAGAGGCACATTCTGCTGCTTCCTCCCTAAGAGTTAAGCGTGCTTCTGAAAGCTCAACCTCTGGGGAGTCTGTTTGGCAGAGATATAGAACACACTTTTCCAAGCCTGTTGGAAGGCCTTTGCAGTGTCATTTCGCATCTAATTTCCCAAACCAAACTGCTTTCAGCTCTAACTCCCTTCTAACTACCACTTCTTCGGTTCAGTGAGATATGCTGGATTCTAAACGGAGAAGCTTCTCTGACGCTTTTTCACAGAGATTTTGAAGCTGAAATTTCCAAACCCGTTTCCAACGAAGGCGCCAATGGGCTTCCCCATAGAACTTGCCAACCTGAATTCCTACAGGCTAGATGTGAGAGGCACATTCTGCTGCTTCCTCCCTTAGAGTTAAACTAGCTTCTGAAAGCTCAACCTCCGGGGAGTTTGTTTGGCAGAGATATAGAACACACTTTTCCAAGCCTGTTGGAAGGCATTTGCAGTTTCATTTCGCGTCTAATTTCCCAAACCAAACTGCTTGCAGCTCTAACTCCCTTCTAACTACCACTTCTTCGGTTCAGTGAGATATGCTGGATTCTAAACGGAGAAGCTTCTCTGACGCTTTTTCACAGAGATTTTGAAACTGAAATCTCCCATGCCGTTTCCACCATAGGCAGCAATGGGCTTCCACATAGAACTTGCCAACCTGAATTCCTACAGGCTAGATGTGAGAGGGACATTCTGCTGCTTCCTCCCTTAGAGTTAAACTAGCTTCTGAAAGCTCAACCTCCGGGGAGTTTGTTTGGCAGAGATATAGAACACACTTTTCCAAGCCTGTTGGAAGGCATTTGCAGTTTCATTTCGCGTCTAATTTCCCAAACCAAACTGCTTGCAGCTCTAACTCCCTTCTAACTACCACTTCTTCGGTTCAGTGAGATATGCTGGATTCTAAACGGAGAAGCTTCTCTGACGCTTTTTCACAGAGATTTTGAAACTGAAATCTCCCATGCCGTTTCCACCATAGGCAGCAATGGGCTTCCTCAAAGAACTTGCCAACCTGAATTCCTACAGGCTAGATGTGAGAGGCACATTCTGCTGCTTCCTCCCTAAGACTTAAGCTTGCTTCTGAAAGCTCAACCTCCGGGGAGTCTGTTTGGCAGAGATATAGAACACACTTTTCCAAGCCTGTTGGAAGGCCTTTACAGTGTCATTTCGCATCTAATTTCCCAAACCAAACTGCTTGCAGCTCTAACTCCCTTCTAACTACCACTTCTTCGGTTCAGTGAGATATGCTGGATTCTAAACGGAGAAGCTTCTCTGATGCTTTTTCACAGAGATTTTGAAGCTGAAATTTCCAAACCCGTTTCCAACGAAGGCGCCAATGGGCTTCCCCATAGAACTTGCCAACCTGAATTCCTACAGGCTAGATGTGAGAGGCACATTCTGCTGCTTCCTCCCTTAGAGTTAAACTAGCTTCTGAAAGCTCAACCTCCGGGGAGTTTGTTTGGCAGAGATATAGAACACACTTTTCCAAGCCTGTTGGAAGGCATTTGCAGTTTCATTTCGCGTCTAATTTCCCAAACCAAACTGCTTGCAGCTCTAACTCCCTTCTAACTACCACTTCTTCGGTTCTGTGAGATATGCTGCATTCTAAACGGAGAAGCTTCTCTGACGCTTTTTCACAGAGATTTTGAAGCTGAAATTTCCAAACCCGTTTCCAACGAAGGGGCCAATGGGCTTCCCCATAGAACTTGCCAACCTGAATTCCTACAGGCTAGATGTGAGAGGCACATTCTGCTGCTTCCTCCCTTAGAGTTAAACTAGTTTCTGAAAGCTCAACCTCCTGGGAGTTTGTTTGGCAGAGATATAGAACACACTTTTCCAAGCCTGTTGCAAGGCATTTGCAGTTTCATTTCGCGTCTAATTTCCCAAACCAAACTGCTTGCAGCTCTAACTCCCTTCTAACTACCACTTCTTCGGTTCAGTGAGATATGCTGGATTCTAAACGGAGAAGCTTCTCTGACGCTTTTTCACAGAGATTTTGAAACTGAAATCTCCCATGCCGTTTCCACCATAGGCAGCAATGGGCTTCCCCATAGAACTTGCCAACCTGAATTCCTACAGGCTAGATGTGAGAGGCACATTCTGCTGCTTCCTCCCTTAGAGTTAAGCTTGCTTCTGAAAGCTCAACCTCCGGGGAGTCTGTTTGGCAGAGATATAGAACACACTTTTCCAAGCCTGTTGGAAGGCCTTTGCAGTGTCATTTCGCATCTAATTTCCCAAACCAAACTGCTTGCAGCTCTAACTCCCTTCTAACTACCACTTCTTCAGTTTAGTGAGATATGCTGGATTCTAAACGGAGAAGCTTCTCTGACGCTTTTTCACAGAGATTTTGAAACTGAAATCTCCCATGCCGTTTCCACCATAGGCAGCAATGGGCTTCCCCATAGAACTTGCCAACCTGAATTCCTACAGGCTAGATGTGAGAGGCACATTCTGCTGCTTCCTCCCTAAGAGTTAAGCTTACTTCTGAAAGCTCAACCTCCGGGGAGTCTGTTTGGCAGAGAAATAGAACACAATTTTCCAAGCCTGTTGGAAGGCCTTTGCAGTGTCATTTCGCATCTAATTTCCCAAACCAAACTGCTTCCAGCTCTAACTGCCTTCTAACTACCACTTCTTCGGTTCAGTGAGATATGCTGGATTCTAAACGGAGAAGCTTCTCTGACGCTTTTTCACAGAGATTTTGAAACTGAAATCTCCCATGCCGTTTCCACCATAGGCAGCAATGGGCTTCCCCATAGAACTTGCCAACCTGAATTCCTACAGGCTAGATGTGAGAGGCACATTCTGCTGCTTCCTCCCTAAGAGTTAAGCTTGCTTCTGAAAGCTCAACCTCCGGGGAGTCTGTTTGGCAGAGATATAGAACACACTTTTCCAAGCCTGTTGGAAGGCCTTTGCAGTTTCATTTCGCGTCTTATTTCCCAAACCAAACTGCTTGCAGCTCTAACTCCCTTCTAACTACCACTTCTTCGGTTCAGTGAGATATGCTGGATTCTAAACGGAGAAGCTTCTCTGACGCTTTTTCACAGAGATTTTGAAACTGAAATCTCCCATGCCGTTTCCACCATAGGCAGCAATGGGCTTCCTCATAGAACTTGCCAACCTGAATTCCTACAGGCTAGATGTGAGAGGCACATTCTGCTGCTTCCTCCCTAAGAGTTAAGCGTGCTTCTGAAAGCTCAACCTCTGGGGAGTCTGTTTGGCAGAGATAAAAAACACACTTTTCCAAGCCTGTTGGAAGGCCTTTGCAGTGTCATTTCGCATCTAATTTCCCAAACCAAACTGCTTGCAGCTCTAACTCCCTTCTAACTACCACTTCTTCGGTTCAGTGAGATATGCTGGATTCTAAACGGAGAAGCTTCTCTGACGCTTTTTCACAGAGATTTTGAAGCTGAAATTTCCAAACCCGTTTCCAACGAAGGCGCCAATGGGCTTCCCCATAGAACTTGCCAACCTGAATTCCTACAGGCTAGATGTGAGAGGCACATTCTGCTGCTTCCTCCCTTAGAGTTAAACTAGCTTCTGAAACCTCAACCTCCGGGGAGTTTGTTTGGCAGAGATATAGAACACACTTTTCCAAGCCTGTTGGAAGGCATTTGCAGTTTCATTTCGCGTCTAATTTCCCAAACCAAACTGCTTGCAGCTCTAACTCCCTTCTAACTACCACTTCTTCGGTTCAGTGAGATATGCTGGATTCTAAACGGAGAAGCTTCTCTGACGCTTTTTCACAGAGATTTTGAAACTGAAATCTCCCATGCCGTTTCCACCCTAGGCAGCAATGGGCTTCCCCATAGAACTTGCCAACCTGAATTCCTACAGGCTAGATGTGAGAGGCACATTCTGCTGCTTCCTCCCTTAGAGTTAAACTAGCTTCTGAAAGCTCAACCTCCGGGGAGTTTGTTTGGCAGAGATATAGAACACACTTTTCCAAGCCTGTTGGAAGGCATTTGCAGTGTCATTTCGCGTCTAATTTCCCAAAGCAAACTGCTTTCAGCTCTAACTCCCTTCTAACTGCCACTTCTTCGGTTCAGTGAGATATGCTGGATTCTAAACGGAGAAGCTTCTCTGACGCTTTTTCACAGAGATTTTGAAACTGAAATCTCCCATGCCGTTTCCACCATAGGCAGCAATGGGCTTCCCCATAGAACTTGCCAACCTGAATTCCTACAGGCTAGATGTGAGAGGCACATTCTGCTGCTTCCTCCCTAAGAGTTAAGCTTGCTTCTGAAAGATCAACCTCCGGGGAGTGTGTTTGGCAGAGATATAGAACACACTTTTCCAAGCCTGTTGGAAGGCCTTTGCAGTGTCATTTCGCATCTAATTTCCCAAACCAAACTGCTTGCAGCTCTAACTCCCTTCTAACTACCACTTCTTCGGTTCAGTGAGATATGCTGGATTCTAAACGGAGAAGCTTCTCTGATGCTTTTTCACAGAGATTTTGAAACTGAAATCTCCCATGCCATTTCCACCATAGGCAGCAATGGGCTTCCACATAGAACTTGCCAACCTGAATTCCTACAGGCTAGATGTGAGAGGCACATTCTGCTGCTTCCTCCCTAAGAGTTAATCTTGCTTCTGAAAGCTCAACCTCCGGGGAGTCTGTTTGGCAGAGATATAGAACACATTTTTCCAAGCCTGTTGGAAGGCCTTTGCAGTTTCATTTCGCGTCTTATTTCCCAAACCAAACTGCTTGCAGCTCTAACTCCCTTCTAACTACCACTTCTTCGGTTCAGTGAGATATGCTGGATTCTAAACGGAGAAGCTTCTCTGACGCTTTTTCACAGAGATTTTGAAACTGAAATCTCTCATGCCGTTTCCACCATAGGCAGCAATGGGCTTCCTCATAGAACTTGCCAACCTGAATTCCTACAGGCTAGATGTGAGAGGCACATTCTGCTTTTTCCTCCCTAAGAGTTAAGCGTGCTTCTGAAAGCTCAACCTCTGGGGAGTCTGTTTGGCAGAGATATAGAACACACTTTTCCAAGCCTGTTGGAAGGCCTTTGCAGTGTCATTTCGCATCTAATTTCCCAAACCAAACTGCTTGCAGCTCTAACTCCCTTCTAACTACCACTTCTTCGGTTCAGTGAGATATGCTGGATTCTAAACGGAGAAGCTTCTCTGACGATTTTTCACAGAGATTTTGAAGCTGAAATTTCCAAACCCGTTTCCAACGAAGGCGCCAATGGGCTTCCCCATAGAACTTGCCAACCTGAATTCCTACAGGCTAGATGTGAGAGGCACATTCTGCTGCTTCCTCCCTTAGAGTTAAACTAGCTTCTGAAAGCTCAACCTCCGGGGAGTTTGTTTGGCAGAGATATAGAACACATTTTTCCAAGCCTGTTGCAAGGCATTTGCAGTTTCATTTCGCGTCTAATTTCCCAAACCAAAGTGCTTGCAGCTCTAACTCCCTTCTAACTACCACTTCTTCGGTTCAGTGAGATATGCTGGATTCTAAACGGAGAAGCTTCTCTGACGCTTTTTCACAGAGATTTTGAAACTGAAATCTCCCATGCCGTTTCCACCATAGGCAGCAATGGGCTTCCACATAGAACTTGCCAACCTGAATTCCTACAGGCTAGATGTGAGAGGGACATTCTGCTGCTTCCTCCCTTAGAGTTAAACTAGCTTCTGAAAGCTCAACCTCCGGGGAGTTTGTTTGGCAGAGATATAGAACACACTTTTCCAAGCCTGTTGGAAGGCATTTGCAGTTTCATTTCGCGTCTAATTTCCCAAACCAAACTGCTTGCAGCTCTAACTCCCTTCTAACTACCACTTCTTCGGTTCAGTGAGATATGCTGGATTCTAAACGGAGAAGCTGCTCTGACGCTCTTTCACAGAGATTTTGAAACTGAAATTTCCAAACCCGTTTCCAACGAAGGCGCCAAAGGGCTTCCCCATAGAACTTGCCAACCTGAATTCCTACAGGCTAGATGTGAGAGGCACATTCTGCTGCTTCCTCCCTTAGAGTTACACTAGCTTCTGAAAGCTCAGCCTCCGGGGAGTCTGTTTGGCAGAGATATAGAACACAATTTTCCAAGCCTGTTGGAAGGCATTTGCAGTGTCATTTCGCGTCTAATTTCCCAAACCAAACTGCTTGCAGCTCTAACTCCCTTCTAACTACCACTTCTTCGGTTCAGTGAGATATGCTGGATTCTAAACGGAGAAGCTTCTCTGACGCTTTTTCACAGAGATTTTGAAACTGAAATCTCCCATGCCGTTTCCACCATAGGCAGCAATGGGCTTCCCCATAGAACTTGCCAACCTGAATTCCTACAGGCTAGATGTGAGAGGCACATTCTGCTGCTTCCTCCCTAAGAGTTAAGCTTGCTTCTGAAAGCTCAACCTCCGGGGAGTCTGTTTGGCAGAGATATAGAACACACTTTTCCAAGCCTGTTGGAAGGCCTTTGCAGTTTCATTTCGCGTCTTATTTCCCAAACCAAACTGCTTGCAGCTCTAACTCCCTTCTAACTACCACTTCTTCGGTTCAGTGAGATATGCTAAATTCTAAACGGAGAAGCTTCTCTGACGCTTTTTCACAGAGATTTTGAAACTGAAATCTCCCATGCCGTTTCCACCATAGGCAGCAATGGGCTTCCTCATAGAACTTGCCAACCTGAATTCCTACAGGCTAGATGTGAGAGGCACATTCTGCTGCTTCCTCCCTAAGAGTTAAGCGTGCTTCTGAAAGCTCAACCTCTGGGGAGTCTGTTTGGCAGAGATATAGAACACACTTTTCCAAGCCTGTTGGAAGGCCTTTGCAGTGTCATTTCGCATCTAATTTCCCAAACCAAACTGCTTTCAGCTCTAACTCCCTTCTAACTACCACTTCTTCGGTTCAGTGAGATATGCTGGATTCTAAACGGAGAAGCTTCTCTGACGCTTTTTCACAGAGATTTTGAAGCTGAAATTTCCAAACCCGTTTCCAACGAAGGCGCCAATGGGCTTCCCCATAGAACTTGCCAACCTGAATTCCTACAGGCTAGATGTGAGAGGCACATTCTGCTGCTTCCTCCCTAAGAGTTAAGCTTGCTTCTGAAAGCTCAACCTCCGGGGAGTCTGTTTGGCAGAGATATAGAACACATTTTTCCAAGCCTGTTGGAAGGCCTTTGCAGTTTCATTTCGCGTCTTATTTCCCAAACCAAACTGCTTGCAGCTCTAACTCCCTTCTAACTACCACTTCTTCGGTTCAGTGAGATATGCTGGATTCTAAACGGAGAAGCTTCTCTGACGCTTTTTCACAGAGATTTTGAAACTGAAATCTCTCATGCCGTTTCCACCATAGGCAGCAATGGGCTTCCTCATAGAACTTGCCAACCTGAATTCCTACAGGCTAGATGTGAGAGGCACATTCTGCTTTTTCCTCCCTAAGAGTTAAGCGTGCTTCTGAAAGCTCAACCTCTGGGGAGTCTGTTTGGCAGAGATATAGAACACACTTTTCCAAGCCTGTTGGAAGGCCTTTGCAGTGTCATTTCGCATCTAATTTCCCAAACCAAACTGCTTGCAGCTCTAACTCCCTTCTAACTACCACTTCTTCGGTTCAGTGAGATATGCTGGATTCTAAACGGAGAAGCTTCTCTGACGCTTTTTCACAGAGATTTTGAAGCTGAAATTTCCAAACCCGTTTCCAACGAAGGCGCCAATGGGCTTCCCCATAGAACTTGCCAACCTGAATTCCTACAGGCTAGATGTGAGAGGCACATTCTGCTGCTTCCTCCCTTAGAGTTAAACTAGCTTCTGAAAGCTCAACCTCCGGGGAGTTTGTTTGGCAGAGATATAGAACACATTTTTCCAAGCCTGTTGCAAGGCATTTGCAGTTTCATTTCGCGTCTAATTTCCCAAACCAAAGTGCTTGCAGCTCTAACTCCCTTCTAACTACCACTTCTTCGGTTCAGTGAGATATGCTGGATTCTAAACGGAGAAGCTTCTCTGACGCTTTTTCACAGAGATTTTGAAACTGAAATCTCCCATGCCGTTTCCACCATAGGCAGCAATGGGCTTCCACATAGAACTTGCCAACCTGAATTCCTACAGGCTAGATGTGAGAGGGACATTCTGCTGCTTCCTCCCTTAGAGTTAAACTAGCTTCTGAAAGCTCAACCTCCGGGGAGTTTGTTTGGCAGAGATATAGAACACACTTTTCCAAGCCTGTTGGAAGGCATTTGCAGTTTCATTTCGCGTCTAATTTCCAAAACCAAACTGCTTGCAGCTCTAACTCCCTTCTAACTACCACTTCTTCGGTTCAGTGAGATATGCTGGATTCTAAACGGAGAAGCTGCTCTGACGCTCTTTCACAGAGATTTTGAAACTGAAATTTCCAAACCCGTTTCCAACGAAGGCGCCAAAGGGCTTCCCCATAGAACTTGCCAACCTGAATTCCTACAGGCTAGATGTGAGAGGCACATTCTGCTGCTTCCTCCCTAAGAGTTAAGCGTGCTTCTGAAAGCTCAACCTCTGGGGAGTCTGTTTGGCAGAGATATAGAACACACTTTTCCAAGCCTGTTGGAAGGCCTTTGCAGTGTCATTTCGCATCTAATTTCCCAAACCAAACTGCTTTCAGCTCTAACTCCCTTCTAACTACCACTTCTTCGGTTCAGTGAGATATGCTGGATTCTAAACGGAGAAGCTTCTCTGACGCTTTTTCACAGAGATTTTGAAGCTGAAATTTCCAAACCCGTTTCCAACGAAGGCGCCAATGGGCTTCCCCATAGAACTTGCCAACCTGAATTCCTACAGGCTAGATGTGAGAGGCACATTCTGCTGCTTCCTCCCTTAGAGTTAAACTAGCTTCTGAAAGCTCAACCTCCGGGGAGTTTGTTTGGCAGAGATATAGAACACACTTTTCCAAGCCTGTTGGAAGGCATTTGCAGTTTCATTTCGCGTCTAATTTCCCAAACCAAACTGCTTGCAGCTCTAACTCCCTTCTAACTACCACTTCTTCGGTTCAGTGAGATATGCTGGATTCTAAACGGAGAAGCTTCTCTGACGCTTTTTCACAGAGATTTTGAAACTGAAATCTCCCATGCCGTTTCCACCATAGGCAGCAATGGGCTTCCACATAGAACTTGCCAACCTGAATTCCTACAGGCTAGATGTGAGAGGGACATTCTGCTGCTTCCTCCCTTAGAGTTAAACTAGCTTCTGAAAGCTCAACCTCCGGGGAGTTTGTTTGGCAGAGATATAGAACACACTTTTCCAAGCCTGTTGGAAGGCATTTGCAGTTTCATTTCGCGTCTAATTTCCCAAACCAAACTGCTTGCAGCTCTAACTCCCTTCTAACTACCACTTCTTCGGTTCAGTGAGATATGCTGGATTCTAAACGGAGAAGCTTCTCTGACGCTTTTTCACAGAGATTTTGAAACTGAAATCTCCCATGCCGTTTCCACCATAGGCAGCAATGGGCTTCCTCAAAGAACTTGCCAACCTGAATTCCTACAGGCTAGATGTGAGAGGCACATTCTGCTGCTTCCTCCCTAAGACTTAAGCTTGCTTCTGAAAGCTCAACCTCCGGGGAGTCTGTTTGGCAGAGATATAGAACACACTTTTCCAAGCCTGTTGGAAGGCCTTTACAGTGTCATTTCGCATCTAATTTCCCAAACCAAACTGCTTGCAGCTCTAACTCCCTTCTAACTACCACTTCTTCGGTTCAGTGAGATATGCTGGATTCTAAACGGAGAAGCTTCTCTGACGCTTTTTCACAGAGATTTTGAAGCTGAAATTTCCAAACCCGTTTCCAACGAAGGCGCCAATGGGCTTCCCCATAGAACTTGCCAACCTGAATTCCTACAGGCTAGATGTGAGAGGCACATTCTGCTGCTTCCTCCCTTAGAGTTAAACTAGCTTCTGAAAGCTCAACCTCCGGGGAGTTTGTTTGGCAGAGATATAGAACACACTTTTCCAAGCCTGTTGGAAGGCATTTGCAGTTTCATTTCGCGTCTAATTTCCCAAACCAAACTGCTTGCAGCTCTAACTCCCTTCTAACTACCACTTCTTCGGTTCTGTGAGATATGCTGCATTCTAAACGGAGAAGCTTCTCTGACGCTTTTTCACAGAGATTTTGAAGCTGAAATTTCCAAACCCGTTTCCAACGAAGGGGCCAATGGGCTTCCCCATAGAACTTGCCAACCTGAATTCCTACAGGCTAGATGTGAGAGGCACATTCTGCTGCTTCCTCCCTTAGAGTTAAACTAGCTTCTGAAAGCTCAACCTCCTGGGAGTTTGTTTGGCAGAGATATAGAACACACTTTTCCAAGCCTGTTGCAAGGCATTTGCAGTTTCATTTCGCGTCTAATTTCCCAAACCAAACTGCTTGCAGCTCTAACTCCCTTCTAACTACCACTTCTTCGGTTCAGTGAGATATGCTGGATTCTAAACGGAGAAGCTTCTCTGACGCTTTTTCACAGAGATTTTGAAACTGAAATCTCCCATGCCGTTTCCACCATAGGCAGCAATGGGCTTCCACATAGAACTTGCCAACCTGAATTCCTACAGGCTAGATGTGAGAGGGACATTCTGCTGCTTCCTCCCTTAGAGTTAAACTAGCTTCTGAAAGCTCAACCTCCGGGGAGTTTGTTTGGCAGAGATATAGAACACACTTTTCCAAGCCTGTTGGAAGGCATTTGCAGTTTCATTTCGCGTCTAATTTCCAAAACCAAACTGCTTGCAGCTCTAACTCCCTTCTAACTACCACTTCTTCGGTTCAGTGAGATATGCTGGATTCTAAACGGAGAAGCTTCTCTGACGCTCTTTCACAGAGATTTTGAAACTGAAATTTCCAAACCCGTTTCCAACGAAGGCGCCAAAGGGCTTCCCCATAGAACTTGCCAACCTGAATTCCTACAGGCTAGATGTGAGAGGCACATTCTGCTGCTTCCTCCCTTCGAGTTAAACTAGGTTCTGAAAGCTCAGCCTCCGGGGGGCCTGTTTGGCAGAGATATAGAACACAATTTTCCAAGCCTGTTGGAAGGCATTTGCAGTGTCATTTCGCGTCTAATTTCCCAAAGCAAACTGCTTGCAGCTCTAACTCCCTTCTAACTACCACTTCTTCGGTTCAGTGAGATATGCTGGATTCTAAACGGAGAAGCTTCTCTGACGCTTTTTCACAGAGATTTTGAAACTGAAATCTCCCATGCCGTTTCCACCATAGGCAGCAATGGGCTTCCCCATAGAACTTGCCAACCTGAATTCCTACAGGCTAGATGTGAGAGGCACATTCTGCTGCTTCCTCCCTAAGAGTTAAGCTTGCTTCTGAAAGCTCAACCTCCGGGGAGTCTGTTTGGCAGAGATATAGAACACACTTTTCCAAGCCTGTTGGAAGGCCTTTGCAGTTTCATTTCGCGTCTTATTTCCCAAACCAAACTGCTTGCAGCTCTAACTCCCTTCTAACTACCACTTCTTCGGTTCAGTGAGATATGCTGGATTCTAAACGGAGAAGCTTCTCTGACGCTTTTTCACAGAGATTTTGAAACTGAAATCTCCCATGCCGTTTCCACCATAGGCAGCAATGGGCTTCCTCATAGAACTTGCCAACCTGAATTCCTACAGGCTAGATGTGAGAGGCACATTCTGCTGCTTCCTCCCTAAGAGTTAAGCGTGCTTCTGAAAGCTCAACCTCTGGGGAGTCTGTTTGGCAGAGATATAGAACACACTTTTCCAAGCCTGTTGGAAGGCCTTTGCAGTGTCATTTCGCATCTAATTTCCCAAACCAAACTGCTTGCAGCTCTAACTCCCTTCTAACTACCACTTCTTCGGTTCAGTGAGATATGCTGGATTCTAAACGGAGAAGCTTCTCTGACGCTTTTTCACAGAGATTTTGAAACTGAAATCTCCCATGCGGTTTCCACCATAGGCAGCAGTGGGCTTCCACATAGAACTTGCCAACCTGAATTCCTACAGGCTAGATGTGAGAGGCACATTCTGCTGCTTCCTCCCTTAGAGTTAAACTAGCTTCTGAAAGCTCAACCTCCGGGGAGTCTGTTTGGCAGAGATATAGAACACACTTTTCCAAGCCTGTTTGAAGGCATTTGCACTTTCATTTCGCGTCTAATTTCCCAAACCAAACTGCTTGCAGCTCTAACTCCCTTCTAACTACCACTTCTTCGGTTCAGTGAGATATGCTGGATTCTAAACGGAGAAGATTCTCTGACGCTTTTTCACAGAGATTTTGAAACTGAAATCTCCCATGCCGTTTCCACCATAGGCAGCAATGGGCTTCCTCATAGAACTTGCCAACCTGAATTCCTACAGGCTAGATGTGAGAGGGACATTCTGCTGCTTCCTCCCTTAGAGTTAAACTAGCTTCTGAAAGCTCAACCTCCGGGGAGTTTGTTTGGCAGAGATATAGAACACACTTTTCCAAGCCTGTTGGAAGGCATTTGCAGTTTCATTTCGCGTCTAATTTCCAAAACCAAACTGCTTGCAGCTCTAACTCCCTTCTAACTACCACTTCTTCGGTTCAGTGAGATATGCTGGATTCTAAACGGAGAAGCTGCTCTGACGCTCTTTCACAGAGATTTTGAAACTGAAATTTCCAAACCCGTTTCCAACGAAGGCGCCAAAGGGCTTCCCCATAGAACTTGCCAACCTGAATTCCTACAGGCTAGATGTGAGAGGCACATTCTGCTGCTTCCTCCCTAAGAGTTAAGCGTGCTTCTGAAAGCTCAACCTCTGGGGAGTCTGTTTGGCAGAGATATAGAACACACTTTTCCAAGCCTGTTGGAAGGCCTTTGCAGTGTCATTTCGCATCTAATTTCCCAAACCAAACTGCTTTCAGCTCTAACTCCCTTCTAACTACCACTTCTTCGGTTCAGTGAGATATGCTGGATTCTAAACGGAGAAGCTTCTCTGACGCTTTTTCACAGAGATTTTGAAGCTGAAATTTCCAAACCCGTTTCCAACGAAGGCGCCAATGGGCTTCCCCATAGAACTTGCCAACCTGAATTCCTACAGGCTAGATGTGAGAGGCACATTCTGCTGCTTCCTCCCTTAGAGTTAAACTAGCTTCTGAAAGCTCAACCTCCGGGGAGTTTGTTTGGCAGAGATATAGAACACACTTTTCCAAGCCTGTTGGAAGGCATTTGCAGTTTCATTTCGCGTCTAATTTCCCAAACCAAACTGCTTGCAGCTCTAACTCCCTTCTAACTACCACTTCTTCGGTTCAGTGAGATATGCTGGATTCTAAACGGAGAAGCTTCTCTGACGCTTTTTCACAGAGATTTTGAAACTGAAATCTCCCATGCCGTTTCCACCATAGGCAGCAATGGGCTTCCACATAGAACTTGCCAACCTGAATTCCTACAGGCTAGATGTGAGAGGGACATTCTGCTGCTTCCTCCCTTAGAGTTAAACTAGCTTCTGAAAGCTCAACCTCCGGGGAGTTTGTTTGGCAGAGATATAGAACACACTTTTCCAAGCCTGTTGGAAGGCATTTGCAGTTTCATTTCGCGTCTAATTTCCCAAACCAAACTGCTTGCAGCTCTAACTCCCTTCTAACTACCACTTCTTCGGTTCAGTGAGATATGCTGGATTCTAAACGGAGAAGCTTCTCTGACGCTTTTTCACAGAGATTTTGAAACTGAAATCTCCCATGCCGTTTCCACCATAGGCAGCAATGGGCTTCCTCAAAGAACTTGCCAACCTGAATTCCTACAGGCTAGATGTGAGAGGCACATTCTGCTGCTTCCTCCCTAAGACTTAAGCTTGCTTCTGAAAGCTCAACCTCCGGGGAGTCTGTTTGGCAGAGATATAGAACACACTTTTCCAAGCCTGTTGGAAGGCCTTTACAGTGTCATTTCGCATCTAATTTCCCAAACCAAACTGCTTGCAGCTCTAACTCCCTTCTAACTACCACTTCTTCGGTTCAGTGAGATATGCTGGATTCTAAACGGAGAAGCTTCTCTGACGCTTTTTCACAGAGATTTTGAAGCTGAAATTTCCAAACCCGTTTCCAACGAAGGCGCCAATGGGCTTCCCCATAGAACTTGCCAACCTGAATTCCTACAGGCTAGATGTGAGAGGCACATTCTGCTGCTTCCTCCCTTAGAGTTAAACTAGCTTCTGAAAGCTCAACCTCCGGGGAGTTTGTTTGGCAGAGATATAGAACACACTTTTCCAAGCCTGTTGGAAGGCATTTGCAGTTTCATTTCGCGTCTAATTTCCCAAACCAAACTGCTTGCAGCTCTAACTCCCTTCTAACTACCACTTCTTCGGTTCTGTGAGATATGCTGCATTCTAAACGGAGAAGCTTCTCTGACGCTTTTTCACAGAGATTTTGAAGCTGAAATTTCCAAACCCGTTTCCAACGAAGGGGCCAATGGGCTTCCCCATAGAACTTGCCAACCTGAATTCCTACAGGCTAGATGTGAGAGGCACATTCTGCTGCTTCCTCCCTTAGAGTTAAACTAGCTTCTGAAAGCTCAACCTCCTGGGAGTTTGTTTGGCAGAGATATAGAACACACTTTTCCAAGCCTGTTGCAAGGCATTTGCAGTTTCATTTCGCGTCTAATTTCCCAAACCAAACTGCTTGCAGCTCTAACTCCCTTCTAACTACCACTTCTTCGGTTCAGTGAGATATGCTGGATTCTAAACGGAGAAGCTTCTCTGACGCTTTTTCACAGAGATTTTGAAACTGAAATCTCCCATGCCGTTTCCACCATAGGCAGCAATGGGCTTCCACATAGAACTTGCCAACCTGAATTCCTACAGGCTAGATGTGAGAGGGACATTCTGCTGCTTCCTCCCTTAGAGTTAAACTAGCTTCTGAAAGCTCAACCTCCGGGGAGTTTGTTTGGCAGAGATATAGAACACACTTTTCCAAGCCTGTTGGAAGGCATTTGCAGTTTCATTTCGCGTCTAATTTCCCAAACCAAACTGCTTGCAGCTCTAACTCCCTTCTAACTACCACTTCTTCGGTTCAGTGAGATATGCTGGATTCTAAACGGAGAAGCTTCTCTGACGCTCTTTCACAGAGATTTTGAAACTGAAATTTCCAAACCCGTTTCCAACGAAGGCGCCAAAGGGCTTCCCCATAGAACTTGCCAACCTGAATTCCTACAGGCTAGATGTGAGAGGCACATTCTGCTGCTTCCTCCCTTCGAGTTAAACTAGGTTCTGAAAGCTCAGCCTCCGGGGGGCCTGTTTGGCAGAGATATAGAACACAATTTTCCAAGCCTGTTGGAAGGCATTTGCAGTGTCATTTCGCGTCTAATTTCCCAAAGCAAACTGCTTGCAGCTCTAACTCCCTTCTAACTACCACTTCTTCGGTTCAGTGAGATATGCTGGATTCTAAACGGAGAAGCTTCTCTGACGCTTTTTCACAGAGATTTTGAAACTGAAATCTCCCATGCCGTTTCCACCATAGGCAGCAATGGGCTTCCCCATAGAACTTGCCAACCTGAATTCCTACAGGCTAGATGTGAGAGGCACATTCTGCTGCTTCCTCCCTAAGAGTTAAGCTTGCTTCTGAAAGCTCAACCTCCGGGGAGTCTGTTTGGCAGAGATATAGAACACACTTTTCCAAGCCTGTTGGAAGGCCTTTGCAGTTTCATTTCACGTCTTATTTCCCAAACCAAACTGCTTGCAGCTCTAACTCCCTTCTAACTACCACTTCTTCGGTTCAGTGAGATATGCTGGATTCTAAACGGAGAAGCTTCTCTGACGCTTTTTCACAGAGATTTTGAAACTGAAATCTCCCATGCCGTTTCCACCATAGGCAGCAATGGGCTTCCTCATAGAACTTGCCAACCTGAATTCCTACAGGCTAGATGTGAGAGGCACATTCTGCTGCTTCCTCCCTAAGAGTTAAGCGTGCTTCTGAAAGCTCAACCTCTGGGGAGTCTGTTTGGCAGAGATATAGAACACACTTTTCCAAGCCTGTTGGAAGGCCTTTGCAGTGTCATTTCGCATCTAATTTCCCAAACCAAACTGCTTGCAGCTCTAACTCCCTTCTAACTACCACTTCTTCGGTTCAGTGAGATATGCTGGATTCTAAACGGAGAAGCTTCTCTGACGCTTTTTCACAGAGATTTTGAAACTGAAATCTCCCATGCGGTTTCCACCATAGGCAGCAGTGGGCTTCCACATAGAACTTGCCAACCTGAATTCCTACAGGCTAGATGTGAGAGGCACATTCTGCTGCTTCCTCCCTTAGAGTTAAACTAGCTTCTGAAAGCTCAACCTCCGGGGAGTCTGTTTGGCAGAGATATAGAACACACTTTTCCAAGCCTGTTTGAAGGCATTTGCACTTTCATTTCGCGTCTAATTTCCCAAACCAAACTGCTTGCAGCTCTAACTCCCTTCTAACTACCACTTCTTCGGTTCAGTGAGATATGCTGGATTCTAAACGGAGAAGATTCTCTGACGCTTTTTCACAGAGATTTTGAAACTGAAATCTCCCATGCCGTTTCCACCATAGGCAGCAATGGGCTTCCTCATAGAACTTGCCAACCTGAATTCCTACAGGCTAGATGTGAGAGGCACATTCTGCTGCTTCCTCCCTTCGAGTTAAACTAGGTTCTGAAAGCTCAGAATCCGGGGAGTCTGTTTGGCAGAGATATAGAACACAATTTTCCAAGCCTGTTGGAAGGCATTTGCAGTGTCATTTCGCGTCTAATTTCCCAAAGCAAACTGCTTGCAGCTCTAACTCCCTTCTAACTACCACTTCTTCGGTTCAGTGAGATATGCTGGATTCTAAACGGAGAAGCTTCTCTGACGCTTTTTCACAGAGATTTTGAAACTGAAATCTCCCATGCCGTTTCCACCATAGGCAGCAATGGGCTTCCCCATAGAACTTGCCAACCTGAATTCCTACAGGCTAGATGTGAGAGGCACATTCTGCTGCTTCCTCCCTAAGAGTTAAGCTTGCTTCTGAAAGCTCAACCTCCGGGGAGTCTGTTTGGCAGAGATATAGAACACACTTTTCCAAGCCTGTTGGAAGGCCTTTGCAGTTTCATTTCGCGTCTTATTTCCCAAACCAAACTGCTTGCAGCTCTAACTCCCTTCTAACTACCACTTCTTCGGTTCAGTGAGATATGCTGGATTCTAAACGGAGAAGCTTCTCTGACGCTTTTTCACAGAGATTTTGAAACTGAAATCTCCCATGCCGTTTCCACCATAGGCAGCAATGGGCTTCCTCATAGAACTTGCCAACCTGAATTCCTACAGGCTAGATGTGAGAGGCACATTCTGCTGCTTCCTCCCTAAGAGTTAAGCGTGCTTCTGAAAGCTCAACCTCTGGGGAGTCTGTTGGGCAGAGATATAGAACACACTTTTCCAAGCCTGTTGGAAGGCCTTTGCAGTGTCATTTCGCATCTAATTTCCCAAACCAAACTGCTTGCAGCTCTAACTCCCTTCTAACTACCACTTCTTCGGTTCAGTGAGATATGCTGGATTCTAAACGGAGAAGCTTCTCTGACGCTTTTTCACAGAGATTTTGAAACTGAAATCTCCCATGCGGTTTCCACCATAGGCAGCAGTGGGCTTCCACATAGAACTTGCCAACCTGAATTCCTACAGGCTAGATGTGAGAGGCACATTCTGCTGCTTCCTCCCTTAGAGTTAAACTAGCTTCTGAAAGCTCAACCTCCGGGGAGTCTGTTTGGCAGAGATATAGAACACACTTTTCCAAGCCTGTTTGAAGGCATTTGCACTTTCATTTCGCGTCTAATTTCCCAAACCAAACTGCTTGCAGCTCTAACTCCCTTCTAACTACCACTTCTTCGGTTCAGTGAGATATGCTGGATTCTAAACGGAGAAGATTCTCTGACGCTTTTTCACAGAGATTTTGAAACTGAAATCTCCCATGCCGTTTCCACCATAGGCAGCAATGGGCTTCCTCATAGAACTTGCCAACCTGAATTCCTACAGGCTAGATGTGAGAGGCACATTCTGCTGCTTCCTCCCTAAGAGTTAAGCGTGCTTCTGAAAGCTCAACCTCTGGGGAGTCTGTTTGGCAGAGATATAGAACACACTTTTCCAAGCCTGTTGGAAGGCCTTTGCAGTGTCATTTCGCATCTAATTTCCCAAACCAAACTGCTTTCAGCTCTAACTCCCTTCTAACTACCACTTCTTCGGTTCAGTGAGATATGCTGGATTCTAAACGGAGAAGCTTCTCTGACGCTTTTTCACAGAGATTTTGAAGCTGAAATTTCCAAACCCGTTTCCAACGAAGGCGCCAATGGGCTTCCCCATAGAACTTGCCAACCTGAATTCCTACAGGCTAGATGTGAGAGGCACATTCTGCTGCTTCCTCCCTTAGAGTTAAACTAGCTTCTGAAAGCTCAACCTCCGGGGAGTTTGTTTGGCAGAGATATAGAACACACTTTTCCAAGCCTGTTGGAAGGCATTTGCAGTTTCATTTCGCGTCTAATTTCCCAAACCAAACTGCTTGCAGCTCTAACTCCCTTCTAACTACCACTTCTTCGGTTCAGTGAGATATGCTGGATTCTAAACGGAGAAGCTTCTCTGACGCTTTTTCACAGAGATTTTGAAACTGAAATCTCCCATGCCGTTTCCACCATAGGCAGCAATGGGCTTCCACATAGAACTTGCCAACCTGAATTCCTACAGGCTAGATGTGAGAGGGACATTCTGCTGCTTCCTCCCTTAGAGTTAAACTAGCTTCTGAAAGCTCAACCTCCGGGGAGTTTGTTTGGCAGAGATATAGAACACACTTTTCCAAGCCTGTTGGAAGGCATTTGCAGTTTCATTTCGCGTCTAATTTCCCAAACCAAACTGCTTGCAGCTCTAACTCCCTTCTAACTACCACTTCTTCGGTTCAGTGAGATATGCTGGATTCTAAACGGAGAAGCTTCTCTGACGCTTTTTCACAGAGATTTTGAAACTGAAATCTCCCATGCCGTTTCCACCATAGGCAGCAATGGGCTTCCTCAAAGAACTTGCCAACCTGAATTCCTACAGGCTAGATGTGAGAGGCACATTCTGCTGCTTCCTCCCTAAGACTTAAGCTTGCTTCTGAAAGCTCAACCTCCGGGGAGTCTGTTTGGCAGAGATATAGAACACACTTTTCCAAGCCTGTTGGAAGGCGTTTACAGTGTCATTTCGCATCTAATTTCCCAAACCAAACTGCTTGCAGCTCTAACTCCCTTCTAACTACCACTTCTTCGGTTCAGTGAGATATGCTGGATTCTAAACGGAGAAGCTTCTCTGACGCTTTTTCACAGAGATTTTGAAGCTGAAATTTCCAAACCCGTTTCCAACGAAGGCGCCAATGGGCTTCCCCATAGAACTTGCCAACCTGAATTCCTACAGGCTAGATGTGAGAGGCACATTCTGCTGCTTCCTCCCTTAGAGTTAAACTAGCTTCTGAAAGCTCAACCTCCGGGGAGTTTGTTTGGCAGAGATATAGAACACACTTTTCCAAGCCTGTTGGAAGGCATTTGCAGTTTCATTTCGCGTCTAATTTCCCAAACCAAACTGCTTGCAGCTCTAACTCCCTTCTAACTACCACTTCTTCGGTTCTGTGAGATATGCTGCATTCTAAACGGAGAAGCTTCTCTGACGCTTTTTCACAGAGATTTTGAAGCTGAAATTTCCAAACCCGTTTCCAACGAAGGGGCCAATGGGCTTCCCCATAGAACTTGCCAACCTGAATTCCTACAGGCTAGATGTGAGAGGCACATTCTGCTGCTTCCTCCCTTAGAGTTAAACTAGCTTCTGAAAGCTCAACCTCCTGGGAGTTTGTTTGGCAGAGATATAGAACACACTTTTCCAAGCCTGTTGCAAGGCATTTGCAGTTTCATTTCGCGTCTAATTTCCCAAACCAAACTGCTTGCAGCTCTAACTCCCTTCTAACTACCACTTCTTCGGTTCAGTGAGATATGCTGGATTCTAAACGGAGAAGCTTCTCTGACGCTTTTTCACAGAGATTTTGAAACTGAAATCTCCCATGCCGTTTCCACCATAGGCAGCAATGGGCTTCCACATAGAACTTGCCAACCTGAATTCCTACAGGCTAGATGTGAGAGGGACATTCTGCTGCTTCCTCCCTTAGAGTTAAACTAGCTTCTGAAAGCTCAACCTCCGGGGAGTTTGTTTGGCAGAGATATAGAACACACTTTTCCAAGCCTGTTGGAAGGCATTTGCAGTTTCATTTCGCGTCTAATTTCCAAAACCAAACTGCTTGCAGCTCTAACTCCCTTCTAACTACCACTTCTTCGGTTCAGTGAGATATGCTGGATTCTAAACGGAGAAGCTTCTCTGACGCTCTTTCACAGAGATTTTGAAACTGAAATTTCCAAACCCGTTTCCAACGAAGGCGCCAAAGGGCTTCCCCATAGAACTTGCCAACCTGAATTCCTACAGGCTAGATGTGAGAGGCACATTCTGCTGCTTCCTCCCTTCGAGTTAAACTAGGTTCTGAAAGCTCAGCCTCCGGGGAGTCTGTTTGGCAGAGATATAGAACACAATTTTCCAAGCCTGTTGGAAGGCATTTGCAGTGTCATTTCGCGTCTAATTTCCCAAAGCAAACTGCTTGCAGCTCTAACTCCCTTCTAACTACCACTTCTTCGGTTCAGTGAGATATGCTGGATTCTAAACGGAGAAGCTTCTCTGACGCTTTTTCACAGAGATTTTGAAACTGAAATCTCCCATGCCGTTTCCACCATAGGCAGCAATGGGCTTCCCCATAGAACTTGCCAACCTGAATTCCTACAGGCTAGATGTGAGAGGCACATTCTGCTGCTTCCTCCCTAAGAGTTAAGCTTGCTTCTGAAAGCTCAACCTCCGGGGAGTCTGTTTGGCAGAGATATAGAACACACTTTTCCAAGCCTGTTGGAAGGCCTTTGCAGTTTCATTTCGCGTCTTATTTCCCAAACCAAACTGCTTGCAGCTCTAACTCCCTTCTAACTACCACTTCTTCGGTTCAGTGAGATATGCTGGATTCTAAACGGAGAAGCTTCTCTGACGCTTTTTCACAGAGATTTTGAAACTGAAATCTCCCATGCCGTTTCCACCATAGGCAGCAATGGGCTTCCTCATAGAACTTGCCAACCTGAATTCCTACAGGCTAGATGTGAGAGGCACATTCTGCTGCTTCCTCCCTAAGAGTTAAGCGTGCTTCTGAAAGCTCAACCTCTGGGGAGTCTGTTTGGCAGAGATATAGAACACACTTTTCCAAGCCTGTTGGAAGGCCTTTGCAGTGTCATTTCGCATCTAATTTCCCAAACCAAACTGCTTGCAGCTCTAACTCCCTTCTAACTACCACTTCTTCGGTTCAGTGAGATATGCTGGATTCTAAACGGAGAAGCTTCTCTGACGCTTTTTCACAGAGATTTTGAAACTGAAATCTCCCATGCGGTTTCCACCATAGGCAGCAGTGGGCTTCCACATAGAACTTGCCAACCTGAATTCCTACAGGCTAGATGTGAGAGGCACATTCTGCTGCTTCCTCCCTTAGAGTTAAACTAGCTTCTGAAAGCTCAACCTCCGGGGAGTCTGTTTGGCAGAGATATAGAACACACTTTTCCAAGCCTGTTTGAAGGCATTTGCACTTTCATTTCGCGTCTAATTTCCCAAACCAAACTGCTTGCAGCTCTAACTCCCTTCTAACTACCACTTCTTCGGTTCAGTGAGATATGCTGGATTCTAAACGGAGAAGATTCTCTGACGCTTTTTCACAGAGATTTTGAAACTGAAATCTCCCATGCCGTTTCCACCATAGGCAGCAATGGGCTTCCCCATAGAACTTGCCAACCTGAATTCCTACAGGCTAGATGTAAGAGGCACATTCTGCTGCTTCCTCCCTTCGAGTTAAACTAGGTTCTGAAAGCTCAGCCTCCGGGGAGTCTGTTTGGCAGAGATATAGAACACAATTTTCCAAGCCTGTTGGAAGGCATTTGCAGTGTCATTTCGCGTCTAATTTCCCAAACCAAACTGCTTGCAGCTCTAACTCCCTTCTAACTACCACTTCTTCGGTTCAGTGAGATATTCTGGATTCTAAACGGAGAAGCTTCTCTGACGCTTTTTCACAGAGATTTTGAAACTGAAATCTCCCATGCCGTTTCCACCATAGGCAGCAATGGGCTTCCACATAGAACTTGCCAACCTGAATTCCTACAGGCTAGATGTGAGAGGGACATTCTGCTGCTTCCTCCCTTAGAGTTAAACTAGCTTCTGAAAGCTCAACCTCCGGGGAGTCTGTTTGGCAGAGATATAGAACACACTTTTCCAAGCCTGTTGGAAGGCATTTGCAGTTTCATTTCGCGTCTAATATCCCAAACCAAACTGCTTGCAGCTCTAACTCCCTTCTAACTACCACTTCTTCGGTTCAGTGAGATATGCTGGATTCTAAACGGAGAAGCTTCTCTGACGCTTTTTCACAGGGATTTTGAAACTGAAATCTCCCATGCCGTTTCCACCATAGGCAGCAATGGGCTTCCCCATAGAACTTGCCAACCTGAATTCCTACAGGCTAGATGTGAGAGGCACATTCTGCTGCTTCCTCCCTAAGAGTTAAACTTGCTTCTGAAAGCTCAACCTCCGGGGAGTGTGTTTGGCAGAGATATAGAACACACTTTTCCAAGCCTGTTGGAAGGCCTTTGCAGTGTCATTTCGCATCTAATTTCCGAAACCAAAGTGCTTGCAGCTCTAACTCCCTTCTAACTACCACTTCTTCGGTTCAGTGAGATATGCTGGATTCTAAACGGAGAAGCTTCTCTGACGCTTTTTCACAGAGATTTTGAAACTGAAATCTCCCATGCCGTTTCCACCATAGGCAGTAATGGGCTTCCCCATAGAACTTGCCAACCTGAATTCCTACAGGCTAGATGTGAGAGGGACATTGTGCTGCTTCCTCCCTTAGAGTTAAACTAGCTTCTGAAAGCTCAACCTCCGGGGAGTTTGTTTGGCAGAGATATAGAGCACACTTTTCCAAGCCTGTTGGAAGGCATTTGCAGTTTCATTTCGCGTCTAATTTCCCAAACCAAACTGCTTGCAGCTCTAACTCCCTTCTAACTACCACTTCTTCGGTTCAGTGAGATATGCTGGATTCTAAACGGAGAAGCTTCTCTGACGCTCTTTCACAGAGATTTTGAAACTGAAATTTCCAAACCGGTTTCCAACGAAGGCGCCAAAGGGCTTCCCCATAGAATTTGCCAACCTGAATTCCTACAGGCTAGATGTGAGAGGCACATTCTGCTGCTTCCTCCCTTCGAGTTAAACTAGGTTCTGAAAGCTCAGCCTCCGGGGAGTCTGTTTGGCAGAGATATAGAACACAATTTTCCAAGCCTGTTGGAAGGCATTTGCAGTGTCATTTCGCGTCTAATTTCCCAAACCAAACTGCTTGCAGCTCTAACTCCCTTCTAACTACCACTTCTTCGGTTCAGTGAGATATGCTGGATTCTAAACGGAGAAGCTTCTCTGACGCTTTTTCATAGAGATTTTGAAACTGAAATTTCCAAACCCGTTTCCAACGAAGGCGCCAAAGGGCTTCTCCATAGAACTTGCCAACCTGAATTCCTACAGGCTAGATGTGAGAGGCACATTCTGCTACTTCCTCCCTTAGAGTTAAACTTGCTTCTGAAAGCTCAACCTCCGGGGAGTCTGTTTGGCAGAGATATAGAACACACTTTTCCAAGCCTGTTGGAAGGCCTTTGCAGTGTCATTTCGCATCTAATTTCCCAAACCAAACTGCTTGCAGCTCTAACTGCCTTCTAACTACCACTTCTTCGGTTCAGTGAGATATGCTGGATTCTAAACGGAGAAGCTTCTCTGACGCTTTTTCACAGAGATTTTGAAACTGAAATCTCCCATGCCGTTTCCACCATAGGCAGCAATGGGCTTCCCCATAGAACTTGCCAACCTGAATTCCTACAGGCTAGATGTGAGAGGCACATTCTGCTGCTTCCTCCCTTAGAGTTAAACTTGCTTCTGAAAGCTCAACCTCCGGGGAGTCTGTTTGGCAGAGATATAGAACACACTTTTCCAAGCCTGTTGGAAGTCATTTGCAGTTTCATTTCGCGTCTAATTTCCCAAACCAAACTGCTTGCAGCTCTAAATCCCTTCTAACTACCACTTCTTCGGTTCAGTGAGATATGCTGGATTCTAAACGGAGAAGCTTCTCTGACGCTTTTTCACAGAGATTTTGAAGCTGAAATTTCCAAACCCGTTTCCAACGAAGGCGCCAATGGGCTTCCCCATAGAACTTGCCAACCTGAATTCCTACAGGCTAGATGTGAGAGGCACATTCTGCTGCTTCCTCCCTTAGAGTTAAACTAGCTTCTGAAAGCTCAACCTCCGGGGAGTTTGTTTGGCAGAGATATAGAACACACTTTTCCAAGCCTGTTGGAAGGCATTTGCAGTTTCATTTCGCGTCTAATTTCCCAAACCAAACTGCTTGCAGCTCTAACTCCCTTCTAACTACCACTTCTTCGGTTCAGTGAGATATGCTGGATTCTAAACGGAGAAGCTTCTCTGACGCTTTTTCACAGAGATTTTGAAACTGAAATCTCCCATGCCGTTTCCACCATAGGCAGCAATGGGCTTCCACATAGAACTTGCCAACCTGAATTCCTACAGGCTAGATGTGAGAGGGACATTCTGCTGCTTCCTCCCTTAGAGTTAAACTAGCTTCTGAAAGCTCAACCTCCGGGGAGTTTGTTTGGCAGAGATATAGAACACACTTTTCCAAGCCTGTTGGAAGGCATTTGCAGTTTCATTTCGCGTCTAATTTCCCAAACCAAACTGCTTGCAGCTCTAACTCCCTTCTAACTACCACTTCTTCGGTTCAGTGAGATATGCTGGATTCTAAACGGAGAAGCTTCTCTGACGCTTTTTCACAGAGATTTTGAAACTGAAATCTCCCATGCCGTTTCCACCATAGGCAGCAATGGGCTTCCTCAAAGAACTTGCCAACCTGAATTCCTACAGGCTAGATGTGAGAGGCACATTCTGCTGCTTCCTCCCTAAGACTTAAGCTTGCTTCTGAAAGCTCAACCTCCGGGGAGTCTGTTTGGCAGAGATATAGAACACACTTTTCCAAGCCTGTTGGAAGGCCTTTACAGTGTCATTTCGCATCTAATTTCCCAAACCAAACTGCTTGCAGCTCTAACTCCCTTCTAACTACCACTTCTTCGGTTCAGTGAGATATGCTGGATTCTAAACGGAGAAGCTTCTCTGACGCTTTTTCACAGAGATTTTGAAGCTGAAATTTCCAAACCCGTTTCCAACGAAGGCGCCAATGGGCTTCCCCATAGAACTTGCCAACCTGAATTCCTACAGGCTAGATGTGAGAGGCACATTCTGCTGCTTCCTCCCTTAGAGTTAAACTAGCTTCTGAAAGCTCAACCTCCGGGGAGTTTGTTTGGCAGAGATATAGAACACACTTTTCCAAGCCTGTTGGAAGGCATTTGCAGTTTCATTTCGCGTCTAATTTCCCAAACCAAACTGCTTGCAGCTCTAACTCCCTTCTAACTACCACTTCTTCGGTTCTGTGAGATATGCTGCATTCTAAACGGAGAAGCTTCTCTGACGCTTTTTCACAGAGATTTTGAAGCTGAAATTTCCAAACCCGTTTCCAACGAAGGGACAATGGGCTTCCCCATAGAACTTGCCAACCTGAATTCCTACAGGCTAGATGTGAGAGGCACATTCTGCTGCTTCCTCCCTTAGAGTTAAACTAGCTTCTGAAAGCTCAACCTCCTGGGAGTTTGTTTGGCAGAGATATAGAACACACTTTTCCAAGCCTGTTGCAAGGCATTTGCAGTTTCATTTCGCGTCTAATTTCCCAAACCAAACTGCTTGCAGCTCTAACTCCCTTCTAACTACCACTTCTTCGGTTCAGTGAGATATGCTGGATTCTAAACGGAGAAGCTTCTCTGACGCTTTTTCACAGAGATTTTGAAACTGAAATCTCCCATGCCGTTTCCACCATAGGCAGCAATGGGCTTCCACATAGAACTTGCCAACCTGAATTCCTACAGGCTAGATGTGAGAGGGACATTCTGCTGCTTCCTCCCTTAGAGTTAAACTAGCTTCTGAAAGCTCAACCTCCGGGGAGTTTGTTTGGCAGAGATATAGAACACACTTTTCCAAGCCTGTTGGAAGGCATTTGCAGTTTCATTTCGCGTCTAATTTCCAAAACCAAACTGCTTGCAGCTCTAACTCCCTTCTAACTACCACTTCTTCGGTTCAGTGAGATATGCTGGATTCTAAACGGAGAAGCTTCTCTGACGCTCTTTCACAGAGATTTTGAAACTGAAATTTCCAAACCCGTTTCCAACGAAGGCGCCAAAGGGCTTCCCCATAGAACTTGCCAACCTGAATTCCTACAGGCTAGATGTGAGAGGCACATTCTGCTGCTTCCTCCCTTCGAGTTAAACTAGGTTCTGAAAGCTCAGCCTCCGGGGAGTCTGTTTGGCAGAGATATAGAACACAATTTTCCAAGCCTGTTGGAAGGCATTTGCAGTGTCATTTCGCGTCTAATTTCCCAAAGCAAACTGCTTGCAGCTCTAACTCCCTTCTAACTACCACTTCTTCGGTTCAGTGAGATATGCTGGATTCTAAACGGAGAAGCTTCTCTGACGCTTTTTCACAGAGATTTTGAAACTGAAATCTCCCATGCCGTTTCCACCATAGGCAGCAATGGGCTTCCCCATAGAACTTGCCAACCTGAATTCCTACAGGCTAGATGTGAGAGGCACATTCTGCTGCTTCCTCCCTAAGAGTTAAGCTTGCTTCTGAAAGCTCAACCTCCGGGGAGTCTGTTTGGCAGAGATATAGAACACACTTTTCCAAGCCTGTTGGAAGGCCTTTGCAGTTTCATTTCGCGTCTTATTTCCCAAACCAAACTGCTTGCAGCTCTAACTCCCTTCTAACTACCACTTCTTCGGTTCAGTGAGATATGCTGGATTCTAAACGGAGAAGCTTCTCTGACGCTTTTTCACAGAGATTTTGAAACTGAAATCTCCCATGCCGTTTCCACCATAGGCAGCAATGGGCTTCCTCATAGAACTTGCCAACCTGAATTCCTACAGGCTAGATGTGAGAGGCACATTCTGCTGCTTCCTCCCTAAGAGTTAAGCGTGCTTCTGAAAGCTCAACCTCTGGGGAGTCTGTTTGGCAGAGATATAGAACACACTTTTCCAAGCCTGTTGGAAGGCCTTTGCAGTGTCATTTCGCATCTAATTTCCCAAACCAAACTGCTTGCAGCTCTAACTCCCTTCTAACTACCACTTCTTCGGTTCAGTGAGATATGCTGGATTCTAAACGGAGAAGCTTCTCTGACGCTTTTTCACAGAGATTTTGAAACTGAAATCTCCCATGCGGTTTCCACCATAGGCAGCAGTGGGCTTCCACATAGAACTTGCCAACCTGAATTCCTACAGGCTAGATGTGAGAGGCACATTCTGCTGCTTCCTCCCTTAGAGTTAAACTAGCTTCTGAAAGCTCAACCTCCGGGGAGTCTGTTTGGCAGAGATATAGAACACACTTTTCCAAGCCTGTTTGAAGGCATTTGCACTTTCATTTCGCGTCTAATTTCCCAAACCAAACTGCTTGCAGCTCTAACTCCCTTCTAACTACCACTTCTTCGGTTCAGTGAGATATGCTGGATTCTAAACGGAGAAGATTCTCTGACGCTTTTTCACAGAGATTTTGAAACTGAAATCTCCCATGCCGTTTCCACCATAGGCAGCAATGGGCTTCCCCATAGAACTTGCCAACCTGAATTCCTACAGGCTAGATGTAAGAGGCACATTCTGCTGCTTCCTCCCTTCGAGTTAAACTAGGTTCTGAAAGCTCAGCCTCCGGGGAGTCTGTTTGGCAGAGATATAGAACACAATTTTCCAAGCCTGTTGGAAGGCATTTGCAGTGTCATTTCGCGTCTAATTTCCCAAACCAAACTGCTTGCAGCTCTAACTCCCTTCTAACTACCACTTCTTCGGTTCAGTGAGATATTCTGGATTCTAAACGGAGAAGCTTCTCTGACGCTTTTTCACAGAGATTTTGAAACTGAAATCTCCCATGCCGTTTCCACCATAGGCAGCAATGGGCTTCCACATAGAACTTGCCAACCTGAATTCCTACAGGCTAGATGTGAGAGGGACATTCTGCTGCTTCCTCCCTTAGAGTTAAACTAGCTTCTGAAAGCTCAACCTCCGGGGAGTCTGTTTGGCAGAGATATAGAACACACTTTTCCAAGCCTGTTGGAAGGCATTTGCAGTTTCATTTCGCGTCTAATATCCCAAACCAAACTGCTTGCAGCTCTAACTCCCTTCTAACTACCACTTCTTCGGTTCAGTGAGATATGCTGGATTCTAAACGGAGAAGCTTCTCTGACGCTTTTTCACAGGGATTTTGAAACTGAAATCTCCCATGCCGTTTCCACCATAGGCAGCAATGGGCTTCCCCATAGAACTTGCCAACCTGAATTCCTACAGGCTAGATGTGAGAGGCACATTCTGCTGCTTCCTCCCTAAGAGTTAAACTTGCTTCTGAAAGCTCAACCTCCGGGGAGTGTGTTTGGCAGAGATATAGAACACACTTTTCCAAGCCTGTTGGAAGGCCTTTGCAGTGTCATTTCGCATCTAATTTCCGAAACCAAAGTGCTTGCAGCTCTAACTCCCTTCTAACTACCACTTCTTCGGTTCAGTGAGATATGCTGGATTCTAAACGGAGAAGCTTCTCTGACGCTTTTTCACAGAGATTTTGAAACTGAAATCTCCCATGCCGTTTCCACCATAGGCAGTAATGGGCTTCCCCATAGAACTTGCCAACCTGAATTCCTACAGGCTAGATGTGAGAGGGACATTGTGCTGCTTCCTCCCTTAGAGTTAAACTAGCTTCTGAAAGCTCAACCTCCGGGGAGTTTGTTTGGCAGAGATATAGAGCACACTTTTCCAAGCCTGTTGGAAGGCATTTGCAGTTTCATTTCGCGTCTAATTTCCCAAACCAAACTGCTTGCAGCTCTAACTCCCTTCTAACTACCACTTCTTCGGTTCAGTGAGATATGCTGGATTCTAAACGGAGAAGCTTCTCTGACGCTCTTTCACAGAGATTTTGAAACTGAAATTTCCAAACCGGTTTCCAACGAAGGCGCCAAAGGGCTTCCCCATAGAATTTGCCAACCTGAATTCCTACAGGCTAGATGTGAGAGGCACATTCTGCTGCTTCCTCCCTTCGAGTTAAACTAGGTTCTGAAAGCTCAGCCTCCGGGGAGTCTGTTTGGCAGAGATATAGAACACAATTTTCCAAGCCTGTTGGAAGGCATTTGCAGTGTCATTTCGCGTCTAATTTCCCAAACCAAACTGCTTGCAGCTCTAACTCCCTTCTAACTACCACTTCTTCGGTTCAGTGAGATATGCTGGATTCTAAACGGAGAAGCTTCTCTGACGCTTTTTCATAGAGATTTTGAAACTGAAATTTCCAAACCCGTTTCCAACGAAGGCGCCAAAGGGCTTCTCCATAGAACTTGCCAACCTGAATTCCTACAGGCTAGATGTGAGAGGCACATTCTGCTACTTCCTCCCTTAGAGTTAAACTTGCTTCTGAAAGCTCAACCTCCGGGGAGTCTGTTTGGCAGAGATATAGAACACACTTTTCCAAGCCTGTTGGAAGGCCTTTGCAGTGTCATTTCGCATCTAATTTCCCAAACCAAACTGCTTGCAGCTCTAACTGCCTTCTAACTACCACTTCTTCGGTTCAGTGAGATATGCTGGATTCTAAACGGAGAAGCTTCTCTGACGCTTTTTCACAGAGATTTTGAAACTGAAATCTCCCATGCCGTTTCCACCATAGGCAGCAATGGGCTTCCCCATAGAACTTGCCAACCTGAATTCCTACAGGCTAGATGTGAGAGGCACATTCTGCTGCTTCCTCCCTTAGAGTTAAACTTGCTTCTGAAAGCTCAACCTCCGGGGAGTCTGTTTGGCAGAGATATAGAACACACTTTTCCAAGCCTGTTGGAAGTCATTTGCAGTTTCATTTCGCGTCTAATTTCCCAAACCAAACTGCTTGCAGCTCTAAATCCCTTCTAACTACCACTTCTTCGGTTCAGTGAGATATGCTGGATTCTAAACGGAGAAGCTTCTCTGACGCTTTTTCACAGAGATTTTGAAACTGAAATTTCCAAACCCGTTTCCACCATAGGCAGCAATGGGCTTCCCCATAGAACTTGCCAACCTGAATTCCTACAGGCTAGATGTGAGAGGCACATTGTACTGCTTCCTCCCTTAGAGTTAAACTAGCTTCTGAAAGCTGAACCTCCGGGGAGTCTGTTTGGCAGAGTTATAGAACACACTATTCCAAGCCTGTTGGAAGGCCTTTCCAGTGTCATTTCGCATCTAATTTCCCAAACCAAACTGCTTGCAGCTCTAACTCCCTTCTAACTACCACTTCTTCGGTTCAGTGAGATATGCTGGATTCTAAACGGAGAAGCTTCTCTGATGCTTTTCAGAGAGATTTTGAAACTGAAATCTCCCATGCCGTTTCCACCATAGGCAGCAATGGGCTTCCACATAGAACTTGCCAACCTGAATTCCTACAGGCTAGATGTGAGAGGGACATTCTGCTGCTTCCTCCCTTAGAGTTAAACTAGCTTCTGAAAGCTCAACCTCCGGGGAGTTTGTTTGGCAGAGATATAGAACACACTTTTCCAAGCCTGTTGGAAGGCATTTGCAGTTTCATTTCGCGTCTAATTTCCCAAACCAAACTGCTTGCAGCTCTAACTCCCTTCTAACTACCACTTCTTCGGTTCAGTGAGATATGCTGGATTCTAAACGGAGAAGCTTCTCTGACGCTTTTTCACAGAGATTTTGAAACTGAAATTTCCAAACCCGTTTCCAACGAAGGCGCCAATGGGCTTCTCCATAGAACTTGCCAACCTGAATTCCTACAGGCTAGATGTGAGAGGCACATTCTGCTGCTTCCTCCCTTAGAGTTAAACTTGCTTCTGAAAGCTCAACCTCCGGGGAGTCTGTTTGGCAGAGATATAGAACACACTTTTCCAAGCCTGTTGGAAGGCATTTGCAGTTTCATTTCGCGTCTAATATCCCAAACCAAACTGCTTGCAGCTCTAACTCCCTTCTAACTACCACTTCTTCGGTTCAGTGAGATATGCTGGATTCTAAACGGAGAAGCTTCTCTGACGCTTTTTCACAGGGATTTTGAAACTGAAATCTCCCATGCCGTTTCCACCATAGGCAGCAATGGGCTTCCCCATAGAACTTGCCAACCTGAATTCCTACAGGCTAGATGTGAGAGGCACATTCTGCTGCTTCCTCCCTAAGAGTTAAACTTGCTTCTGAAAGCTCAACCTCCGGGGAGTGTGTTTGGCAGAGATATAGAACACACTTTTCCAAGCCTGTTGGAAGGCCTTTGCAGTGTCATTTCGCATCTAATTTCCGAAACCAAAGTGCTTGCAGCTCTAACTCCCTTCTAACTACCACTTCTTCGGTTCAGTGAGATATGCTGGATTCTAAACGGAGAAGCTTCTCTGACGCTTTTTCACAGAGATTTTGAAACTGAAATCTCCCATGCCGTTTCCACCATAGGCAGTAATGGGCTTCCCCATAGAACTTGCCAACCTGAATTCCTACAGGCTAGATGTGAGAGGGACATTGTGCTGCTTCCTCCCTTAGAGTTAAACTAGCTTCTGAAAGCTCAACCTCCGGGGAGTTTGTTTGGCAGAGATATAGAGCACACTTTTCCAAGCCTGTTGGAAGGCATTTGCAGTTTCATTTCGCGTCTAATTTCCCAAACCAAACTGCTTGCAGCTCTAACTCCCTTCTAACTACCACTTCTTCGGTTCAGTGAGATATGCTGGATTCTAAACGGAGAAGCTTCTCTGACGCTCTTTCACAGAGATTTTGAAACTGAAATTTCCAAACCGGTTTCCAACGAAGGCGCCAAAGGGCTTCCCCATAGAATTTGCCAACCTGAATTCCTACAGGCTAGATGTGAGAGGCACATTCTGCTGCTTCCTCCCTTCGAGTTAAACTAGGTTCTGAAAGCTCAGCCTCCGGGGAGTCTGTTTGGCAGAGATATAGAACACAATTTTCCAAGCCTGTTGGAAGGCATTTGCAGTGTCATTTCGCGTCTAATTTCCCAAACCAAACTGCTTGCAGCTCTAACTCCCTTCTAACTACCACTTCTTCGGTTCAGTGAGATATGCTGGATTCTAAACGGAGAAGCTTCTCTGACGCTTTTTCATAGAGATTTTGAAACTGAAATTTCCAAACCCGTTTCCAACGAAGGCGCCAAAGGGCTTCTCCATAGAACTTACCAACCTGAATTCCTACAGGCTAGATGTGAGAGGCACATTCTGCTACTTCCTCCCTTAGAGTTAAACTTGCTTCTGAAAGCTCAACCTCCGGGGAGTCTGTTTGGCAGAGATATAGAACACACTTTTCCAAGCCTGTTGGAAGGCCTTTGCAGTGTCATTTCGCATCTAATTTCCCAAACCAAACTGCTTGCAGCTCTAACTGCCTTCTAACTACCACTTCTTCGGTTCAGTGAGATATGCTGGATTCTAAACGGAGAAGCTTCTCTGACGCTTTTTCACAGAGATTTTGAAACTGAAATCTCCCATGCCGTTTCCACCATAGGCAGCAATGGGCTTCCCCATAGAACTTGCCAACCTGAATTCCTACAGGCTAGATGTGAGAGGCACATTCTGCTGCTTCCTCCCTTCGAGTTAAACTTGCTTCTGAAAGCTCAACCTCCGGGGAGTCTGTTTGGCAGAGATATAGAACACACTTTTCCAAGCCTGTTGGAAGGCATTTGCAGTTTCATTTCGCGTCTAATTTCCCAAACCAAACTGCTTGCAGCTCTAAATCCCTTCTAACTACCACTTCTTCGGTTCAGTGAGATATGCTGGATTCTAAACGGAGAAGCTTCTCTGACGCTTTTTCACAGAGATTTTGAAACTGAAATTTCCAAACCCGTTTCCACCATAGGCAGCAATGGGCTTCCCCATAGAACTTGCCAACCTGAATTCCTACAGGCTAGATGTGAGAGGCACATTGTACTGCTTCCTCCCTTAGAGTTAAACTAGCTTCTGAAAGCTGAACCTCCGGGGAGTCTGTTTGGCAGAGTTATAGAACACACTATTCCAAGCCTGTTGGAAGGCCTTTCCAGTGTCATTTCGCATCTAATTTCCCAAACCAAACTGCTTGCAGCTCTAACTCCCTTCTAACTACCACTTCTTCGGTTCAGTGAGATATGCTGGATTCTAAACGGAGAAGCTTCTCTGATGCTTTTCAGAGAGATTTTGAAACTGAAATCTCCCATGCCGTTTCCACCATAGGCAGCAATGGGCTTCCACATAGAACTTGCCAACCTGAATTCCTACAGGCTAGATGTGAGAGGGACATTCTGCTGCTTCCTCCCTTAGAGTTAAACTAGCTTCTGAAAGCTCAACCTCCGGGGAGTTTGTTTGGCAGAGATATAGAACACACTTTTCCAAGCCTGTTGGAAGGCATTTGCAGTTTCTTTTCGCGTCTAATTTCCCAAACCAAACTGCTTGCAGCTCTAACTCCCTTCTAACTACCACTTCTTCGGTTCAGTGAGATATGCTGGATTCTAAACGGAGAAGCTTCTCTGACGCTTTTTCACAGAGATTTTGAAACTGAAATTTCCAAACCCGTTTCCAACGAAGGCGCCAATGGGCTTCTCCATAGAACTTGCCAACCTGAATTCCTACAGGCTAGATGTGAGAGGCACATTCTGCTGCTTCCTCCCTTAGAGTTAAACTTGCTTCTGAAAGCTCAACCTCCGGGGAGTCTGTTTGGCAGAGATATAGAACACACTTTTCCAAGCCTGTTGGAAGGCATTTGCAGTTTCATTTCGCGTCTAATATCCCAAACCAAACTGCTTGCAGCTCTAACTCCCTTCTAACTACCACTTCTTCGGTTCAGTGAGATATGCTGGATTCTAAACGGAGAAGCTTCTCTGACGCTTTTTCACAGGGATTTTGAAACTGAAATCTCCCATGCCGTTTCCACCATAGGCAGCAATGGGCTTCCCCATAGAACTTGCCAACCTGAATTCCTACAGGCTAGATGTGAGAGGCACATTCTGCTGCTTCCTCCCTAAGAGTTAAACTTGCTTCTGAAAGCTCAACCTCCGGGGAGTGTGTTTGGCAGAGATATAGAACACACTTTTCCAAGCCTGTTGGAAGGCCTTTGCAGTGTCATTTCGCATCTAATTTCCGAAACCAAAGTGCTTGCAGCTCTAACTCCCTTCTAACTACCACTTCTTCGGTTCAGTGAGATATGCTGGATTCTAAACGGAGAAGCTTCTCTGACGCTTTTTCACAGAGATTTTGAAACTGAAATCTCCCATGCCGTTTCCACCATAGGCAGTAATGGGCTTCCCCATAGAACTTGCCAACCTGAATTCCTACAGGCTAGATGTGAGAGGGACATTGTGCTGCTTCCTCCCTTAGAGTTAAACTAGCTTCTGAAAGCTCAACCTCCGGGGAGTTTGTTTGGCAGAGATATAGAGCACACTTTTCCAAGCCTGTTGGAAGGCATTTGCAGTTTCATTTCGCGTCTAATTTCCCAAACCAAACTGCTTGCAGCTCTAACTCCCTTCTAACTACCACTTCTTCGGTTCAGTGAGATATGCTGGATTCTAAACGGAGAAGCTTCTCTGACGCTCTTTCACAGAGATTTTGAAACTGAAATTTCCAAACCGGTTTCCAACGAAGGCGCCAAAGGGCTTCCCCATAGAATTTGCCAACCTGAATTCCTACAGGCTAGATGTGAGAGGCACATTCTGCTGCTTCCTCCCTTCGAGTTAAACTAGGTTCTGAAAGCTCAGCCTCCGGGGAGTCTGTTTGGCAGAGATATAGAACACAATTTTCCAAGCCTGTTGGAAGGCATTTGCAGTGTCATTTCGCGTCTAATTTCCCAAACCAAACTGCTTGCAGCTCTAACTCCCTTCTAACTACCACTTCTTCGGTTCAGTGAGATATGCTGGATTCTAAACGGAGAAGCTTCTCTGACGCTTTTTCATAGAGATTTTGAAACTGAAATTTCCAAACCCGTTTCCAACGAAGGCGCCAAAGGGCTTCTCCATAGAACTTGCCAACCTGAATTCCTACAGGCTAGATGTGAGAGGCACATTCTGCTACTTCCTCCCTTAGAGTTAAACTTGCTTCTGAAAGCTCAACCTCCGGGGAGTCTGTTTGGCAGAGATATAGAACACACTTTTCCAAGCCTGTTGGAAGGCCTTTGCAGTGTCATTTCGCATCTAATTTCCCAAACCAAACTGCTTGCAGCTCTAACTGCCTTCTAACTACCACTTCTTCGGTTCAGTGAGATATGCTGGATTCTAAACGGAGAAGCTTCTCTGACGCTTTTTCACAGAGATTTTGAAACTGAAATCTCCCATGCCGTTTCCACCATAGGCAGCAATGGGCTTCCCCATAGAACTTGCCAACCTCAATTCCTACAGGCTAGATGTGAGAGGCACATTCTGCTGCTTCCTCCCTTCGAGTTAAACTTGCTTCTGAAAGCTCAACCTCCGGGGAGTCTGTTTGGCAGAGATATAGAACACACTTTTCCAAGCCTGTTAGAAGGCATTTGCAGTTTCATTTCGCGTCTAATTTCCCAAACCAAACTGCTTGCAGCTCTAAATCCCTTCTAACTACCACTTCTTCGGTTCAGTGAGATATGCTGGATTCTAAACGGAGAAGCTTCTCTGACGCTTTTTCACAGAGATTTTGAAACTGAAATTTCCAAACCCGTTTCCACCATAGGCAGCAATGGGCTTCCCCATAGAACTTGCCAACCTGAATTCCTACAGGCTAGATGTGAGAGGCACATTGTACTGCTTCCTCCCTTAGAGTTAAACTAGCTTCTGAAAGCTGAACCTCCGGGGAGTCTGTTTGGCAGAGTTATAGAACACACTATTCCAAGCCTGTTGGAAGGCCTTTCCAGTGTCATTTCGCACCTAATTTCCCAAACCAAACTGCTTGCAGCTCTAACTCCCTTCTAACTACCACTTCTTCGGTTCAGTGAGATATGCTGGATTCTAAACGGAGAAGCTTCTCTGATGCTTTTCAGAGAGATTTTGAAACTGAAATCTCCCATGCCGTTTCCACCATAGGCAGCAATGGGCTTCCCCATAGAACTTGCCAACCTGAATTCCTACAGGCTAGATGTGAGAGGCACATTCTGCTGCTTCCTCCCTTAGAGTTAAGCTTGCTTCTGAAAGCTCAACCTCCGGGGAGTCTGTTTGGCAGAGATATAGAACACACTTTTCCAAGCCTGTTGGAAGGCCTTTGCAGTGTCATTTCGCATCTAATTTCCCAAACCAAACTGCTTGCAGCTCTAACTCCCTTCTAACTACCACTTCTTCAGTTTAGTGAGATATGCTGGATTCTAAACGGAGAAGCTTCTCTGACGCTTTTTCACAGAGATTTTGAAACTGAAATCTCCCATGCCGTTTCCACCATAGGCAGCAATGGGCTTCCCCATAGAACTTGCCAACCTGAATTCCTACAGGCTAGATGTGAGAGGCACATTCTGCTGCTTCCTCCCTAAGAGTTAAGCTTACTTCTGAAAGCTCAACCTCCGGGAAGTCTGTTTGGCAGAGATATAGAACACAATTTTCCAAGCCTGTTGGAAGGCCTTTGCAGTGTCATTTCGCATCTAATTTCCCAAACCAAACTGCTTGCAGCTCTAACTGCCTTCTAACTACCACTTCTTCGGTTCAGTGAGATATGCTGGATTCTAAACGGAGAAGCTTCTCTGACGCTTTTTCACAGAGATTTTGAAACTGAAATCTCCCATGCCGTTTCCACCATAGGCAGCAATGGGCTTCCCCATAGAACTTGCCAACCTGAATTCCTACAGGCTAGATGTGAGAGGCACATTCTGCTGCTTCCTCCCTAAGAGTTAAGCTTGCTTCTGAAAGCTCAACCTCCGGGGAGTCTGTTTGGCAGAGATATAGAACACACTTTTCCAAGCCTGTTGGAAGGCCTTTGCAGTTTCATTTCGCGTCTTATTTCCCAAACCAAACTGCTTGCAGCTCTAACTCCCTTCTAACTACCACTTCTTCGGTTCAGTGAGATATGCTGGATTCTAAACGGAGAAGCTTCTCTGACGCTTTTTCACAGAGATTTTGAAACTGAAATCTCCCATGCCGTTTCCACCATAGGCAGCAATGGGCTTCCTCATAGAACTTGCCAACCTGAATTCCTACAGGCTAGATGTGAGAGGCACATTCTGCTGCTTCCTCCCTAAGAGTTAAGCGTGCTTCTGAAAGCTCAACCTCTGGGGAGTCTGTTTGGCAGAGATAAAAAACACACTTTTCCAAGCCTGTTGGAAGGCCTTTGCAGTGTCATTTCGCATCTAATTTCCCAAACCAAACTGCTTGCAGCTCTAACTCCCTTCTAACTACCACTTCTTCGGTTCAGTGAGATATGCTGGATTCTAAACGGAGAAGCTTCTCTGACGCTTTTTCACAGAGATTTTGAAGCTGAAATTTCCAAACCCGTTTCCAACGAAGGCGCCAATGGGCTTCCCCATAGAACTTGCCAACCTGAATTCCTACAGGCTAGATGTGAGAGGCACATTCTGCTGCTTCCTCTCTTAGAGTTAAACTAGCTTCTGAAACCTCAACCTCCGGGGAGTTTGTTTGGCAGAGATATAGAACACACTTTTCCAAGCCTGTTGGAAGGCATTTGCAGTTTCATTTCGCGTCTAATTTCCCAAACCAAACTGCTTGCAGCTCTAACTCCCTTCTAACTACCACTTCTTCGGTTCAGTGAGATATGCTGGATTCTCAACGGAGAAGCTTCTCTGACGCTTTTTCACAGAGATTTTGAAACTGAAATCTCCCATGCCGTTTCCACCCTAGGCAGCAATGGGCTTCCCCATAGAACTTGCCAACCTGAATTCCTACAGGCTAGATGTGAGAGGCACATTCTGCTGCTTCCTCCCTTAGAGTTAAACTAGCTTCTGAAAGCTCAACCTCCGGGGAGTTTGTTTGGCAGAGATATAGAACACACTTTTCCAAGCCTGTTGGAAGGCATTTGCAGTGTCATTTCGCGTCTAATTTCCCAAAGCAAACTGCTTGCAGCTCTAACTCCCTTCTAACTGCCACTTCTTCGGTTCAGTGAGATATGCTGGATTCTAAACGGAGAAGCTTCTCTGACGCTTTTTCACAGAGATTTTGAAACTGAAATCTCCCATGCCGTTTCCACCATAGGCAGCAATGGGCTTCCCCATAGAACTTGCCAACCTGAATTCCTACAGGCTAGATGTGAGAGGCACATTCTGCTGCTTCCTCCCTAAGAGTTAAGCTTGCTTCTGAAAGATCAACCTCCGGGGAGTGTGTTTGGCAGAGATATAGAACACACTTTTCCAAGCCTGTTGGAAGGCCTTTGCAGTGTCATTTCGCATCTAATTTCCCAAACCAAACTGCTTGCAGCTCTAACTCCCTTCTAACTACCACTTCTTCGGTTCAGTGAGATATGCTGGATTCTAAACGGAGAAGCTTCTCTGATGCTTTTTCACAGAGATTTTGAAACTGAAATCTCCCATGCCATTTCCACCATAGGCAGCAATGGGCTTCCACATAGAACTTGCCAACCTGAATTCCTACAGGCTAGATGTGAGAGGCACATTCTGCTGCTTCCTCCCTAAGAGTTAAACTAGCTTCTGAAAGCTCAACCTCCGGGGAGTCTGTTTGGCAGAGATATAGAACACATTTTTCCAAGCCTGTTGGAAGGCCTTTGCAGTTTCATTTCGCGTCTTATTTCCCAAACCAAACTGCTTGCAGCTCTAACTCCCTTCTAACTACCACTTCTTCGGTTCAGTGAGATATGCTGGATTCTAAACGGAGAAGCTTCTCTGACGCTTTTTCACAGAGATTTTGATACTGAAATCTCTCATGCCGTTTCCACCATAGGCAGCAATGGGCTTCCTCATAGAACTTGCCAACCTGAATTCCTACAGGCTAGATGTGAGAGGCACATTCTGCTTTTTCCTCCCTAAGAGTTAAGCGTGCTTCTGAAAGCTCAACCTCTGGGGAGTCTGTTTGGCAGAGATATAGAACACACTTTTCCAAGCCTGTTGGAAGGCCTTTGCAGTTTCATTTCGCGTCTAATTTCCCAAACCAAACTGCTTGCAGCTCTAACTCCCTTCTAACTACCACTTCTTCGGTTCAGTGAGATATGCTGGATTCTAAACGGAGAAGCTTCTCTGACGCTTTTTCACAGAGATTTTGAAGCTGAAATTTCCAAACCCGTTTCCAACGAAGGCGCCAATGGGCTTCCCCATAGAACTTGCCAACCTGAATTCCTACAGGCTAGATGTGAGAGGCACATTCTGCTGCTTCCTCCCTTAGAGTTAAACTAGCTTCTGAAAGCTCAACCTCCGGGGAGTTTGTTTGGCAGAGATATAGAACACACTTTTCCAAGCCTGTTGCAAGGCATTTGCAGTTTCATTTCGCGTCTAATTTCCCAAACCAAAGTGCTTGCAGCTCTAACTCCCTTCTAACTACCACTTCTTCGGTTCAGTGAGATATGCTGGATTCTAAACGGAGAAGCTTCTCTGACGCTTTTTCACAGAGATTTTGAAACTGAAATCTCCCATGCCGTTTCCACCATAGGCAGCAATGGGCTTCCACATAGAACTTGCCAACCTGAATTCCTACAGGCTAGATGTGAGAGGGACATTCTGCTGCTTCCTCCCTTAGAGTTAAACTAGCTTCTGAAAGCTCAACCTCCGGGGAGTTTGTTTGGCAGAGATATAGAACACACTTTTCCAAGCCTGTTGGAAGGCATTTGCAGTTTCATTTCGCGTCTAATTTCCAAAACCAAACTGCTTGCAGCTCTAACTCCCTTCTAACTACCACTTCTTCGGTTCAGTGAGATATGCTGGATTCTAAACGGAGAAGCTGCTCTGACGCTCTTTCACAGAGATTTTGAAACTGAAATTTCCAAACCCGTTTCCAACGAAGGCGCCAAAGGGCTTCCCCATAGAACTTGCCAACCTGAATTCCTACAGGCTAGATGTGAGAGGCACATTCTGCTGCTTCCTCCCTTAGAGTTAAACTAGCTTCTGAAAGCTCAGCCTCCGGGGAGTCTGTTTGGCAGAGATATAGAACACAATTTTCCAAGCCTGTTGGAAGGCATTTGCAGTGTCATTTCGCGTCTAATTTCCCAAACCAAACTGCTTGCAGCTCTAACTCCCTTCTAACTACCACTTCTTCGGTTCAGTGAGATATGCTGGATTCTAAACGGAGAAGCTTCTCTGACGCTTTTTCACAGAGATTTTGAAACTGAAATCTCCCATGCCGTTTCCACCATAGGCAGCAATGGGCTTCCCCATAGAACTTGCCAACCTGAATTCCTACAGGCTAGATGTGAGAGGCACATTCTGCTGCTTCCTCCCTAAGAGTTAAGCTTGCTTCTGAAAGCTCAACCTCCGGGGAGTCTGTTTGGCAGAGATATAGAACACACTTTTCCAAGCCTGTTGGAAGGCCTTTGCAGTTTCATTTCGCGTCTTATTTCCCAAACCAAACTGCTTGCAGCTCTAACTCCCTTCTAACTACCACTTCTTCGGTTCAGTGAGATATGCTAAATTCTAAACGGAGAAGCTTCTCTGACGCTTTTTCACAGAGATTTTGAAACTGAAATCTCCCATGCCGTTTCCACCATAGGCAGCAATGGGCTTCCTCATAGAACTTGCCAACCTGAATTCCTACAGGCTAGATGTGAGAGGCACATTCTGCTGCTTCCTCCCTAAGAGTTAAGCGTGCTTCTGAAAGCTCAACCTCCGGGGAGTCTGTTTGGCAGAGATATAGAACACACTTTTCCAAGCCTGTTGGAAGGCCTTTGCAGTGTCATTTCGCATCTAATTTCCCAAACCAAACTGCTTGCAGCTCTAACTGCCTTCTAACTACCACTTCTTCGGTTCAGTGAGATATGCTGGATTCTAAACGGAGAAGCTTCTCTGACGCTTTTTCACAGAGATTTTGAAACTGAAATCTCCCATGCCGTTTCCACCATAGGCAGCAATGGGCTTCCCCATAGAACTTGCCAACCTCAATTCCTACAGGCTAGATGTGAGAGGCACATTCTGCTGCTTCCTCCCTTCGAGTTAAACTTGCTTCTGAAAGCTCAACCTCCGGGGAGTCTGTTTGGCAGAGATATAGAACACACTTTTCCAAGCCTGTTAGAAGGCATTTGCAGTTTCATTTCGCGTCTAATTTCCCAAACCAAACTGCTTGCAGCTCTAAATCCCTTCTAACTACCACTTCTTCGGTTCAGTGAGATATGCTGGATTCTAAACGGAGAAGCTTCTCTGACGCTTTTTCACAGAGATTTTGAAACTGAAATTTCCAAACCCGTTTCCACCATAGGCAGCAATGGGCTTCCCCATAGAACTTGCCAACCTGAATTCCTACAGGCTAGATGTGAGAGGCACATTGTACTGCTTCCTCCCTTAGAGTTAAACTAGCTTCTGAAAGCTGAACCTCCGGGGAGTCTGTTTGGCAGAGTTATAGAACACACTATTCCAAGCCTGTTGGAAGGCCTTTCCAGTGTCATTTCGCACCTAATTTCCCAAACCAAACTGCTTGCAGCTCTAACTCCCTTCTAACTACCACTTCTTCGGTTCAGTGAGATATGCTGGATTCTAAACGGAGAAGCTTCTCTGATGCTTTTCAGAGAGATTTTGAAACTGAAATCTCCCATGCCGTTTCCACCATAGGCAGCAATGGGCTTCCCCATAGAACTTGCCAACCTGAATTCCTACAGGCTAGATGTGAGAGGCACATTCTGCTGCTTCCTCCCTTAGAGTTAAGCTTGCTTCTGAAAGCTCAACCTCCGGGGAGTCTGTTTGGCAGAGATATAGAACACACTTTTCCAAGCCTGTTGGAAGGCCTTTGCAGTGTCATTTCGCATCTAATTTCCCAAACCAAACTGCTTGCAGCTCTAACTCCCTTCTAACTACCACTTCTTCAGTTTAGTGAGATATGCTGGATTCTAAACGGAGAAGCTTCTCTGACGCTTTTTCACAGAGATTTTGAAACTGAAATCTCCCATGCCGTTTCCACCATAGGCAGCAATGGGCTTCCCCATAGAACTTGCCAACCTGAATTCCTACAGGCTAGATGTGAGAGGCACATTCTGCTGCTTCCTCCCTAAGAGTTAAGCTTACTTCTGAAAGCTCAACCTCCGGGAAGTCTGTTTGGCAGAGATATAGAACACAATTTTCCAAGCCTGTTGGAAGGCCTTTGCAGTGTCATTTCGCATCTAATTTCCCAAACCAAACTGCTTACAGCTCTAACTGCCTTCTAACTACCACTTCTTCGGTTCAGTGAGATATGCTGGATTCTAAACGGAGAAGCTTCTCTGACGCTTTTTCACAGAGATTTTGAAACTGAAATCTCCCATGCCGTTTCCACCATAGGCAGCAATGGGCTTCCCCATAGAACTTGCCAACCTGAATTCCTACAGGCTAGATGTGAGAGGCACATTCTGCTGCTTCCTCCCTAAGAGTTAAGCTTGCTTCTGAAAGCTCAACCTCCGGGGAGTCTGTTTGGCAGAGATATAGAACACACTTTTCCAAGCCTGTTGGAAGGCCTTTGCAGTTTCATTTCGCGTCTTATTTCCCAAACCAAACTGCTTGCAGCTCTAACTCCCTTCTAACTACCACTTCTTCGGTTCAGTGAGATATGCTGGATTCTAAACGGAGAAGCTTCTCTGACGCTTTTTCACAGAGATTTTGAAACTGAAATCTCCCATGCCGTTTCCACCATAGGCAGCAATGGGCTTCCTCATAGAACTTGCCAACCTGAATTCCTACAGGCTAGATGTGAGAGGCACATTCTGCTGCTTCCTCCCTAAGAGTTAAGCGTGCTTCTGAAAGCTCAACCTCTGGGGAGTCTGTTTGGCAGAGATAAAAAACACACTTTTCCAAGCCTGTTGGAAGGCCTTTGCAGTGTCATTTCGCATCTAATTTCCCAAACCAAACTGCTTGCAGCTCTAACTCCCTTCTAACTACCACTTCTTCGGTTCAGTGAGATATGCTGGATTCTAAACGGAGAAGCTTCTCTGACGCTTTTTCACAGAGATTTTGAAGCTGAAATTTCCAAACCCGTTTCCAACGAAGGCGCCAATGGGCTTCCCCATAGAACTTGCCAACCTGAATTCCTACAGGCTAGATGTGAGAGGCACATTCTGCTGCTTCCTCTCTTAGAGTTAAACTAGCTTCTGAAACCTCAACCTCCGGGGAGTTTGTTTGGCAGAGATATAGAACACACTTTTCCAAGCCTGTTGGAAGGCATTTGCAGTTTCATTTCGCGTCTAATTTCCCAAACCAAACTGCTTGCAGCTCTAACTCCCTTCTAACTACCACTTCTTCGGTTCAGTGAGATATGCTGGATTCTCAACGGAGAAGCTTCTCTGACGCTTTTTCACAGAGATTTTGAAACTGAAATCTCCCATGCCGTTTCCACCCTAGGCAGCAATGGGCTTCCCCATAGAACTTGCCAACCTGAATTCCTACAGGCTAGATGTGAGAGGCACATTCTGCTGCTTCCTCCCTTAGAGTTAAACTAGCTTCTGAAAGCTCAACCTCCGGGGAGTTTGTTTGGCAGAGATATAGAACACACTTTTCCAAGCCTGTTGGAAGGCATTTGCAGTGTCATTTCGCGTCTAATTTCCCAAAGCAAACTGCTTGCAGCTCTAACTCCCTTCTAACTGCCACTTCTTCGGTTCAGTGAGATATGCTGGATTCTAAACGGAGAAGCTTCTCTGACGCTTTTTCACAGAGATTTTGAAACTGAAATCTCCCATGCCGTTTCCACCATAGGCAGCAATGGGCTTCCCCATAGAACTTGCCAACCTGAATTCCTACAGGCTAGATGTGAGAGGCACATTCTGCTGCTTCCTCCCTAAGAGTTAAGCTTGCTTCTGAAAGATCAACCTCCGGGGAGTGTGTTTGGCAGAGATATAGAACACACTTTTCCAAGCCTGTTGGAAGGCCTTTGCAGTGTCATTTCGCATCTAATTTCCCAAACCAAACTGCTTGCAGCTCTAACTCCCTTCTAACTACCACTTCTTCGGTTCAGTGAGATATGCTGGATTCTAAACGGAGAAGCTTCTCTGATGCTTTTTCACAGAGATTTTGAAACTGAAATCTCCCATGCCATTTCCACCATAGGCAGCAATGGGCTTCCACATAGAACTTGCCAACCTGAATTCCTACAGGCTAGATGTGAGAGGCACATTCTGCTGCTTCCTCCCTAAGAGTTAAACTAGCTTCTGAAAGCTCAACCTCCGGGGAGTCTGTTTGGCAGAGATATAGAACACATTTTTCCAAGCCTGTTGGAAGGCCTTTGCAGTTTCATTTCGCGTCTTATTTCCCAAACCAAACTGCTTGCAGCTCTAACTCCCTTCTAACTACCACTTCTTCGGTTCAGTGAGATATGCTGGATTCTAAACGGAGAAGCTTCTCTGACGCTTTTTCACAGAGATTTTGATACTGAAATCTCTCATGCCGTTTCCACCATAGGCAGCAATGGGCTTCCTCATAGAACTTGCCAACCTGAATTCCTACAGGCTAGATGTGAGAGGCACATTCTGCTTTTTCCTCCCTAAGAGTTAAGCGTGCTTCTGAAAGCTCAACCTCTGGGGAGTCTGTTTGGCAGAGATATAGAACACACTTTTCCAAGCCTGTTGGAAGGCATTTGCAGTTTCATTTCGCGTCTAATTTCCAAAACCAAACTGCTTGCAGCTCTAACTCCCTTCTAACTACCACTTCTTCGGTTCAGTGAGATATGCTGGATTCTAAACGGAGAAGCTGCTCTGACGCTCTTTCACAGAGATTTTGAAACTGAAATTTCCAAACCCGTTTCCAACGAAGGCGCCAAAGGGCTTCCCCATAGAACTTGCCAACCTGAATTCCTACAGGCTAGATGTGAGAGGCACATTCTGCTGCTTCCTCCCTTAGAGTTAAACTAGCTTCTGAAAGCTCAGCCTCCGGGGAGTCTGTTTGGCAGAGATATAGAACACAATTTTCCAAGCCTGTTGGAAGGCATTTGCAGTGTCATTTCGCGTCTAATTTCCCAAACCAAACTGCTTGCAGCTCTAACTCCCTTCTAACTACCACTTCTTCGGTTCAGTGAGATATGCTGGATTCTAAACGGAGAAGCTTCTCTGACGCTTTTTCACAGAGATTTTGAAACTGAAATCTCCCATGCCGTTTCCACCATAGGCAGCAATGGGCTTCCCCATAGAACTTGCCAACCTGAATTCCTACAGGCTAGATGTGAGAGGCACATTCTGCTGCTTCCTCCCTAAGAGTTAAGCTTGCTTCTGAAAGCTCAACCTCCGGGGAGTCTGTTTGGCAGAGATATAGAACACACTTTTCCAAGCCTGTTGGAAGGCCTTTGCAGTTTCATTTCGCGTCTTATTTCCCAAACCAAACTGCTTGCAGCTCTAACTCCCTTCTAACTACCACTTCTTCGGTTCAGTGAGATATGCTAAATTCTAAACGGAGAAGCTTCTCTGACGCTTTTTCACAGAGATTTTGAAACTGAAATCTCCCATGCCGTTTCCACCATAGGCAGCAATGGGCTTCCTCATAGAACTTGCCAACCTGAATTCCTACAGGCTAGATGTGAGAGGCACATTCTGCTGCTTCCTCCCTAAGAGTTAAGCGTGCTTCTGAAAGCTCAACCTCCGGGGAGTCTGTTTGGCAGAGATATAGAACACACTTTTCCAAGCCTGTTGGAAGGCCTTTGCAGTGTCATTTCGCATCTAATTTCCCAAACCAAACTGCTTGCAGCTCTAACTGCCTTCTAACTACCACTTCTTCGGTTCAGTGAGATATGCTGGATTCTAAACGGAGAAGCTTCTCTGACGCTTTTTCACAGAGATTTTGAAACTGAAATCTCCCATGCCGTTTCCACCATAGGCAGCAATGGGCTTCCCCATAGAACTTGCCAACCTCAATTCCTACAGGCTAGATGTGAGAGGCAAATTCTGCTGCTTCCTCCCTTCGAGTTAAACTTGCTTCTGAAAGCTCAACCTCCGGGGAGTCTGTTTGGCAGAGATATAGAACACACTTTTCCAAGCCTGTTAGAAGGCATTTGCAGTTTCATTTCGCGTCTAATTTCCCAAACCAAACTGCTTGCAGCTCTAAATCCCTTCTAACTACCACTTCTTCGGTTCAGTGAGATATGCTGGATTCTAAACGGAGAAGCTTCTCTGACGCTTTTTCACAGAGATTTTGAAACTGAAATTTCCAAACCCGTTTCCACCATAGGCAGCAATGGGCTTCCCCATAGAACTTGCCAACCTGAATTCCTACAGGCTAGATGTGAGAGGCACATTGTACTGCTTCCTCCCTTAGAGTTAAACTAGCTTCTGAAAGCTGAACCTCCGGGGAGTCTGTTTGGCAGAGTTATAGAACACACTATTCCAAGCCTGTTGGAAGGCCTTTCCAGTGTCATTTCGCACCTAATTTCCCAAACCAAACTGCTTGCAGCTCTAACTCCCTTCTAACTACCACTTCTTCGGTTCAGTGAGATATGCTGGATTCTAAACGGAGAAGCTTCTCTGATGCTTTTCAGAGAGATTTTGAAACTGAAATCTCCCATGCCGTTTCCACCATAGGCAGCAATGGGCTTCCCCATAGAACTTGCCAACCTGAATTCCTACAGGCTAGATGTGAGAGGCACATTCTGCTGCTTCCTCCCTTAGAGTTAAGCTTGCTTCTGAAAGCTCAACCTCCGGGGAGTCTGTTTGGCAGAGATATAGAACACACTTTTCCAAGCCTGTTGGAAGGCCTTTGCAGTGTCATTTCGCATCTAATTTCCCAAACCAAACTGCTTGCAGCTCTAACTCCCTTCTAACTACCACTTCTTCAGTTTAGTGAGATATGCTGGATTCTAAACGGAGAAGCTTCTCTGACGCTTTTTCACAGAGATTTTGAAACTGAAATCTCCCATGCCGTTTCCACCATAGGCAGCAATGGGCTTCCCCATAGAACTTGCCAACCTGAATTCCTACAGGCTAGATGTGAGAGGCACATTCTGCTGCTTCCTCCCTAAGAGTTAAGCTTACTTCTGAAAGCTCAACCTCCGGGAAGTCTGTTTGGCAGAGATATAGAACACAATTTTCCAAGCCTGTTGGAAGGCCTTTGCAGTGTCATTTCGCATCTAATTTCCCAAACCAAACTGCTTGCAGCTCTAACTGCCTTCTAACTACCACTTCTTCGGTTCAGTGAGATATGCTGGATTCTAAACGGAGAAGCTTCTCTGACGCTTTTTCACAGAGATTTTGAAACTGAAATCTCCCATGCCGTTTCCACCATAGGCAGCAATGGGCTTCCCCATAGAACTTGCCAACCTGAATTCCTACAGGCTAGATGTGAGAGGCACATTCTGCTGCTTCCTCCCTAAGAGTTAAGCTTGCTTCTGAAAGCTCAACCTCCGGGGAGTCTGTTTGGCAGAGATATAGAACACACTTTTCCAAGCCTGTTGGAAGGCCTTTGCAGTTTCATTTCGCGTCTTATTTCCCAAACCAAACTGCTTGCAGCTCTAACTCCCTTCTAACTACCACTTCTTCGGTTCAGTGAGATATGCTGGATTCTAAACGGAGAAGCTTCTCTGACGCTTTTTCACAGAGATTTTGAAACTGAAATCTCCCATGCCGTTTCCACCATAGGCAGCAATGGGCTTCCTCATAGAACTTGCCAACCTGAATTCCTACAGGCTAGATGTGAGAGGCACATTCTGCTGCTTCCTCCCTAAGAGTTAAGCGTGCTTCTGAAAGCTCAACCTCTGGGGAGTCTGTTTGGCAGAGATAAAAAACACACTTTTCCAAGCCTGTTGGAAGGCCTTTGCAGTGTCATTTCGCATCTAATTTCCCAAACCAAACTGCTTGCAGCTCTAACTCCCTTCTAACTACCACTTCTTCGGTTCAGTGAGATATGCTGGATTCTAAACGGAGAAGCTTCTCTGACGCTTTTTCACAGATTTTGAAGCTGAAATTTCCAAACCCGTTTCCAACGAAGGCGCCAATGGGCTTCCCCATAGAACTTGCCAACCTGAATTCCTACAGGCTAGATGTGAGAGGCACATTCTGCTGCTTCCTCTCTTAGAGTTAAACTAGCTTCTGAAACCTCAACCTCCGGGGAGTTTGTTTGGCAGAGATATAGAACACACTTTTCCAAGCCTGTTGGAAGGCATTTGCAGTTTCATTTCGCGTCTAATTTCCCAAACCAAACTGCTTGCAGCTCTAACTCCCTTCTAACTACCACTTCTTCGGTTCAGTGAGATATGCTGGATTCTCAACGGAGAAGCTTCTCTGACGCTTTTTCACAGAGATTTTGAAACTGAAATCTCCCATGCCGTTTCCACCCTAGGCAGCAATGGGCTTCCCCATAGAACTTGCCAACCTGAATTCCTACAGGCTAGATGTGAGAGGCACATTCTGCTGCTTCCTCCCTTAGAGTTAAACTAGCTTCTGAAAGCTCAACCTCCGGGGAGTTTGTTTGGCAGAGATATAGAACACACTTTTCCAAGCCTGTTGGAAGGCATTTGCAGTGTCATTTCGCGTCTAATTTCCCAAAGCAAACTGCTTGCAGCTCTAACTCCCTTCTAACTGCCACTTCTTCGGTTCAGTGAGATATGCTGGATTCTAAACGGAGAAGCTTCTCTGACGCTTTTTCACAGAGATTTTGAAACTGAAATCTCCCATGCCGTTTCCACCATAGGCAGCAATGGGCTTCCCCATAGAACTTGCCAACCTGAATTCCTACAGGCTAGATGTGAGAGGCACATTCTGCTGCTTCCTCCCTAAGAGTTAAGCTTGCTTCTGAAAGATCAACCTCCGGGGAGTGTGTTTGGCAGAGATATAGAACACACTTTTCCAAGCCTGTTGGAAGGCCTTTGCAGTGTCATTTCGCATCTAATTTCCCAAACCAAACTGCTTGCAGCTCTAACTCCCTTCTAACTACCACTTCTTCGGTTCAGTGAGATATGCTGGATTCTAAACGGAGAAGCTTCTCTGATGCTTTTTCACAGAGATTTTGAAACTGAAATCTCCCATGCCATTTCCACCATAGGCAGCAATGGGCTTCCACATAGAACTTGCCAACCTGAATTCCTACAGGCTAGATGTGAGAGGCACATTCTGCTGCTTCCTCCCTAAGAGTTAAACTAGCTTCTGAAAGCTCAACCTCCGGGGAGTCTGTTTGGCAGAGATATAGAACACATTTTTCCAAGCCTGTTGGAAGGCCTTTGCAGTTTCATTTCGCGTCTTATTTCCCAAACCAAACTGCTTGCAGCTCTAACTCCCTTCTAACTACCACTTCTTCGGTTCAGTGAGATATGCTGGATTCTAAACGGAGAAGCTTCTCTGACGCTTTTTCACAGAGATTTTGATACTGAAATCTCTCATGCCGTTTCCACCATAGGCAGCAATGGGCTTCCTCATAGAACTTGCCAACCTGAATTCCTACAGGCTAGATGTGAGAGGCACATTCTGCTTTTTCCTCCCTAAGAGTTAAGCGTGCTTCTGAAAGCTCAACCTCTGGGGAGTCTGTTTGGCAGAGATATAGAACACACTTTTCCAAGCCTGTTGGAAGGCCTTTGCAGTTTCATTTCGCGTCTAATTTCCCAAACCAAACTGCTTGCAGCTCTAACTCCCTTCTAACTACCACTTCTTCGGTTCAGTGAGATATGCTGGATTCTAAACGGAGAAGCTTCTCTGACGCTTTTTCACAGAGATTTTGAAGCTGAAATTTCCAAACCCGTTTCCAACGAAGGCGCCAATGGGCTTCCCCATAGAACTTGCCAACCTGAATTCCTACAGGCTAGATGTGAGAGGCACATTCTGCTGCTTCCTCCCTTAGAGTTAAACTAGCTTCTGAAAGCTCAACCTCCGGGGAGTTTGTTTGGCAGAGATATAGAACACACTTTTCCAAGCCTGTTGCAAGGCATTTGCAGTTTCATTTCGCGTCTAATTTCCCAAACCAAAGTGCTTGCAGCTCTAACTCCCTTCTAACTACCACTTCTTCGGTTCAGTGAGATATGCTGGATTCTAAACGGAGAAGCTTCTCTGACGCTTTTTCACAGAGATTTTGAAACTGAAATCTCCCATGCCGTTTCCACCATAGGCAGCAATGGGCTTCCACATAGAACTTGCCAACCTGAATTCCTACAGGCTAGATGTGAGAGGGACATTCTGCTGCTTCCTCCCTTAGAGTTAAACTAGCTTCTGAAAGCTCAACCTCCGGGGAGTTTGTTTGGCAGAGATATAGAACACACTTTTCCAAGCCTGTTGGAAGGCATTTGCAGTTTCATTTCGCGTCTAATTTCCAAAACCAAACTGCTTGCAGCTCTAACTCCCTTCTAACTACCACTTCTTCGGTTCAGTGAGATATGCTGGATTCTAAACGGAGAAGCTGCTCTGACGCTCTTTCACAGAGATTTTGAAACTGAAATTTCCAAACCCGTTTCCAACGAAGGCGCCAAAGGGCTTCCCCATAGAACTTGCCAACCTGAATTCCTACAGGCTAGATGTGAGAGGCACATTCTGCTGCTTCCTCCCTTAGAGTTAAACTAGCTTCTGAAAGCTCAGCCTCCGGGGAGTCTGTTTGGCAGAGATATAGAACACAATTTTCCAAGCCTGTTGGAAGGCATTTGCAGTGTCATTTCGCGTCTAATTTCCCAAACCAAACTGCTTGCAGCTCTAACTCCCTTCTAACTACCACTTCTTCGGTTCAGTGAGATATGCTGGATTCTAAACGGAGAAGCTTCTCTGACGCTTTTTCACAGAGATTTTGAAACTGAAATCTCCCATGCCGTTTCCACCATAGGCAGCAATGGGCTTCCCCATAGAACTTGCCAACCTGAATTCCTACAGGCTAGATGTGAGAGGCACATTCTGCTGCTTCCTCCCTAAGAGTTAAGCTTGCTTCTGAAAGCTCAACCTCCGGGGAGTCTGTTTGGCAGAGATATAGAACACACTTTTCCAAGCCTGTTGGAAGGCCTTTGCAGTTTCATTTCGCGTCTTATTTCCCAAACCAAACTGCTTGCAGCTCTAACTCCCTTCTAACTACCACTTCTTCGGTTCAGTGAGATATGCTAAATTCTAAACGGAGAAGCTTCTCTGACGCTTTTTCACTGAGATTTTGAAACTGAAATCTCCCATGCCGTTTCCACCATAGGCAGCAATGGGCTTCCTCATAGAACTTGCCAACCTGAATTCCTACAGGCTAGATGTGAGAGGCACATTCTGCTGCTTCCTCCCTAAGAGTTAAGCTTGCTTCTGAAAGCTCAACCTCTGGGGAGTCTGTTTGGCAGAGATATAGAACACACTTTTCCAAGCCTGTTGGAAGGCCTTTGCAGTGTCATTTCGCATCTAATTTCCCAAACCAAACTGCTTTCAGCTCTAACTCCCTTCTAACTACCACTTCTTCGGTTCAGTGAGATATGCTGGATTCTAAACGGAGAAGCTTCTCTGACGCTTTTTCACAGAGATTTTGAAGCTGAAATTTCCAAACCCGTTTCCAACGAAGGCGCCAATGGGCTTCCCCATAGAACTTGCCAACCTGAATTCCTACAGGCTAGATGTGAGAGGCACATTCTGCTGCTTCCTCCCTTAGAGTTAAACTAGCTTCTGAAAGCTCAACCTCCGGGGAGTTTGTTTGGCAGAGATATAGAACACACTTTTCCAAGCCTGTTGGAAGGCATTTGCAGTTTCATTTCGCGTCTAATTTCCCAAACCAAACTGCTTGCAGCTCTAACTCCCTTCTAACTACCACTTCTTCGGTTCAGTGAGATATGCTGGATTCTAAACGGAGAAGCTTCTCTGACGCTTTTTCACAGAGATTTTGAAACTGAAATCTCCCATGCCGTTTCCACCATAGGCAGCAATGGGCTTCCTCAAAGAACTTGCCAACCTGAATTCCTACAGGCTAGATGTGAGAGGCACATTCTGCTGCTTCCTCCCTAAGACTTAAGCTTGCTTCTGAAAGCTCAACCTCCGGGGAGTCTGTTTGGCAGAGATATAGAACACACTTTTCCAAGCCTGTTGGAAGGCCTTTACAGTGTCATTTCGCATCTAATTTCCCAAACCAAACTGCTTGCAGCTCTAACTCCCTTCTAACTACCACTTCTTCGGTTCAGTGAGATATGCTGGATTCTAAACGGAGAAGCTTCTCTGACGCTTTTTCACAGAGATTTTGAAGCTGAAATTTCCAAACCCGTTTCCAACGAAGGCGCCAATGGGCTTCCCCATAGAACTTGCCAACCTGAATTCCTACAGGCTAGATGTGAGAGGCACATTCTGCTGCTTCCTCCCTTAGAGTTAAACTAGCTTCTGAAAGCTCAACCTCCGGGGAGTTTGTTTGGCAGAGATATAGAACACACTTTTCCAAGCCTGTTGGAAGGCATTTGCAGTTTCATTTCGCGTCTAATTTCCAAAACCAAACTGCTTGCAGCTCTAACTCCCTTCTAACTACCACTTCTTCGGTTCAGTGAGATATGCTGGATTCTAAACGGAGAAGCTTCTCTGACGCTCTTTCACAGAGATTTTGAAACTGAAATTTCCAAACCCGTTTCCAACGAATGCGCCAAAGGGCTTCCCCATAGAACTTGCCAACCTGAATTCCTACAGGCTAGATGTGAGAGGCACATTCTGCTGCTTCCTCCCTTCGAGTTAAACTAGGTTCTGAAAGCTCAGCCTCCGGGGAGTCTGTTTGGCAGAGATATAGAACACAATTTTCCAAGCCTGTTGGAAGGCATTTGCAGTGTCATTTCGCGTCTAATTTCCAAAAGCAAACTGCTTGCAGCTCTAACTCCCTTCTAACTACCACTTCTTCGGTTCAGTGAGATATGCTGGATTCTAAACGGAGAAGCTTCTCTGACGCTTTTTCAGAGAGATTTTGAAACTGAAATCTCCCATGCCGTTTCCACCATAGGCAGCAATGGGCTTCCCCATAGAACTTGCCAACCTGAATTCCTACAGGCTAGATGTGAGAGGCACATTCTGCTGCTTCCTCCCTTAGAGTTAAGCTTGCTTCTGAAAGCTCAACCTCCGGGGAGTCTGTTTGGCAGAGATATAGAACACACTTTTCCAAGCCTGTTGGAAGGCCTTTGCAGTGTCATTTCGCATCTAATTTCCCAAACCAAACTGCTTGCAGCTCTAACTCCCTTCTAACTACCACTTCTTCAGTTTAGTGAGATATGCTGGATTCTAAACGGAGAAGCTTCTCTGACGCTTTTTCACAGAGATTTTGAAACTGAAATCTCCCATGCCGTTTCCACCATAGGCAGCAATGGGCTTCCCCATAGAACTTGCCAACCTGAATTCCTACAGGCTAGATGTGAAAGGCACATTCTGCTGCTTCCTCCCTAAGAGTTAAGCTTACTTCTGAAAGCTCAACCTCCGGGAAGTCTGTTTGGCAGAGATATAGAACACAATTTTCCAAGCCTGTTGGAAGGCCTTTGCAGTGTCATTTCGCATCTAATTTCCCAAACCAAACTGCTTGCAGCTCTAACTGCCTTCTAACTACCACTTCTTCGGTTCAGTGAGATATGCTGGATTCTAAACGGAGAAGCTTCTCTGACGCTTTTTCACAGAGATTTTGAAACTGAAATCTCCCATGCCGTTTCCACCATAGGCAGCAATGGGCTTCCCCATAGAACTTGCCAACCTGAATTCCTACAGGCTAGATGTGAGAGGCACATTCTGCTGCTTCCTCCCTAAGAGTTAAGCTTGCTTCTGAAAGCTCAACCTCCGGGGAGTCTGTTTGGCAGAGATATAGAACACACTTTTCCAAGCCTGTTGGAAGGCCTTTGCAGTTTCATTTCGCGTCTTATTTCCCAAACCAAACTGCTTGCAGCTCTAACTCCCTTCTAACTACCACTTCTTCGGTTCAGTGAGATATGCTGGATTCTAAACGGAGAAGCTTCTCTGACGCTTTTTCACAGATTTTGAAGCTGAAATTTCCAAACCCGTTTCCAACGAAGGCGCCAATGGGCTTCCCCATAGAACTTGCCAACCTGAATTCCTACAGGCTAGATGTGAGAGGCACATTCTGCTGCTTCCTCTCTTAGAGTTAAACTAGCTTCTGAAACCTCAACCTCCGGGGAGTTTGTTTGGCAGAGATATAGAACACACTTTTCCAAGCCTGTTGGAAGGCATTTGCAGTTTCATTTCGCGTCTAATTTCCCAAACCAAACTGCTTGCAGCTCTAACTCCCTTCTAACTACCACTTCTTCGGTTCAGTGAGATATGCTGGATTCTCAACGGAGAAGCTTCTCTGACGCTTTTTCACAGAGATTTTGAAACTGAAATCTCCCATGCCGTTTCCACCCTAGGCAGCAATGGGCTTCCCCATAGAACTTGCCAACCTGAATTCCTACAGGCTAGATGTGAGAGGCACATTCTGCTGCTTCCTCCCTTAGAGTTAAACTAGCTTCTGAAAGCTCAACCTCCGGGGAGTTTGTTTGGCAGAGATATAGAACACACTTTTCCAAGCCTGTTGGAAGGCATTTGCAGTGTCATTTCGCGTCTAATTTCCCAAAGCAAACTGCTTGCAGCTCTAACTCCCTTCTAACTGCCACTTCTTCGGTTCAGTGAGATATGCTGGATTCTAAACGGAGAAGCTTCTCTGACGCTTTTTCACAGAGATTTTGAAACTGAAATCTCCCATGCCGTTTCCACCATAGGCAGCAATGGGCTTCCCCATAGAACTTGCCAACCTGAATTCCTACAGGCTAGATGTGAGAGGCACATTCTGCTGCTTCCTCCCTAAGAGTTAAGCTTGCTTCTGAAAGATCAACCTCCGGGGAGTGTGTTTGGCAGAGATATAGAACACACTTTTCCAAGCCTGTTGGAAGGCCTTTGCAGTGTCATTTCGCATCTAATTTCCCAAACCAAACTGCTTGCAGCTCTAACTCCCTTCTAACTACCACTTCTTCGGTTCAGTGAGATATGCTGGATTCTAAACGGAGAAGCTTCTCTGATGCTTTTTCACAGAGATTTTGAAACTGAAATCTCCCATGCCATTTCCACCATAGGCAGCAATGGGCTTCCACATAGAACTTGCCAACCTGAATTCCTACAGGCTAGATGTGAGAGGCACATTCTGCTGCTTCCTCCCTAAGAGTTAAACTAGCTTCTGAAAGCTCAACCTCCGGGGAGTCTGTTTGGCAGAGATATAGAACACATTTTTCCAAGCCTGTTGGAAGGCTTTTGCAGTTTCATTTCGCGTCTTATTTCCCAAACCAAACTGCTTGCAGCTCTAACTCCCTTCTAACTACCACTTCTTCGGTTCAGTGAGATATGCTGGATTCTAAACGGAGAAGCTTCTCTGACGCTTTTTCACAGAGATTTTGATACTGAAATCTCTCATGCCGTTTCCACCATAGGCAGCAATGGGCTTCCTCATAGAACTTGCCAACCTGAATTCCTACAGGCTAGATGTGAGAGGCACATTCTGCTTTTTCCTCCCTAAGAGTTAAGCGTGCTTCTGAAAGCTCAACCTCTGGGGAGTCTGTTTGGCAGAGATATAGAACACACTTTTCCAAGCCTGTTGGAAGGCCTTTGCAGTTTCATTTCGCGTCTAATTTCCCAAACCAAACTGCTTGCAGCTCTAACTCCCTTCTAACTACCACTTCTTCGGTTCAGTGAGATATGCTGGATTCTAAACGGAGAAGCTTCTCTGACGCTTTTTCACAGAGATTTTGAAGCTGAAATTTCCAAACCCGTTTCCAACGAAGGCGCCAATGGGCTTCCCCATAGAACTTGCCAACCTGAATTCCTACAGGCTAGATGTGAGAGGCACATTCTGCTGCTTCCTCCCTTAGAGTTAAACTAGCTTCTGAAAGCTCAACCTCCGGGGAGTTTGTTTGGCAGAGATATAGAACACACTTTTCCAAGCCTGTTGCAAGGCATTTGCAGTTTCATTTCGCGTCTAATTTCCCAAACCAAAGTGCTTGCAGCTCTAACTCCCTTCTAACTACCACTTCTTCGGTTCAGTGAGATATGCTGGATTCTAAACGGAGAAGCTTCTCTGACGCTTTTTCACAGAGATTTTGAAACTGAAATCTCCCATGCCGTTTCCACCATAGGCAGCAATGGGCTTCCACATAGAACTTGCCAACCTGAATTCCTACAGGCTAGATGTGAGAGGGACATTCTGCTGCTTCCTCCCTTAGAGTTAAACTAGCTTCTGAAAGCTCAACCTCCGGGGAGTTTGTTTGGCAGAGATATAGAACACACTTTTCCAAGCCTGTTGGAAGGCATTTGCAGTTTCATTTCGCGTCTAATTTCCAAAACCAAACTGCTTGCAGCTCTAACTCCCTTCTAACTACCACTTCTTCGGTTCAGTGAGATATGCTGGATTCTAAACGGAGAAGCTGCTCTGACGCTCTTTCACAGAGATTTTGAAACTGAAATTTCCAAACCCGTTTCCAACGAAGGCGCCAAAGGGCTTCCCCATAGAACTTGCCAACCTGAATTCCTACAGGCTAGATGTGAGAGGCACATTCTGCTGCTTCCTCCCTTAGAGTTAAACTAGCTTCTGAAAGCTCAGCCTCCGGGGAGTCTGTTTGGCAGAGATATAGAACACAATTTTCCAAGCCTGTTGGAAGGCATTTGCAGTGTCATTTCGCGTCTAATTTCCCAAACCAAACTGCTTGCAGCTCTAACTCCCTTCTAACTACCACTTCTTCGGTTCAGTGAGATATGCTGGATTCTAAACGGAGAAGCTTCTCTGACGCTTTTTCACAGAGATTTTGAAACTGAAATCTCCCATGCCGTTTCCACCATAGGCAGCAATGGGCTTCCCCATAGAACTTGCCAACCTGAATTCCTACAGGCTAGATGTGAGAGGCACATTCTGCTGCTTCCTCCCTAAGAGTTAAGCTTGCTTCTGAAAGCTCAACCTCCGGGGAGTCTGTTTGGCAGAGATATAGAACACACTTTTCCAAGCCTGTTGGAAGGCCTTTGCAGTTTCATTTCGCGTCTTATTTCCCAAACCAAACTGCTTGCAGCTCTAACTCCCTTCTAACTACCACTTCTTCGGTTCAGTGAGATATGCTAAATTCTAAACGGAGAAGCTTCTCTGACGCTTTTTCACTGAGATTTTGAAACTGAAATCTCCCATGCCGTTTCCACCATAGGCAGCAATGGGCTTCCTCATAGAACTTGCCAACCTGAATTCCTACAGGCTAGATGTGAGAGGCACATTCTGCTGCTTCCTCCCTAAGAGTTAAGCTTGCTTCTGAAAGCTCAACCTCTGGGGAGTCTGTTTGGCAGAGATATAGAACACACTTTTCCAAGCCTGTTGGAAGGCCTTTGCAGTGTCATTTCGCATCTAATTTCCCAAACCAAACTGCTTTCAGCTCTAACTCCCTTCTAACTACCACTTCTTCGGTTCAGTGAGATATGCTGGATTCTAAACGGAGAAGCTTCTCTGACGCTTTTTCACAGAGATTTTGAAGCTGAAATTTCCAAACCCGTTTCCAACGAAGGCGCCAATGGGCTTCCCCATAGAACTTGCCAACCTGAATTCCTACAGGCTAGATGTGAGAGGCACATTCTGCTGCTTCCTCCCTTAGAGTTAAACTAGCTTCTGAAAGCTCAACCTCCGGGGAGTTTGTTTGGCAGAGATATAGAACACACTTTTCCAAGCCTGTTGGAAGGCATTTGCAGTTTCATTTCGCGTCTAATTTCCCAAACCAAACTGCTTGCAGCTCTAACTCCCTTCTAACTACCACTTCTTCGGTTCAGTGAGATATGCTGGATTCTAAACGGAGAAGCTTCTCTGACGCTTTTTCACAGAGATTTTGAAACTGAAATCTCCCATGCCGTTTCCACCATAGGCAGCAATGGGCTTCCTCAAAGAACTTGCCAACCTGAATTCCTACAGGCTAGATGTGAGAGGCACATTCTGCTGCTTCCTCCCTAAGACTTAAGCTTGCTTCTGAAAGCTCAACCTCCGGGGAGTCTGTTTGGCAGAGATATAGAACACACTTTTCCAAGCCTGTTGGAAGGCCTTTACAGTGTCATTTCGCATCTAATTTCCCAAACCAAACTGCTTGCAGCTCTAACTCCCTTCTAACTACCACTTCTTCGGTTCAGTGAGATATGCTGGATTCTAAACGGAGAAGCTTCTCTGACGCTTTTTCACAGAGATTTTGAAGCTGAAATTTCCAAACCCGTTTCCAACGAAGGCGCCAATGGGCTTCCCCATAGAACTTGCCAACCTGAATTCCTACAGGCTAGATGTGAGAGGCACATTCTGCTGCTTCCTCCCTTAGAGTTAAACTAGCTTCTGAAAGCTCAACCTCCGGGGAGTTTGTTTGGCAGAGATATAGAACACACTTTTCCAAGCCTGTTGGAAGGCATTTGCAGTTTCATTTCGCGTCTAATTTCCCAAACCAAACTGCTTGCAGCTCTAACTCCCTTCTAACTACCACTTCTTCGGTTCTGTGAGATATGCTGCATTCTAAACGGAGAAGCTTCTCTGACGCTTTTTCACAGAGATTTTGAAGCTGAAATTTCCAAACCCGTTTCCAACGAAGGGGCCAATGGGCTTCCCCATAGAACTTGCCAACCTGAATTCCTACAGGCTAGATGTGAGAGGCACATTCTGCTGCTTCCTCCCTTAGAGTTAAACTAGCTTCTGAAAGCTCAACCTCCTGGGAGTTTGTTTGGCAGAGATATAGAACACACTTTTCCAAGCCTGTTGCAAGGCATTTGCAGTTTCATTTCGCGTCTAATTTCCCAAACCAAACTGCTTGCAGCTCTAACTCCCTTCTAACTACCACTTCTTCGGTTCAGTGAGATATGCTGGATTCTAAACGGAGAAGCTTCTCTGACGCTTTTTCACAGAGATTTTGAAACTGAAATCTCCCATGCCGTTTCCACCATAGGCAGCAATGGGCTTCCACATAGAACTTGCCAACCTGAATTCCTACAGGCTAGATGTGAGAGGGACATTCTGCTGCTTCCTCCCTTAGAGTTAAACTAGCTTCTGAAAGCTCAACCTCCGGGGAGTTTGTTTGGCAGAGATATAGAACACACTTTTCCAAGCCTGTTGGAAGGCATTTGCAGTTTCATTTCGCGTCTAATTTCCAAAACCAAACTGCTTGCAGCTCTAACTCCCTTCTAACTACCACTTCTTCGGTTCAGTGAGATATGCTGGATTCTAAACGGAGAAGCTTCTCTGACGCTCTTTCACAGAGATTTTGAAACTGAAATTTCCAAACCCGTTTCCAACGAATGCGCCAAAGGGCTTCCCCATAGAACTTGCCAACCTGAATTCCTACAGGCTAGATGTGAGAGGCACATTCTGCTGCTTCCTCCCTTCGAGTTAAACTAGGTTCTGAAAGCTCAGCCTCCGGGGAGTCTGTTTGGCAGAGATATAGAACACAATTTTCCAAGCCTGTTGGAAGGCATTTGCAGTGTCATTTCGCGTCTAATTTCCAAAAGCAAACTGCTTGCAGCTCTAACTCCCTTCTAACTACCACTTCTTCGGTTCAGTGAGATATGCTGGATTCTAAACGGAGAAGCTTCTCTGACGCTTTTTCACAGAGATTTTGAAACTGAAATCTCCCATGCCGTTTCCACCATAGGCAGCAATGGGCTTCCCCATAGAACTTGCCAACCTGAATTCCTACAGGCTAGATGTGAGAGGCACATTCTGCTGCTTCCTCCCTAAGAGTTAAGCTTGCTTCTGAAAGCTCAACCTCCGGGGAGTCTGTTTGGCAGAGATATAGAACACACTTTTCCAAGCCTGTTGGAAGGCCTTTGCAGTTTCATTTCGCGTCTTATTTCCCAAACCAAACTGCTTGCAGCTCTAACTCCCTTCTAACTACCACTTCTTCGGTTCAGTGAGATATGCTGGATTCTAAACGGAGAAGCTTCTCTGACGCTTTTTCACAGAGATTTTGAAACTGAAATCTCCCATGCCGTTTCCACCATAGGCAGCAATGGGCTTCCTCATAGAACTTGCCAACCTGAATTCCTACAGGCTAGATGTGAGAGGCACATTCTGCTCCTTCCTCCCTAAGAGTTAAGCGTGCTTCTGAAAGCTCAACCTCTGGGGAGTCTGTTTGGCAGAGATATAGAACACACTTTTCCAAGCCTGTTGGAAGGCCTTTGCAGTGTCATTTCGCATCTAATTTCCCAAACCAAACTGCTTGCAGCTCTAACTCCCTTCTAACTACCACTTCTTCGGTTCAGTGAGATATGCTGGATTCTAAACGGAGAAGCTTCTCTGACGCTTTTTCACAGAGATTTTGAAACTGAAATCTCCCATGCGGTTTCCACCATAGGCAGCAGTGGGCTTCCACATAGAACTTGCCAACCTGAATTCCTACAGGCTAGATGTGAGAGGCACATTCTGCTGCTTCCTCCCTTAGAGTTAAACTAGCTTCTGAAAGCTCAACCTCCGGGGAGTCTGTTTGGCAGAGATATAGAACACACTTTTCCAAGCCTGTTTGAAGGCATTTGCACTTTCATTTCGCGTCTAATTTCCCAAACCAAACTGCTTGCAGCTCTAACTCCCTTCTAACTACCACTTCTTCGGTTCAGTGAGATATGCTGGATTCTAAACGGAGAAGAATCTCTGACGCTTTTTCACAGAGATTTTGAAACTGAAATCTCCCATTCCGTTTCCACCATAGGCAGCAATGGGCTTCCCCATAGAACTTGCCAACCTGAATTCCTACAGGCTAGATGTGAGAGGGACATTCTGCTGCTTCCTCCCTTAGAGTTAAACTAGCTTCTGAAAGCTCAACCTCCGGGGAGTTTGTTTGGCAGAGATATAGAACACACTTTTCCAAGCCTGTTGGAAGGCATTTGCAGTTTCATTTCGCGTCTAATTTCCCAAACCAAACTGCTTGCAGCTCTAACTCCCTTCTAACTACCACTTCTTCGGTTCAGTGAGATATGCTGGATTCTAAACGGAGAAGCTTCTCTGACGCTCTTTCACAGAGATTTTGAAACTGAAATTTCCAAACCCGTTTCCAACCAAGGCGCCAAAGGGCTTCCCCATAGAACTTGCCAACCTGAATTCCTACAGGCTACATGTGAGAGGCACATTCTGCTGCTTCCTCCCTTAGAGATAAACTAGCTTCTGAAAGCTCAGCCTCCGGGGAGTCTGTTTGGCAGAGATATAGAACACAATTTTCCAAGCCTGTTGGAAGGCATTTGCAGTGTCATTTCGCGTCTAATTTCCCAAACCAAACTGCTTGCAGCTGTAACTCCCTTCTAACTACCACTTCTTCGGTTCAGTGAGATATGCTGGATTCTAAACGGAGAAGCTTCTCTGACGCTTTTTCACAGAGATTTTGAAACTGAAATCTCCCATGCCGTTTCCACCATAGGCAGCAATGGGCTTCCACATAGAACTTGCCAACCTGAATTCCTACAGGCTAGATGTGAGAGGGACATTCTGCTGCTTCCTCCCTTAGAGTTAAACTAGCTTCTGAAAGCTCAACCTCCGGGGAGTTTGTTTGGCAGAGATATAGAACACACTTTTCCAAGCCTGTTGGAAGGCATTTGCAGTGTCATTTCGCGTCTAATTTCCCAAACCAAACTGCTTGCAGCTCTAACTCCCTTCTAACTACCACTTCTTCGGTTCAGTGAGATATGCTGGATTCTAAACGGAGAAGCTTCTCTGACGCTTTTTCACAGAGATTTTGAAACTCAAATCTCCCATGCCGTTTCCACCATAGGCAGCAATGGGCTTCCACATAGAACTTGCCAACCTGAATTCCTACAGGCTAGATGTGAGAGGGACATTCTGCTGCTTCCTCCCTTAGAGTTAAACTAGCTTCTGAAAGCTCAACCTCCGGGGAGTTTGTTTGGCAGAGATATAGAACACACTTTTCCAAGCCTGTTGGAAGGCATTTGCAGTTTCATTTCGCGTCTAATTTCCCAAACCAAACTGCTTGCAGCTCTAACTCCCTTCTAACTACCACTTCTTCGGTTCAGTGAGATATGCTGGATTCTAAACGGAGAAGCTTCTCTGACGCTTTTTCACAGAGATTTTGAAGCTGAAATTTCCAAACCCGGTTCCAACGAAGGCGCCAATGGGCTTCCCCATAGAACTTGCCAACCTGAATTCCTACAGGCTAGATGTGAGAGGCACATTCTGCTGCTTCCACCCTTAGAGTTAAACTAGCTTCTGAAAGCTCAACCTCCGGGGAGTTTGTTTGGCAGAGATATAGAACACACTTTTCCAAGCCTGTTGGAAGGCATTTGCAGTTTCATTTCGCGTCTAATTTCCCAAACCAAACTGCTTGCAGCTCTAACTCCCTTCTAACTACCACTTCTTCGGTTCTGTGAGATATGCTGCATTTTAAACGGAGAAGCTTCTCTGACGCTTTTTCACAGAGATTTTGAAGCTGAAATTTCCAAACCCGTTTCCAACGAAGGGGCCAATGGGCTTCCCCATAGAACTTGCCAACCTGAATTCCTACAGGCTAGATGTGAGAGGCACATTCTGCTGCTTCCTCCCTTAGAGTTAGACTAGATTCTGAAAGCTCAACCTCCGGGGAGTTTGTTTGGCAGAGATATAGAACACACTTTTCCAAGCCTGTTGCAAGGCATTTGCAGTTTCATTTCGCGTCTAATTTCCCAAACCAAACTGCTTGCAGCTCTAACTCCCTTCTAACTACCACTTCTTCGGTTCAGTGAGATATGCTGGATTCTAAACGGAGAAGCTTCTCTGACGCTTTTTCACAGAGATTTTGAAACTGAAATCTCCCATGCCATTTCCACCATAGGCAGCAATGGGCTTCCACATAGAACTTGCCAACCTGAATTCCTACAGGCTAGATGTGAGAGGGACATTCCGCTGCTTCCTCCCTTAGAGTTAAACTAGCTTCTGAAAGCTCAACCTCCGGGGAGTTTGTTTGGCAGAGATATAGAACACACTTTTCCAAGCCTGTTGGAAGGCATTTGCAGTTTCATTTCGCGTCTAATTTCCAAAACCAAACTGCTTGCAGCTCTAACTCCCTTCTAACTACCACTTCTTCCGTTCAGTGAGATATGCTGGATTCTAAACGGAGAAGCTTCTCTGACGCTCTTTCACAGAGATTTTGAAACTGAAATTTCCAAACCCGTTTCCAACGAAGGCGCCAAAGGGCTTCCCCATAGAACTTGCCAACCTGAATTCCTACAGGCTAGATGTGAGAGGCACATTCTGCTGCTTCCTCCCTTCGAGTTAAACTAGGTTCTGAAAGCTCAGCCTCCGGGGAGTCTGTTTGGCAGAGATATAGAACACAATTTTCCAAGCCTGTTGCAAGGCATTTGCAGTGTCATTTCGCGTCTAATTTCCCAAACCAAACTGCTTGCAGCTCTAACTCCCTTCTAACTACCACTTCTTCGGTTCAGTGAGATATGCTGGATTCTAAACGGAGAAGCTTCTCTGACGCTTTTTCACAGAGATTTTGAAACTGAAATCTCCCATGCCGTTTCCACCATAGGCAGCAATGGGCTTCCCCATAGAACTTGCCAACCTGAATTCCTACAGGCTAGATGTGAGAGGCACATTCTGCTGCTTCCTCCCTAAGAGTTAAGCTTACTTCTGAAAGCTCAACCTCCGGGGAGTCTGTTTGGCAGAGATATAGAACACAATTTTCCACGCCTGTTGGAAGGCCTTTGCAGTGTCATTTCGCATCTAATTTCCCAAACCAAACTGCTTGCAGCTCTAACTGCCTTCTAACTACCACTTCTTCGGTTCAGTGAGATATGCTGGATTCTAAACGGAGAAGCTTCTCTGACGCTTTTTCACAGAGATTTTGAAACTGAAATCTCCCATGCCGTTTCCACCATAGGCAGCAATGGGCTTCCCCATAGAACTTGCCAACCTGAATTCCTACAGGCTAGATGTGAGAGGCACATTCTGCTGCTTCCTCCCTAAGAGTTAAGCTTGCTTCTGAAAGCTCAACCTCCGGGGAGTCTGTTTGGCAGAGATATAGAACACACTTTTCCAAGCCTGTTGGAAGGCCTTTGCAGTTTCATTTCGCGTCTTATTTCCCAAACCAAACTGCTTGCAGCTCTAACTCCCTTCTAACTACCACTTCTTCGGTTCAGTGAGATATGCTGGATTCTAAACGGAGAAGCTTCTCTGACGCTTTTTCACAGAGATTTTGAAACTGAAATCTCCCATGCCGTTTCCACCATAGGCAGCAATGGGCTTCCTCATAGAACTTGCCAACCTGAATTCCTACAGGCTAGATGTGAGAGGCACATTCTGCTGCTTCCTCCCTAAGAGTTAAGCGTGCTTCTGAAAGCTCAACCTCTGGGGAGTCTGTTTGGCAGAGATAAAAAACACACTTTTCCAAGCCTGTTGGAAGGCCTTTGCAGTGTCATTTCGCATCTAATTTCCCAAACCAAACTGCTTGCAGCTCTAACTCCCTTCTAACTACCAATTCTTCGGTTCAGTGAGATATGCTGGATTCTAAACGGAGAAGCTTCTCTGACGCTTTTTCACAGAGATTTTGAAGCTGAAATTTCCAAACCCGTTTCCAACGAAGGCGCCAATGGGCTTCCCCATAGAACTTGCCAACCTGAATTCCTACAGGCTAGATGTGAGAGGCACATTCTGCTGCTTCCTCCCTTAGAGTTAAACTAGCTTCTGAAACCTCAACCTCCGGGGAGTTTGTTTGGCAGAGATATAGAACACACTTTTCCAAGCCTGTTGGAAGGCATTTGCAGTTTCATTTCGCGTCTAATTTCCCAAACCAAACTGCTTGCAGCTCTAACTCCCTTCTAACTACCACTTCTTCGGTTCAGTGAGATATGCTGGATTCTAAACGGAGAAGCTTCTCTGACGCTTTTTCACAGAGATTTTGAAACTGAAATCTCCCATGCCGTTTCCACCCTAGGCAGCAATGGGCTTCCCCATAGAACTTGCCAACCTGAATTCCTACAGGCTAGATGTGAGAGGCACATTCTGCTGCTTCCTCCCTTAGAGTTAAACTAGCTTCTGAAAGCTCAACCTCCGGGGAGTTTGTTTGGCAGAGATATAGAACACACTTTTCCAAGCCTGTTGGAAGGCATTTGCAGTGTCATTTCGCGTCTAATTTCCCAAAGCAAACTGCTTGCAGCTCTAACTCCCTTCTAACTGCCACTTCTTCGGTTCAGTGAGATATGCTGGATTCTAAACGGAGAAGCTTCTCTGACGCTTTTTCACAGAGATTTTGAAACTGAAATCTCCCATGCCGTTTCCACCATAGGCAGCAATGGGCTTCCCCATAGAACTTGCCAACCTGAATTCCTACAGGCTAGATGTGAGAGGCACATTCTGCTGCTTCCTCCCTAAGAGTTAAGCTTGCTTCTGAAAGATCAACCTCCGGTGAGTGTGTTTGGCAGAGATATAGAACACACTTTTCCAAGCCTGTTGGAAGGCCTTTGCAGTGTCATTTCGCATCTAATTTCCCAAACCAAACTGCTTGCAGCTCTAACTCCCTTCTAACTACCACTTCTTCGGTTCAGTGAGATATGCTGGATTCTAAACGGAGAAGCTTCTCTGATGCTTTTTCACAGAGATTTTGAAACTGTAATCTCCCATGCCATTTCCACCATAGGCAGCAATGGGCTTCCACATAGAACTTGCCAACCTGAATTCCTACAGGCTAGATGTGAGAGGCACATTCTGCTGCTTCCTCCCTAAGAGTTAATCTTGCTTCTGAAAGCTCAACCTCCGGGGAGTCTGTTTGGCAGAGATATAGAACACATTTTTCCAAGCCTGTTGGAAGGCCTTTGCAGTTTCATTTCGCGTCTTATTTCCCAAACCAAACTGCTTGCAGCTCTAACTCCCTTCTAACTACCACTTCTTCGGTTCAGTGAGATATGCTGGATTCTAAACGGAGAAGCTTCTCTGACGCTTTTTCACAAAGATTTTGATACTGAAATCTCTCATGCCGTTTCCACCATAGGCAGCAATGGGCTTCCTCATAGAACTTGCCAACCTGAATTCCTACAGGCTAGATGTGAGAGGCACATTCTGCTTTTTCCTCCCTAAGAGTTAAGCGTGCTTCTGAAAGCTCAACCTCTGGGGAGTCTGTTTGGCAGAGATATAGAACACACTTTTCCAAGCCTGTTGGAAGGCCTTTGCAGTGTCATTTCGCATCTAATTTCCCAAACCAAACTGCTTGCAGCTCTAACTCCCTTCTAACTACCACTTCTTCGGTTCAGTGAGATATGCTGGATTCTAAACGGAGAAGCTTCTCTGACGCTTTTTCACAGAGATTTTGAAGCTGAAATTTCCAAACCCGTTTCCAACGAAGGCGCCAATGGGCTTCCCCATAGAACTTGCCAACCTGAATTCCTACAGGCTAGATGTGAGAGGCACATTCTGCTGCTTCCTCCCTTAGAGTTAAACTAGCTTCTGAAAGCTCAACCTCCGGGGAGTTTGTTTGGCAGAGATATAGAACACACTTTTCCAAGCCTGTTGCAAGGCATTTGCAGTTTCATTTCGCGTCTAATTTCCCAAACCAAAGTGCTTGCAGCTCTAACTCCCTTCTAACTACCACTTCTTCGGTTCAGTGAGATATGCTGGATTCTAAACGGAGAAGCTTCTCTGACGCTTTTTCACAGAGATTTTGAAACTGAAATCTCCCATGCCGTTTCCACCATAGGCAGCAATGGGCTTCCACATAGAACTTGCCAACCTGAATTCCTACAGGCTAGATGTGAGAGGGACATTCTGCTGCTTCCTCCCTTAGAGTTAAACTAGCTTCTGAAAGCTCAACCTCCGGGGAGTTTGTTTGGCAGAGATATAGAACACACTTTTCCAAGCCTGTTGGAAGGCATTTGCAGTTTCATTTCGCGTCTAATTTCCAAAACCAAACTGCTTGCAGCTCTAACTCCCTTCTAACTACCACTTCTTCGGTTCAGTGAGATATGCTGGATTCTAAACGGAGAAGCTGCTCTGACGCTCTTTCACAGAGATTTTGAAACTGAAATTTCCAAACCCGTTTCCAACGAAGGCGCCAAAGGGCTTCCCCATAGAACTTGCCAACCTGAATTCCTACAGGCTAGATGTGAGAGTCACATTCTGCTGCTTCCTCCCTTAGAGTTAAACTAGCTTCTGAAAGCTCAGCCTCCGGGGAGTCTGTTTGGCAGAGATATAGAACACAATTTTCCAAGCCTGTTGGAAGGCATTTGCAGTGTCATTTCGCGTCTAATTTCCCAAACCAAACTGCTTGCAGCTCTAACTCCCTTCTAACTACCACTTCTTCGGTTCAGTGAGATATGCTGGATTCTAAACGGAGAAGCTTCTCTGACGCTTTTTCACAGAGATTTTGAAACTGAAATCTCCCATGCCGTTTCCACCATAGGCAGCAATGGGCTTCCCCATAGAACTTGCCAACCTGAATTCCTACAGGCTAGATGTGAGAGGCACATTCTGCTGCTTCCTCCCTAAGAGTTAAGCTTGCTTCTGAAAGCTCAACCTCCGGGGAGTCTGTTTGGCAGAGATATAGAACACACTTTTCCAAGCCTGTTGGAAGGCCTTTGCAGTTTCATTTCGCGTCTTATTTCCCAAACCAAACTGCTTGCAGCTCTAACTCCCTTCTAACTACCACTTCTTCGGTTCAGTGAGATATGCTGGATTCTAAACGGAGAAGCTTCTCTGACGCTTTTTCACAGAGATTTTGAAGCTGAAATTTCCAAACCCGTTTCCAACGAAGGCGCCAATGGGCTTCCCCATAGAACTTGCCAACCTGAATTCCTACAGGCTAGATGTGAGAGGCACATTCTGCTGCTTCCTCCCTTAGAGTTAAACTAGCTTCTGAAAGCTCAACCTCCGGGGAGTTTGTTTGGCAGAGATATAGAACACACTTTTCCAAGCCTGTTGCAAGGCATTTGCAGTTTCATTTCGCGTCTAATTTCCCAAACCAAAGTGCTTGCAGCTCTAACTCCCTTCTAACTACCACTTCTTCGGTTCAGTGAGATATGCTGGATTCTAAACGGAGAAGCTTCTCTGACGCTTTTTCACAGAGATTTTGAAACTGAAATCTCCCATGCCGTTTCCACCATAGGCAGCAATGGGCTTCCACATAGAACTTGCCAACCTGAATTCCTACAGGCTAGATGTGAGAGGGACATTCTGCTGCTTCCTCCCTTAGAGTTAAACTAGCTTCTGAAAGCTCAACCTCCGGGGAGTTTGTTTGGCAGAGATATAGAACACACTTTTCCAAGCCTGTTGGAAGGCATTTGCAGTTTCATTTCGCGTCTAATTTCCAAAACCAAACTGCTTGCAGCTCTAACTCCCTTCTAACTACCACTTCTTCGGTTCAGTGAGATATGCTGGATTCTAAACGGAGAAGCTGCTCTGACGCTCTTTCACAGAGATTTTGAAACTGAAATTTCCAAACCCGTTTCCAACGAAGGCGCCAAAGGGCTTCCCCATAGAACTTGCCAACCTGAATTCCTACAGGCTAGATGTGAGAGTCACATTCTGCTGCTTCCTCCCTTAGAGTTAAACTAGCTTCTGAAAGCTCAGCCTCCGGGGAGTCTGTTTGGCAGAGATATAGAACACAATTTTCCAAGCCTGTTGGAAGGCATTTGCAGTGTCATTTCGCGTCTAATTTCCCAAACCAAACTGCTTGCAGCTCTAACTCCCTTCTAACTACCACTTCTTCGGTTCAGTGAGATATGCTGGATTCTAAACGGAGAAGCTTCTCTGACGCTTTTTCACAGAGATTTTGAAACTGAAATCTCCCATGCCGTTTCCACCATAGGCAGCAATGGGCTTCCCCATAGAACTTGCCAACCTGAATTCCTACAGGCTAGATGTGAGAGGCACATTCTGCTGCTTCCTCCCTAAGAGTTAAGCTTGCTTCTGAAAGCTCAACCTCCGGGGAGTCTGTTTGGCAGAGATATAGAACACACTTTTCCAAGCCTGTTGGAAGGCCTTTGCAGTTTCATTTCGCGTCTTATTTCCCAAACCAAACTGCTTGCAGCTCTAACTCCCTTCTAACTACCACTTCTTCGGTTCAGTGAGATATGCTAAATTCTAAACGGAGAAGCTTCTCTGACGCTTTTTCACAGAGATTTTGAAACTGAAATCTCCCATGCCGTTTCCACCATAGGCAGCAATGGGCTTCCTCATAGAACTTGCCAACCTGAATTCCTACAGGCTAGATGTGAGAGGCACATTCTGCTGCTTCCTCCCTAAGAGTTAAGCGTGCTTCTGAAAGCTCAACCTCTGGGGAGTCTGTTTGGCAGAGATATAGAACACACTTTTCCAAGCCTGTTGGAAGGCCTTTGCAGTGTCATTTCGCATCTAATTTCCCAAACCAAACTGCTTTCAGCTCTAACTCCCTTCTAACTACCACTTCTTCGGTTCAGTGAGATATGCTGGATTCTAAACGGAGAAGCTTCTCTGACGCTTTTTCACAGAGATTTTGAAGCTGAAATTTCCAAACCCGTTTCCAACGAAGGCGCCAATGGGCTTCCCCATAGAACTTGCCAACCTGAATTCCTACAGGCTAGATGTGAGAGGCACATTCTGCTGCTTCCTCCCTTAGAGTTAAACTAGCTTCTGAAAGCTCAACCTCCGGGGAGTTTGTTTGGCAGAGATATAGAACACACTTTTCCAAGCCTGTTGGAAGGCATTTGCAGTTTCATTTCGCGTCTAATTTCCCAAACCAAACTGCTTGCAGCTCTAACTCCCTTCTAACTACCACTTCTTCGGTTCAGTGAGATATGCTGGATTCTAAACGGAGAAGCTTCTCTGACGCTTTTTCACAGAGATTTTGAAACTGAAATCTCCCATGCCGTTTCCACCATAGGCAGCAATGGGCTTCCACATAGAACTTGCCAACCTGAATTCCTACAGGCTAGATGTGAGAGGGACATTCTGCTGCTTCCTCCCTTAGAGTTAAACTAGCTTCTGAAAGCTCAACCTCCGGGGAGTTTGTTTGGCAGAGATATAGAACACACTTTTCCAAGCCTGTTGGAAGGCATTTGCAGTTTCATTTCGCGTCTAATTTCCCAAACCAAACTGCTTGCAGCTCTAACTCCCTTCTAACTACCACTTCTTCGGTTCAGTGAGATATGCTGGATTCTAAACGGAGAAGCTTCTCTGACGCTTTTTCACAGAGATTTTGAAACTGAAATCTCCCATGCCGGTTCCACCATAGGCAGCAATGGGCTTCCACATAGAACTTGCCAACCTGAATTCCTACAGGCTAGATGTGAGAGGGACATTCTGCTGCTTCCTCCCTTAGAGTTAAACTAGCTTCTGAAAGCTCAACCTCCGGGGAGTTTGTTTGGCAGAGATATAGAACACACTTTTCCAAGCCTGTTGGAAGGCATTTGCAGTTTCATTTCGCGTCTAATTTCCCAAACCAAACTGCTTGCAGCTCTAACTCCCTTCTAACTACCACTTCTTCGGTTCAGTGAGATATGCTGGATTCTAAACGGAGAAGCTTCTCTGACGCTTTTTCACAGAGATTTTGAAGCTGAAATTTCCAAACCCGTTTCCAACGAAGGCGCCAATGGGCTTCCCCATAGAACTTGCCAACCTGAATTCCTACAGGCTAGATGTGAGAGGCACATTCTGCTGCTTCCTCCCTTAGAGTTAAACTAGCTTCTGAAAGCTCAACCTCCGGGGAGTTTGTTTGGCAGAGATATAGAACACACTTTTCCAAGCCTGTTGGAAGGCATTTGCAGTTTCATTTCGCGTCTAATTTCCCAAACCAAACTGCTTGCAGCTCTAACTCCCTTCTAACTACCACTTCTTCGGTTCTGTGAGATATGCTGCATTCTAAACGGAGAAGCTTCTCTGACGCTTTTTCACAGAGATTTTGAAGCTGAAATTTCCAAACCCGTTTCCAACGAAGGGGCCAATGTGCTTCCCCATAGAACTTGCCAACCTGAATTCCTACAGGCTAGATGTGAGAGGCACATTCTGCTGCTTCCTCCCTTAGAGTTAAACTAGCTTCTGAAAGCTCAACCTCCGGGGAGTCTGTTTGGCAGAGATATAGAACACACTTTTCCAAGCCTGTTTGAAGGCATTTGCACTTTCATTTCGCGTCTAATTTCCCAAACCAAACTGCTTGCAGCTCTAACTCCCTTCTAACTACCACTTCTTCGGTTCAGTGAGATATGCTGGATTCTAAACGGAGAAGATTCTCTGACGCTTTTTCACAGAGATTTTGAAACTGAAATCTCCCATGCCGTTTCCACCATAGGCAGCAATGGGCTTCCCCATAGAACTTGCCAACCTGAATTCCTACAGGCTAGATGTGAGAGGGACATTCTGCTGCTTCCTCCCTTAGAGTTAAACTAGCTTCTGAAAGCTCAACCTCCGGGGAGTTTGTTTGGCAGAGATATAGAACACACTTTTCCAAGCCTGTTGGAAGGCATTTGCAGTTTCATTTCGCGTCTAATTTCCCAAACCAAACTGCTTGCAGCTCTAACTCCCTTCTAACTACCACTTCTTCGGTTCAGTGAGATATGCTGGATTCTAAAGGGAGAAGCTTCTCTGACGCTCTTTCACAGAGATTTTGAAACTGAAATTTCCAAACCCGTTTCCAACCAAGGCGCCAAAGGGCTTCCCCATAGAACTTGCCAACCTGAATTCCTACAGGCTACATGTGAGAGGCACATTCTGCTGCTTCCTCCCTTAGAGATAAACTAGCTTCTGAAAGCTCAGCCTCCGGGGAGTCTGTTTGGCAGAGATATAGAACACAATTTTCCAAGCCTGTTGGAAGGCATTTGCAGTGTCATTTCGCGTCTAATTTCCCAAACCAAACTGCTTGCAGCTGTAACTCCCTTCTAACTACCACTTCTTCGGTTCAGTGAGATATGCTGGATTCTAAACGGAGAAGCTTCTCTGACGCTTTTTCACAGAGATTTTGAAACTGAAATCTCCCATGCCGTTTCCACCATAGGCAGCAATGGGCTTCCACATAGAACTTGCCAACCTGAATTCCTACAGGCTAGATGTGAGAGGGACATTCTGCTGCTTCCTCCCTTAGAGTTAAACTAGCTTCTGAAAGCTCAACCTCCGGGGAGTTTGTTTGGCAGAGATATAGAACACACTTTTCCAAGCCTGTTGGAAGGCATTTGCAGTGTCATTTCGCGTCTAATTTCCCAAACCAAACTGCTTGCAGCTCTAACTCCCTTCTAACTACCACTTCTTCGGTTCAGTGAGATATGCTGGATTCTAAACGGAGAAGCTTCTCTGACGCTTTTTCACAGAGATTTTGAAACTCAAATCTCCCATGCCGTTTCCACCATAGGCAGCAATGGGCTTCCACATAGAACTTGCCAACCTGAATTCCTACAGGCTAGATGTGAGAGGGACATTCTGCTGCTTCCTCCCTTAGAGTTAAACTAGCTTCTGAAAGCTCAACCTCCGGGGAGTTTGTTTGGCAGAGATATAGAACACACTTTTCCAAGCCTGTTGGAAGGCATTTGCAGTTTCATTTCGCGTCTAATTTCCCAAACCAAACTGCTTGCAGCTCTAACTCCCTTCTAACTACCACTTCTTCGGTTCAGTGAGATATGCTGGATTCTAAACGGAGAAGCTTCTCTGACGCTTTTTCACAGAGATTTTGAAGCTGAAATTTCCAAACCCGGTTCCAACGAAGGCGCCAATGGGCTTCCCCATAGAACTTGCCAACCTGAATTCCTACAGGCTAGATGTGAGAGGCACATTCTGCTGCTTCCTCCCTTAGAGTTAAACTAGCTTCTGAAAGCTCAACCTCCGGGGAGTTTGTTTGGCAGAGATATAGAACACACTTTTCCAAGCCTGTTGGAAGGCATTTGCAGTTTCATTTCGCGTCTAATTTCCCAAACCAAACTGCTTGCAGCTCTAACTCCCTTCTAACTACCACTTCTTCGGTTCTGTGAGATATGCTGCATTTTAAACGGAGAAGCTTCTCTGACGCTTTTTCACAGAGATTTTGAAGCTGAAATTTCCAAACCCGTTTCCAACGAAGGGGCCAATGGGCTTCCCCATAGAACTTGCCAACCTGAATTCCTACAGGCTAGATGTGAGAGGCACATTCTGCTGCTTCCTCCCTTAGAGTTAGACTAGCTTCTGAAAGCTCAACCTCCGGGGAGTTTGTTTGGCAGAGATATAGAACACACTTTTCCAAGCCTGTTGCAAGGCATTTGCAGTTTCATTTCGCGTCTAATTTCCCAAACCAAACTGCTTGCAGCTCTAACTCCCTTCTAACTACCACTTCTTCGGTTCAGTGAGATATGCTGGATTCTAAACGGAGAAGCTTCTCTGACGCTTTTTCACAGAGATTTTGAAACTGAAATCTCCCATGCCGTTTCCACCATAGGCAGCAATGGGCTTCCACATAGAACTTGCCAACCTGAATTCCTACAGGCTAGATGTGAGAGGGACATTCTGCTGCTTCCTCCCTTAGAGTTAAACTAGCTTCTGAAAGCTCAACCTCCGGGGAGTTTGTTTGGCAGAGATATAGAACACACTTTTCCAAGCCTGTTGGAAGGCATTTGCAGTTTCATTTCGCGTCTAATTTCCAAAACCAAACTGCTTGCAGCTCTAACTCCCTTCTAACTACCACTTCTTCGGTTCAGTGAGATATGCTGGATTCTAAACGGAGAAGCTTCTCTGACGCTCTTTCACAGAGATTTTGAAACTGAAATTTCCAAACCCGTTTCCAACGAAGGCGCCAAAGGGCTTCCCCATAGAACTTGCCAACCTGAATTCCTACAGGCTAGATGTGAGAGGCACATTCTGCTGCTTCCTCCCTTAGAGTTAAACTAGCTTCTGAAAGCTCAGCCTCCGGGGAGTCTGTTTGGCAGAGATATAGAACACAATTTTCCAAGCCTGTTGGAAGGCATTTGCAGTGTCATTTCGCGTCTAATTTCCCAAACCAAACTGCTTGCAGCTCTAACTCCCTTCTAACTACCACTTCTTCGGTTCAGTGAGATATGCTGGATTCTAAACGGAGAAGCTTCTCTGACGCTTTTTCACAGAGATTTTGAAACTGAAATCTCCCATGCCGTTTCCACCATAGGCAGCAATGGGCTTCCCCATAGAACTTGCCAACCTGAATTCCTACAGGCTAGATGTGAGAGGCACATTCTGCTGCTTCCTCCCTAAGAGTTAAGCTTGCTTCTGAAAGCTCAACCTCCGGGGAGTCTGTTTGGCAGAGATATAGAACACACTTTTCCAAGCCTGTTGGAAGGCCTTTGCAGTTTCATTTCGCGTCTTATTTCCCAAACCAAACTGCTTGCAGCTCTAACTCCCTTCTAACTACCACTTCTTCGGTTCAGTGAGATATGCTGGATTCTAAACGGAGAAGCTTCTCTGACGCTTTTTCACAGAGATTTTGAAACTGAAATCTCCCATGCCGTTTCCACCATAGGCAGCAATGGGCTTCCTCATAGAACTTGCCAACCTGAATTCCTACAGGCTAGATGTGAGAGGCACATTCTGCTGCTTCCTCCCTAAGAGTTAAGCGTGCTTCTGAAAGCTCAACCTCTGGGGAGTCTGTTTGGCAGAGATATAGAACACACTTTTCCAAGCCTTTTGGAAGGCCTTTGCAGTGTCATTTCGCATCTAATTTCCCAAACCAAACTGCTTGCAGCTCTAACTCCCTTCTAACTACCACTTCTTCGGTTCAGTGAGATATGCTGGATTCTAAACGGAGAAGCTTCTCTGACGCTTTTTCACAGAGATTTTGAAACTGAAATCTCCCATGCGGTTTCCACCATAGGCAGCAGTGGGCTTCCACATAGAACTTGCCAACCTGAATTCCTACAGGCTAGATGTGAGAGGCACATTCTGCTGCTTCCTCCCTTAGAGTTAAACTAGCTTCTGAAAGCTCAACCTCCGGGGAGTTTGTTTGGCAGAGATATAGAACACAATTTTCCAAGCCTGTTGGAAGGCATTTGCAGTGTCATTTCGCGTCTAATTTCCCAAAGCAAACTGCTTGCAGCTCTAACTCCCTTCTAACTACCACTTCTTCGATTCAGTGAGATATGCTGGATTCTAAACGGAGAAGCTTCTCTGACGCTTTTTCACAGAGATTTTGAAACTGAAATCTCCCATGCCGTTTCCACCATAGGCAGCAATGGGCTTCCCCATAGAACTTGCCAACCTGAATTCCTACAGGCTAGATGTGAGAGGCACATTCTGCTGCTTCCTCTCTAAGAGTTAAACTTGCTTCTGAAAGCTCAACCTCCGGGGAGTGTGTTTGGCAGAGATATAGAACACACTTTTCCAAGCCTGTTGGAAGGCCTTTGCAGTGTCATTTCGCATCTAATTTCCCAAACCAAAGTGCTTGCAGCTCTAACTCCCTTCTAACTACCACTTCTTCGGTTCAGTGAGATATGCTGGATTCTAAACGGAGAAGCTTCTCTGACGCTTTTTCACAGAGATTTTGAAACTGAAATCTCCCATGCCATTTCCACCATAGGCAGCAATGGGCTTCCCCATAGAACTTGCCAACCTGAATTCCTACAGGCTAGATGTGAGAGGCACATTCTGCTGCTTCCTCCCTAAGAGTTAAGCTTACTTCTGAAAGCTCAACCTCCGGGGAGTCTGTTTGGCAGAGATATAGAACACACTTTTCCAAGCCTGTTTGAAGGCATTTGCACTTTCATTTCGCGTCTAATTTCCCAAACCAAACTGCTTGCAGCTCTAACTCCCTTCTAACTACCACTTCTTCGGTTCAGTGAGATATGCTGGATTCTAAACGGAGAAGCTTCTCTGACGCTTTTTCACAGAGATTTTGAAACTGAAATCTCCCATGCCGTTTCCACCATAGGCAGCAATGGGCTTCCCCATAGAACTTGCCAACCTGAATTCCTACAGGCTAGATGTGAGAGGGACATTCTGCTGCTTCCTCCCTTAGAGTTAAACTAGCTTCTGAAAGCTCAACCTCCGGGGAGTTTGTTTGGCAGAGATATAGAACACACTTTTCCAAGCCTGTTGGAAGGCATTTGCAGTTTCATTTCGCGTCTAATTTCCCAAACCAAACTGCTTGCAGCTCTAACTCCCTTCTAACTACCACTTCTTCGGTTCAGTGAGATATGCTGGATTCTAAACGGAGAAGCTTCTCTGACGCTCTTTCACAGAGATTTTGAAACTGAAATTTCCAAACCCGTTTCCAACGAAGGCGCCAAAGGGCTTCCCCATAGAACTTGCCAACCTGAATTCCTACAGGCTACATGTGAGAGGCACATTCTGCTGCTTCCTCCCTTAGAGATAAACTAGCTTCTGAAAGCTCAGCCTCCGGGGAGTCTGTTTGGCAGAGATATAGAACACAATTTTCCAAGCCTGTTGGAAGGCATTTGCAGTGTCATTTCGCGTCTAATTTCCCAAACCAAACTGCTTGCAGCTGTAACTCCCTTCTAACTACCACTTCTTCGGTTCAGTGAGATATGCTGGATTCTAAACGGAGAAGCTTCTCTGACGCTTTTTCACAGAGATTTTGAAACTGAAATCTCCCATGCCGTTTCCACCATAGGCAGCAATGGGCTTCCACATAGAACTTGCCAACCTGAATTCCTACAGGCTAGATGTGAGAGGGACATTCTGCTGCTTCCTCCCTTAGAGTTAAACTAGCTTCTGAAAGCTCAAGCTCCGGGGAGTTTGTTTGGCAGAGATATAGAACACACTTTTCCAAGCCTGTTGGAAGGCATTTGCAGTTTCATTTCGCGTCTAATTCCCAAACCAAACTGCTTGCAGCTCTAACTCCCTTCTAACTACCACTTCTTCGGTTCAGTGAGATATGCTGGATTCTAAACGGAGAAGCTTCTCTGACGCTTTTTCACAGAGATTTTGAAACTGAAATTTCCAAACCCGTTTCCAACGAAGGCGCCAATGGGCTTCTCCATAGAACTTGCCAACCTGAATTCCTACAGGCTAGATGTGAGAGGCACATTCTGCTGCTTCCTCCCTTAGAGTTAAACTTGCTTCTGAAAGCTCAACCTCCGGGGAGTCTGTTTGGCAGAGATATAGAACACACTTTTCCAAGCCTGTTGGAAGGCATTTGCAGTTTCATTTCGCGTCTTATTTCCCAAACCAAACTGCTTGCAGCTCTAACTCCCTTCTAACTACCACTTCTTCGGTTCAGTGAGATATGCTGGATTCTAAACGGAGAAGCTTCTCTGACGCTTTTTCACAGAGATTTTGAAGCTGAAATTTCCAAACCCGTTTCCAACGAAGGCGCCAATGGGCTTCCCCATAGAACTTGTCAACCTGAATTCCTACAGGCTAGATGTGAGAGGCACATTCTGCTGCTTCTTCTCTTAGAGTTAAACTAGCTTCTGAAAGCTCAACCTCCGGGGAGTTTGTTTGGCAGAGATATAGAACACACTTTTCCAAGCCTGTTGGAAGGCATTTGCAGTTTCATTTCGCGTCTAATTTCCCAAACCAAACTGCTTGCAGCTCTAACTCCCTTCTAACTACCACTTCTTCGGTTCAGTGAGATATGCTGGATTCTAAACGGAGAAGCTTCTCTGACGCTTTTTCACAGAGATTTTGAAACTGAAATCTCCCATGCCGTTTCCACCACAGGCAGCAATGGGCTTCCCCATAGAACTTGCCAACCTGAATTCCTACAGGCTAGATGTGAGAGGCACATTCTGCTGCTTCCTCCCTTAGAGTTAAACTAGCTTCTGAAAGCTCAACCTCCGGGGAGTTTGTTTGGCAGAGATATAGAACACACTTTTCCAAGCCTGTTGGAAGGCATTTGCAGTGTCATTTCGCGTCTAATTTCCCAAACCAAACTGCTTGCAGCTCTAACTCCCTTCTAACTACCACTTCTTCGGTTCAGTGAGATATGCTGGATTCTAAACGGAGAAGCTTCTCTGACGCTTTTTCACAGAGATTTTGAAACTCAAATCTCCCATGCCGATTCCACCTTAGGCAGCAATGGGCTTCCCCATAGAACTTGCCAACCTGAATTCCTACAGGCTAGATGTGAGAGGGACATTCTGCTGCTTCCTCCCTTAGAGTTAAACTAGCTTCTGAAAGCTCAACCTCCGGGGAGTTTGTTTGGCAGAGATATAGAACACACTTTTCCAAGCCTGTTGGAAGGCATTTGCAGTTTCATTTCGCGTCTAATTTCCCAAACCAAACTGCTTGCAGCTCTAACTCCCTTCTAACTACCACTTCTTCGGTTCAGTGAGATATGCTGGATTCTAAACGGAGAAGCTTCTCTGACGCTTTTTCACAGAGATTTTGAAACTGAAATTTCCAAACCCGTTTCCAACGAAGGCGCCAATGGGCTTCTCCATAGAACTTGCCAACCTGAATTCCTACAGGCTAGATGTGAGAGGCACATTCTGCTGCTTCCTCCCTTACAGTTAAACTTGCTTCTGAAAGCTCAACCTCCGGGGAGTCTGTTTGGCAGAGATATAGAACACACTTTTCCAAGCCTGTTGGAAGGCATTTGCAGTTTCATTTCGCGTCTTATTTCCCAAACCAAACTGCTTGCAGCTCTAACTCCCTTCTAACTACCACTTCTTCGGTTCAGTGAGATATGCTGGATTCTAAACGGAGAAGCTTCTCTGACGCTTTTTCACAGAGATTTTGAAGCTGAAATTTCCAAACCCGTTTCCAACGAAGGCGCCAATGGGCTTCCCCATAGAACTTGCCAACCTGAATTCCTACAGGCTAGATGTGAGAGGCACATTCTGCTGCTTCTTCCCTTAGAGTTAAACTAGCTTCTGAAAGCTCAACCTCCGGGGAGTTTGTTTGGCAGAGATATAGAACACACTTTTCCAAGCCTATTGGAAGGCATTTGCAGTTTCATTTCGCGTCTAATTTCCCAAACCAAACTGCTTGCAGCTCTAACTCCCTTCTAACTACCACTTCTTCGGTTCAGTGAGATATGCTGGATTCTAAACGGAGAAGCTTCTCTGACGCTTTTTCACAGAGATTTTGAAACTGAAATCTCCCATGCCGTTTCCACCATAGGCAGCAATGGGCTTCCCCATAGAACTTGCCAACCTGAATTCCTACAGGCTAGATGTGAGAGGCACATTCTGCTGCTTCCTCCCTAAGAGTTAAACTTGCTTCTGAAAGCTCAACCTCCGGGGAGTTTGTTTGGCAGAGATATAGAACACACTTTTCCAAGCCTGTTGGAAGGCCTTTGCAGTGTCATTTCGCATCTAATTTCCCAAACCAAAGTGCTTGCAGCTCTAACTCCCTTCTAACTACCACTTCTTCGGTTCAGTGAGATATGCTGGATTCTAAACGGAGAAGCTTCTCTGACGCTTTTTCACAGAGATTTTGAAACTGAAATCTCCCATGCCGTTTCCACCATAGGCAGCAATGGGCTTCCCCATAGAACTTGCCAACCTGAATTCCTACAGGCTAGATGTGAGAGGGACATTCTGCTGCTTCCTCCCTTAGAGTTAAACTAGCTTCTGAAAGCTCAACCTCCGGGGAGTTTGTTTGGCAGAGATATAGAGCACACTTTTCCAAGCCTGTTGGAAGGCATTTGCACTTTCATTTCGCGTCTAATTTCCAAAAACAAACTGCTTGCAGCTCTAACTCCCTTCTAACTACCACTTCTTCGGTTCAGTGACATATGCTGGATTCTAAGCGGAGAAGCTTCTCTGACGCTCTTTCACAGAGATTTTGAAACTGAAATTTCCAAACCCGTTTCCAACGAAGGCGCCAAAGGGCTTCCCCATAGAACTTGCCAACCTGAATTCCTACAGGCTAGATGTGAGAGGCACATTCTGCTGCTTCCTCCCTTCGAGTTAAACTAGGTTCTGAAAGCTCAGCCTCCGGGGAGTCTGTTTGGCAGAGATATAGAACACAATTTTCCAAGCCTGTTGGAAGGCATTTGCAGTGTCATTTCGCGTCTAATTTCCCAAACCAAACTGCTTGCAGCTCTAACTCCCTTCTAACTACCACTTCTTCGGTTCAGTGAGATATGCTGGATTCTAAGCGGAGAAGCTTCTCTGACGCTTTTTCACAGAGATTTTGAAACTGAAATTTCCAAACCCGTTTCCAACGAAGGCGGCAATGGGCTTCTCCATAGAACTTGCCAACCTGAATTCCTACAGGCTAGATGTGAGAGGCACATTCTGCTGCTTCCTCCCTTAGAGTTAAACTTGCTTCTGAAAGCTCAACCTCCGGGGAGTCTGTTTGGCAGAGATATAGAACACACTTTTCCAAGCCTGTTGGAAGGCCTTTGCAGTGTCATTTCGCATCTAATTTCCCAAACCAAACTGCTTGCAGCTCTAACTGCCTTCTAACTACCACTTCTTCGGTTCAGTGAGATATGCTGGATTCTAAACGGAGAAGCTTCTCTGACGCTTTTTCACAGAGATTTTGAAACTGAAATCTCCCATGCCGTTTCCACCATAGGCAGCAATGGGCTTCCCCATAGAACTTGCCAACCTGAATTCCTACAGGCTAGATGTGAGAGGCACATTCTGCTGCTTCCTCCCTTAGAGTTAAACTTGCTTCTGAAAGCTCAACCTCCGGGGAGTCTGTTTGGCAGAGATATAGAACACACTTTTCCAAGCCTGTTGGAAGGCATTTGCAGTTTCATTTCGCGTCTAATTTCCCAAACCAAACTGCTTGCAGCTCTAACTCCCTTCTAACTACCACTTCTTCGGTTCAGTGAGATATGCTGGATTCTAAACGGAGAAGCTTCTCTGACGCTTTTTCACAGAGATTTTGAAACTGAAATTTCCAAACCCGTTTCCACCATAGGCAGCAATGGGCTTCCCCATAGAACTTGCCAACCTGAATTCCTACAGGCTAGATGTGAGAGGCACATTGTACTGCTTCCTCCCTTAGAGTTAAACTAGCTTCTGAAAGCTGAACCTCCGGGGAGTCTGTTTGGCAGAGTTATAGAACACACTATTCCAAGCCTGTTGGAAGGCCTTTCCAGTGTCATTTCGCATCTAATTTCCCAAACCAAACTGCTTGCAGCTCTAACTCCCTTCTAACTACCACTTCTTCGGTTCAGTGAGATATGCTGGATTCTTAACGGAGAAGCTTCTCTGACGCTTTTCAGAGAGATTTTGAAACTGAAATCTCCCATGCCGTTTCCACCATAGGCAGCAATGGGCTTCCCCATAGAACTTGCCAACGTGAATTCCTACAGGCTAGATGTGAGAGGCACATTCTGCTGCTTCCTCCCTTAGAGTTAAGCTTGCTTCTGAAAGCTCTACCTCCGGGGAGTCTGTTTGGCAGAGATATAGAACACACTTTTCCAAGCCTGTTGGAAGGCCTTTGCAGTGTCATTTCGCATCTAATTTCCCAAACCAAACTGCTTGCAGCTCTAACTCCCTTCTAACTACCACTTCTTCGGTTTAGTGAGATATGCTGGATTCTAAACGGAGAAGCTTCTCTGACGCTTTTTCACAGAGATTTTGAAACTGAAATCTCCCATGCCGTTTCCACCATAGGCAGCAATGGGCTTCCCCATAGAACTTGCCAACCTGAATTCCTACAGGCTAGATGTGAGAGGCACATTCTGCTGCTTCCTCCCTAAGAGTTAAGCTTCCTTCTGAAAGCTCAACCTCCGGGGAGTCTGTTTGGCAGAGATATAGAACACAATTTTCCAAGCCTGTTGGAAGGCCTTTGCAGTGTCATTTCGCATCTAATTTCCCAAACCAAACTGCTTGCAGCTCTAACTGCCTTCTAACTACCACTTCTTCGGTTCAGTGAGATATGCTGGATTCTAAACGGAGAAGCTTCTCTGACGCTTTTTCACAGAGATTTTGAAACTGAAATCTCCCATGCCGTTTCCACCATAGGCAGCAATGGGCTTCCCCATAGAACTTGCCAACCTGAATTCCTACAGGCTAGATGTGAGAGGCACATTCTGCTGCTTCCTCCCTAAGAGTTAAGCTTGCTTCTGAAAGCTCAACCTCCGGGGAGTCTGTTTGGCAGAGATATAGAACACACTTTTCCAAGCCTGTTGGAAGGCCTTTGCAGTTTCATTTCGCGTCTTATTTCCCAAACCAAACTGCTTGCAGCTCTAACTCCCTTCTAACTACCACTTCTTCGGTTCAGTGAGATATGCTGGATTCTAAACGGAGAAGCTTCTCTGACGCTTTTTCACAGAGATTTTGAAACTGAAATCTCCCATGCCGTTTCCACCATAGGCAGCAATGGGCTTCCTCATAGAACTTGCCAACCTGAATTCCTACAGGCTAGATGTGAGAGGCACATTCTGCTGCTTCCTCCCTAAGAGTTAAGCTTGCTTCTGAAAGCTCAACCTCTGGGGAGTCTGTTTGGCAGAGATAAAAAACACACTTTTCCTAGCCTGTTGGAAGGCCTTTGCAGTGTCATTTCGCATCTAATTTCCCAAACGAAACTGCTTGCAGCTCTAACTCCCTTCTAACTACCACTTCTTCGGTTCAGTGAGATATGCTGGATTCTAAACGGAGAAGCTTCTCTGACGCTTTTTCACAGAGATTTTGAAGCTGAAATTTCCAAACCCGTTTCCAACGAAGGCGCCAATGGGCTTCCCCATAGAACTTGCCAACCTGAATTCCTACAGGCTAGATGTGAGAGGCACATTCTGCTGCTTCCTACCTTAGAGTTAAACTAGCTTCTGAAACCTCAACCTCCGGGGAGTTTGTTTGGCAAAGATATAGAACACACTTTTCCAAGCCTGTTGGAAGGCATTTGCAGTTTCATTTCGCGTCTAATTTCCCAAACCAAACTGCTTGCAGCTCTAACTCCCTTCTAACTACCACTTCTTCGGTTCAGTGAGATATGCTGGATTCTAAACGGAGAAGCTTCTCTGACGCTTTTTCACAGAGATTTTGAAACTGAAATCTCCCATGCCGTTTCCACCCTAGGCAGCAATGGGCTTCCCCATAGAACTTGCCAACCTGAATTCCTACAGGCTAGATGTGAGAGGCACATTCTGCTGCTTCCTCCGTTAGAGTTAAACTAGCTTCTGAAAGCTCAACCTCCGGGGAGTTTGTTTGGCAGAGATATAGAACACACTTTTCCAAGCCTGTTGGAAGGCATTTGCAGTGTCATTTCGCGTCTAATTTCCCAAAGCAAACTGCTTGCAGCTCTAACTCCCTTCTAACTGCCACTTCTTCGGTTCAGTGAGATATGCTGGATTCTAAACGGAGAAGCTTCTCTGACGCTTTTTCACAGAGATTTTGAAACTGAAATCTCCCATGCCGTTTCCACCATAGGCAGCAATGGGCTTCCCCATAGAACTTGCCAACCTGAATTCCTACAGGCTAGATGTGAGAGGCACATTCTGCTGCTTCCTCCCTAAGAGTTAAGCTTGCTTCTGAAAGCTCAACCTCCGGGGAGTGTGTTTGGCAGAGATATAGAACACACTTTTCCAAGCCTGTTGGAAGGCCTTTGCAGTGTCATTTCGCATCTAATTTCCCAAACCAAACTGCTTGCAGCTCTAACTCCCTTCTAACTACCACTTCTTCGGTTCAGTGAGATATGCTGGATTCTAAACGGAGAAGCTTCTCTGATGCTTTTTCACAGAGATTTTGAAACTGAAATCTCCCATGCCATTTCCACCATAGGCAGCAATGGGCTTCCACATAGAACTTGCCAACCTGAATTCCTACAGGCTAGATGTGAGAGGCACATTCTGCTGCTTCCTCCCTAAGAGTTAAGCTTGCTTCTGAAAGCTCAACCTCCGGGGAGTCTGTTTGGCAGAGATATAGAACACATTTTTCCAAGCCTGTTGGAAGGCCTTTGCAGTTTCATTTCGCGTCTTATTTCCCAAACCAAACTGCTTGCAGCTCTAACTCCCTTCTAACTACCACTTCTTCGGTTCAGTGAGATATGCTGGATTCTAAACGGAGAAGCTTCTCTGACGCTTTTTCACAGAGATTTTGAAACTGAAATCTCTCATGCCGTTTCCACCATAGGCAGCAATGGGCTTCCTCATAGAACTTGCCAACCTGAATTCCTACAGGCTAGATGTGAGAGGCACATTCTGCTGCTTCCTCCCTAAGAGTTAAGCGTGCTTCTGAAAGCTCAACCTCTGGGGAGTCTGTTTGGCAGAGATATAGAACACACTTTTCCAAGCCTGTTGGAAGGCCTTTGCAGTGTCATTTCGCATCTAATTTCCCAAACCAAACTGCTTGCAGCTCTAACTCCCTTCTAACTACCACTTCTTCGGTTCAGTGAGATATGCTGGATTCTAAACGGAGAAGCTTCTCTGACGCTTTTTCACAGAGATTTTGAAGCTGAAATTTCCAAACCCGTTTCCAACGAAGGCGCCAATGGGCTTCCCCATAGAACTTGCCAACCTGAATTCCTACAGGCTAGATGTGAGAGGCACATTCTGCTGCTTCCTCCCTTAGAGTTAAACTAGCTTCTGAAAGCTCAACCTCCGGGGAGTTTGTTTGGCAGAGATATAGAACACACTTTTCCAAGCCTGTTGCAAGGCATTTGCAGTTTCATTTCGCGTCTAATTTCCCAAACCAAACTGCTTGCAGCTCTAACTCCCTTCTAACTACCACTTCTTCGGTTCAGTGAGATATGCTGGATTCTAAACGGAGAAGCTTCTCTGACGCTTTTTCACAGAGATTTTGAAACTGAAATCTCCCATGCCGTTTCCACCATAGGCAGCAATGGGCTTCCACATAGAACTTGCCAACCTGAATTCCTACAGGCTAGATGTGAGAGGGACATTCTGCTGCTTCCTCCCTTAGAGTTAAACTAGCTTCTGAAAGCTCAACCTCCGGGGAGTTTGTTTGGCAGAGATATAGAACACACTTTTCCAAGCCTGTTGGAAGGCATTTGCAGTTTCATTTCGCGTCTAATTTCCAAAACCAAACTGCTTGCAGCTCTAACTCCCTTCTAACTACCACTTCTTCGGTTCAGTGAGATATGCTGGATTCTAAACGGAGAAGCTTCTCTGACGCTCTTTCACAGAGATTTTGAAACTGAAATTTCCAAACCCGTTTCCAACGAAGGCGCCAAAGGGCTTCCCCATAGAACTTGCCAACCTGAATTCCTACAGGCTACATGTGAGAGGCACATTCTGCTGCTTCCTCCCTTAGAGATAAACTAGCTTCTGAAAGCTCAGCCTCCGGGGAGTCTGTTTGGCAGAGATATAGAACACAATTTTCCAAGCCTGTTGGAAGGCATTTGCAGTGTCATTTCGCGTCTAATTTCCCAAACCAAACTGCTTGCAGCTGTAACTCCCTTCTAACTACCACTTCTTCGGTTCAGTGAGATATGCTGGATTCTAAACGGAGAAGCTTCTCTGACGCTTTTTCACAGAGATTTTGAAACTGAAATCTCCCATGCCGTTTCCACCATAGGCAGCAATGGGCTTCCACATAGAACTTGCCAACCTGAATTCCTACAGGCTAGATGTGAGAGGGACATTCTGCTGCTTCCTCCCTTAGAGTTAAACTAGCTTCTGAAAGCTCAACCTCCGGGGAGTTTGTTTGGCAGAGATATAGAACACAATTTTCCAAGCCTGTTGGAAGGCATTTGCAGTGTCATTTCGCGTCTAATTTCCCAAACCAAACTGCTTGCAGCTCTAACTCCCTTCTAACTACCACTTCTTCGGTTCAGTGAGATATGCTGGATTCTAAACGGAGAAGCTTCTCTGACGCTTTTTCACAGAGATTTTGAAACTCAAATCTCCCATGCCGTTTCCACCATAGGCAGCAATGGGCTTCCACATAGAACTTGCCAACCTGAATTCCTACAGGCTAGATGTGAGAGGGACATTCTGCTGCTTCCTCCCTTAGAGTTAAACTAGCTTCTGAAAGCTCAAGCTCCGGGGAGTTTGTTTGGCAGAGATATAGAACACACTTTTCCAAGCCTGTTGGAAGGCATTTGCAGTTTCATTTCGCGTCTAATTCCCAAACCAAACTGCTTGCAGCTCTAACTCCCTTCTAACTACCACTTCTTCGGTTCAGTGAGATATGCTGGATTCTAAACGGAGAAGCTTCTCTGACGCTTTTTCACAGAGATTTTGAAACTGAAATTTCCAAACCCGTTTCCAACGAAGGCGCCAATGGGCTTCTCCATAGAACTTGCCAACCTGAATTCCTACAGGCTAGATGTGAGAGGCACATTCTGCTGCTTCCTCCCTTAGAGTTAAACTTGCTTCTGAAAGCTCAACCTCCGGGGAGTCTGTTTGGCAGAGATATAGAACACACTTTTCCAAGCCTGTTGGAAGGCATTTGCAGTTTCATTTCGCGTCTTATTTCCCAAACCAAACTGCTTGCAGCTCTAACTCCCTTCTAACTACCACTTCTTCGGTTCAGTGAGATATGCTGGATTCTAAACGGAGAAGCTTCTCTGACGCTTTTTCACAGAGATTTTGAAGCTGAAATTTCCAAACCCGTTTCCAACGAAGGCGCCAATGGGCTTCCCCATAGAACTTGTCAACCTGAATTCCTACAGGCTAGATGTGAGAGGCACATTCTGCTGCTTCTTCTCTTAGAGTTAAACTAGCTTCTGAAAGCTCAACCTCCGGGGAGTTTGTTTGGCAGAGATATAGAACACACTTTTCCAAGCCTGTTGGAAGGCATTTGCAGTTTCATTTCGCGTCTAATTTCCCAAACCAAACTGCTTGCAGCTCTAACTCCCTTCTAACTACCACTTCTTCGGTTCAGTGAGATATGCTGGATTCTAAACGGAGAAGCTTCTCTGACGCTTTTTCACAGAGATTTTGAAACTGAAATCTCCCATGCCGTTTCCACCACAGGCAGCAATGGGCTTCCCCATAGAACTTGCCAACCTGAATTCCTACAGGCTAGATGTGAGAGGCACATTCTGCTGCTTCCTCCCTTAGAGTTAAACTAGCTTCTGAAAGCTCAACCTCCGGGGAGTTTGTTTGGCAGAGATATAGAACACACTTTTCCAAGCCTGTTGGAAGGCATTTGCAGTGTCATTTCGCGTCTAATTTCCCAAACCAAACTGCTTGCAGCTCTAACTCCCTTCTAACTACCACTTCTTCGGTTCAGTGAGATATGCTGGATTCTAAACGGAGAAGCTTCTCTGACGCTTTTTCACAGAGATTTTGAAACTCAAATCTCCCATGCCGATTCCACCTTAGGCAGCAATGGGCTTCCCCATAGAACTTGCCAACCTGAATTCCTACAGGCTAGATGTGAGAGGGACATTCTGCTGCTTCCTCCCTTAGAGTTAAACTAGCTTCTGAAAGCTCAACCTCCGGGGAGTTTGTTTGGCAGAGATATAGAACACACTTTTCCAAGCCTGTTGGAAGGCATTTGCAGTTTCATTTCGCGTCTAATTTCCCAAACCAAACTGCTTGCAGCTCTAACTCCCTTCTAACTACCACTTCTTCGGTTCAGTGAGATATGCTGGATTCTAAACGGAGAAGCTTCTCTGACGCTTTTTCACAGAGATTTTGAAACTGAAATTTCCAAACCCGTTTCCAACGAAGGCGCCAATGGGCTTCTCCATAGAACTTGCCAACCTGAATTCCTACAGGCTAGATGTGAGAGGCACATTCTGCTGCTTCCTCCCTTAGAGTTAAACTTGCTTCTGAAAGCTCAACCTCCGGGGAGTCTGTTTGGCAGAGATATAGAACACACTTTTCCAAGCCTGTTGGAAGGCATTTGCAGTTTCATTTCGCGTCTTATTTCCCAAACCAAACTGCTTGCAGCTCTAACTCCCTTCTAACTACCACTTCTTCGGTTCAGTGAGATATGCTGGATTCTAAACGGAGAAGCTTCTCTGACGCTTTTTCACAGAGATTTTGAAGCTGAAATTTCCAAACCCGTTTCCAATGAAGGCGCCAATGGGCTTCCCCATAGAACTTGCCAACCTGAATTCCTACAGGCTAGATGTGAGAGGCACATTCTGCTGCTTCTTCCCTTAGAGTTAAACTAGCTTCTGAAAGCTCAACCTCCGGGGAGTTTGTTTGGCAGAGATATAGAACACACTTTTCCAAGCCTATTGGAAGGCATTTGCAGTTTCATTTCGCGTCTAATTTCCCAAACCAAACTGCTTGCAGCTCTAACTCCCTTCTAACTACCACTTCTTCGGTTCAGTGAGATATGCTGGATTCTAAACGGAGAAGCTTCTCTGACGCTTTTTCACAGAGATTTTGAAACTGAAATCTCCCATGCCGTTTCCACCATAGGCAGCAATGGGCTTCCCCATAGAACTTGCCAACCTGAATTCCTACAGGCTAGATGTGAGAGGCACATTCTGCTGCTTCCTCCCTAAGAGTTAAACTTGCTTCTGAAAGCTCAACCTCCGGGGAGTTTGTTTGGCAGAGATATAGAACACACTTTTCCAAGCCTGTTGGAAGGCCTTTGCAGTGTCATTTCGCATCTAATTTCCCAAACCAAAGTGCTTGCAGCTCTAACTCCCTTCTAACTACCACTTCTTCGGTTCAGTGAGATATGCTGGATTCTAAACGGAGAAGCTTCTCTGACGCTTTTTCACAGAGATTTTGAAACTGAAATCTCCCATGCCGTTTCCACCTTAGGCAGCAATGGGCTTCCCCATAGAACTTGCCAACCTGAATTCCTACAGGCTAGATGTGAGAGGGACATTCTGCTGCTTCCTCCCTTAGAGTTAAACTAGCTTCTGAAAGCTCAACCTCCGGGGAGTTTGTTTGGCAGAGATATAGAGCACACTTTTCCAAGCCTGTTGGAAGGCATTTGCACTTTCATTTCGCGTCTAATTTCCAAAAACAAACTGCTTGCAGCTCTAACTCCCTTCTAACTACCACTTCTTCGGTTCAGTGACATATGCTGGATTCTAAGCGGAGAAGCTTCTCTGACGCTCTTTCACAGAGATTTTGAAACTGAAATTTCCAAACCCGTTTCCAACGAAGGCGCCAAAGGGCTTCCCCATAGAACTTGCCAACCTGAATTCCTACAGGCTAGATGTGAGAGGCACATTCTGCTGCTTCCTCCCTTCGAGTTAAACTAGGTTCTGAAAGCTCAGCCTCCGGGGAGTCTGTTTGGCAGAGATATAGAACACAATTTTCCAAGCCTGTTGGAAGGCATTTGCAGTGTCATTTCGCGTCTAATTTCCCAAACCAAACTGCTTGCAGCTCTAACTCCCTTCTAACTACCACTTCTTCGGTTCAGTGAGATATGCTGGATTCTAAGCGGAGAAGCTTCTCTGACGCTTTTTCACAGAGATTTTGAAACTGAAATTTCCAAACCCGTTTCCAACGAAGGCGGCAATGGGCTTCTCCATAGAACTTGCCAACCTGAATTCCTACAGGCTAGATGTGAGAGGCACATTCTGCTGCTTCCTCCCTTAGAGTTAAACTTGCTTCTGATAGCTCAACCTCCGGGGAGTCTGTTTGGCAGAGATATAGAACACACTTTTCCAAGCCTGTTGGAAGGCCTTTGCAGTGTCATTTCGCATCTAATTTCCCAAACCAAACTGCTTGCAGCTCTAACTGCCTTCTAACTACCACTTCTTCGGTTCAGTGAGATATGCTGGATTCTAAACGGAGAAGCTTCTCTGACGCTTTTTCACAGAGATTTTGAAACTGAAATCTCCCATGCCGTTTCCACCATAGGCAGCAATGGGCTTCCCCATAGAACTTGCCAACCTGAATTCCTACAGGCTAGATGTGAGAGGCACATTCTGCTGCTTCCTCCCTTAGAGTTAAACTTGCTTCTGAAAGCTCAACCTCCGGGGAGTCTGTTTGGCAGAGATATAGAACACACTTTTCCAAGCCTGTTGGAAGGCATTTGCAGTTTCATTTCGCGTCTAATTTCCCAAACCAAACTGCTTGCAGCTCTAACTCCCTTCTAACTACCACTTCTTCGGTTCAGTGAGATATGCTGGATTCTAAACGGAGAAGCTTCTCTGACGCTTTTTCACAGAGATTTTGAAACTGAAATTTCCAAACCCGTTTCCACCATAGGCAGCAATGGGCTTCCCCATAGAACTTGCCAACCTGAATTCCTACAGGCTAGATGTGAGAGGCACATTGTACTGCTTCCTCCCTTAGAGTTAAACTAGCTTCTGAAAGCTGAACCTCCGGGGAGTCTGTTTGGCAGAGTTATAGAACACACTATTCCAAGCCTGTTGGAAGGCCTTTCCAGTGTCATTTCGCATCTAATTTCCCAAACCAAACTGCTTGCAGCTCTAACTCCCTTCTAACTACCACTTCTTCGGTTCAGTGAGATATGCTGGATTCTTAACGGAGAAGCTTCTCTGACGCTTTTCAGAGAGATTTTGAAACTGAAATCTCCCATGCCGTTTCCACCATAGGCAGCAATGGGCTTCCCCATAGAACTTGCCAACGTGAATTCCTACAGGCTAGATGTGAGAGGCACATTCTGCTGCTTCCTCCCTTAGAGTTAAGCTTGCTTCTGAAAGCTCTACCTCCGGGGAGTCTGTTTGGCAGAGATATAGAACACACTTTTCCAAGCCTGTTGGAAGGCCTTTGCAGTGTCATTTCGCATCTAATTTCCCAAACCAAACTGCTTGCAGCTCTAACTCCCTTCTAACTACCACTTCTTCGGTTTAGTGAGATATGCTGGATTCTAAACGGAGAAGCTTCTCTGACGCTTTTTCACAGAGATTTTGAAACTGAAATCTCCCATGCCGTTTCCACCATAGGCAGCAATGGGCTTCCCCATAGAACTTGCCAACCTGAATTCCTACAGGCTAGATGTGAGAGGCACATTCTGCTGCTTCCTCCCTAAGAGTTAAGCTTCCTTCTGAAAGCTCAACCTCCGGGGAGTCTGTTTGGCAGAGATATAGAACACAATTTTCCAAGCCTGTTGGAAGGCCTTTGCAGTGTCATTTCGCATCTAATTTCCCAAACCAAACTGCTTGCAGCTCTAACTGCCTTCTAACTACCACTTCTTCGGTTCAGTGAGATATGCTGGATTCTAAACGGAGAAGCTTCTCTGACGCTTTTTCACAGAGATTTTGAAACTGAAATCTCCCATGCCGTTTCCACCATAGGCAGCAATGGGCTTCCCCATAGAACTTGCCAACCTGAATTCCTACAGGCTAGATGTGAGAGGCACATTCTGCTGCTTCCTCCCTAAGAGTTAAGCTTGCTTCTGAAAGCTCAACCTCCGGGGAGTCTGTTTGGCAGAGATATAGAACACACTTTTCCAAGCCTGTTGGAAGGCCTTTGCAGTTTCATTTCGCGTCTTATTTCCCAAACCAAACTGCTTGCAGCTCTAACTCCCTTCTAACTACCACTTCTTCGGTTCAGTGAGATATGCTGGATTCTAAACGGAGAAGCTTCTCTGACGCTTTTTCACAGAGATTTTGAAACTGAAATCTCCCATGCCGTTTCCACCATAGGCAGCAATGGGCTTCCTCATAGAACTTGCCAACCTGAATTCCTACAGGCTAGATGTGAGAGGCACATTCTGCTGCTTCCTCCCTAAGAGTTAAGCTTGCTTCTGAAAGCTCAACCTCTGGGGAGTCTGTTTGGCAGAGATAAAAAACACACTTTTCCTAGCCTGTTGGAAGGCCTTTGCAGTGTCATTTCGCATCTAATTTCCCAAACCAAACTGCTTGCAGCTCTAACTCCCTTCTAACTACCACTTCTTCGGTTCAGTGAGATATGCTGGATTCTAAACGGAGAAGCTTCTCTGACGCTTTTTCACAGAGATTTTGAAGCTGAAATTTCCAAACCCGTTTCCAACGAAGGCGCCAATGGGCTTCCCCATAGAACTTGCCAACCTGAATTCCTACAGGCTAGATGTGAGAGGCACATTCTGCTGCTTCCTACCTTAGAGTTAAACTAGCTTCTGAAACCTCAACCTCCGGGGAGTTTGTTTGGCAAAGATATAGAACACACTTTTCCAAGCCTGTTGGAAGGCATTTGCAGTTTCATTTCGCGTCTAATTTCCCAAACCAAACTGCTTGCAGCTCTAACTCCCTTCTAACTACCACTTCTTCGGTTCAGTGAGATATGCTGGATTCTAAACGGAGAAGCTTCTCTGACGCTTTTTCACAGAGATTTTGAAACTGAAATCTCCCATGCCGTTTCCACCCTAGGCAGCAATGGGCTTCCCCATAGAACTTGCCAACCTGAATTCCTACAGGCTAGATGTGAGAGGCACATTCTGCTGCTTCCTCCCTAAGAGTTAAGCTTGCTTCTGAAAGCTCAACCTCCGGGGAGTGTGTTTGGCAGAGATATAGAACACACTTTTCCAAGCCTGTTGGAAGGCCTTTGCAGTGTCATTTCGCATCTAATTTCCCAAACCAAACTGCTTGCAGCTCTAACTCCCTTCTAACTACCACTTCTTCGGTTCAGTGAGATATGCTGGATTCTAAACGGAGAAGCTTCTCTGATGCTTTTTCACAGAGATTTTGAAACTGAAATCTCCCATGCCATTTCCACCATAGGCAGCAATGGGCTTCCACATAGAACTTGCCAACCTGAATTCCTACAGGCTAGATGTGAGAGGCACATTCTGCTGCTTCCTCCCTAAGAGTTAAGCTTGCTTCTGAAAGCTCAACCTCCGGGGAGTCTGTTTGGCAGAGATATAGAACACATTTTTCCAAGCCTGTTGGAAGGCCTTTGCAGTTTCATTTCGCGTCTTATTTCCCAAACCAAACTGCTTGCAGCTCTAACTCCCTTCTAACTACCACTTCTTCGGTTCAGTGAGATATGCTGGATTCTAAACGGAGAAGCTTCTCTGACGCTTTTTCACAGAGATTTTGAAACTGAAATCTCTCATGCCGTTTCCACCATAGGCAGCAATGGGCTTCCTCATAGAACTTGCCAACCTGAATTCCTACAGGCTAGATGTGAGAGGCACATTCTGCTGCTTCCTCCCTAAGAGTTAAGCGTGCTTCTGAAAGCTCAACCTCTGGGGAGTCTGTTTGGCAGAGATATAGAACACACTTTTCCAAGCCTGTTGGAAGGCCTTTGCAGTGTCATTTCGCATCTAATTTCCCAAACCAAACTGCTTGCAGCTCTAACTCCCTTCTAACTACCACTTCTTCGGTTCAGTGAGATATGCTGGATTCTAAACGGAGAAGCTTCTCTGACGCTTTTTCACAGAGATTTTGAAGCTGAAATTTCCAAACCCGTTTCCAACGAAGGCGCCAATGGGCTTCCCCATAGAACTTGCCAACCTGAATTCCTACAGGCTAGATGTGAGAGGCACATTCTGCTGCTTCCTCCCTTAGAGTTAAAGTAGCTTCTGAAAGCTCAACCTCCGGGGAGTTTGTTTGGCAGAGATATAGAACACACTTTTCCAAGCCTGTTGCAAGGCATTTGCAGTTTCATTTCGCGTCTAATTTCCCAAACCAAACTGCTTGCAGCTCTAACTCCCTTCTAACTACCACTTCTTCGGTTCAGTGAGATATGCTGGATTCTAAACGGAGAAGCTTCTCTGACGCTTTTTCACAGAGATTTTGAAACTGAAATCTCCCATGCCGTTTCCACCCTAGGCAGCAATGGGCTTCCCCATAGAACTTGCCAACCTGAATTCCTACAGGCTAGATGTGAGAGGCACATTCTGCTGCTTCCTCCCTAAGAGTTAAGCTTGCTTCTGAAAGCTCAACCTCCGGGGAGTGTGTTTGGCAGAGATATAGAACACACTTTTCCAAGCCTGTTGGAAGGCCTTTGCAGTGTCATTTCGCATCTAATTTCCCAAACCAAACTGCTTGCAGCTCTAACTCCCTTCTAACTACCACTTCTTCGGTTCAGTGAGATATGCTGGATTCTAAACGGAGAAGCTTCTCTGATGCTTTTTCACAGAGATTTTGAAACTGAAATCTCCCATGCCATTTCCACCATAGGCAGCAATGGGCTTCCACATAGAACTTGCCAACCTGAATTCCTACAGGCTAGATGTGAGAGGCACATTCTGCTGCTTCCTCCCTAAGAGTTAAGCTTGCTTCTGAAAGCTCAACCTCCGGGGAGTCTGTTTGGCAGAGATATAGAACACATTTTTCCAAGCCTGTTGGAAGGCCTTTGCAGTTTCATTTCGCGTCTTATTTCCCAAACCAAACTGCTTGCAGCTCTAACTCCCTTCTAACTACCACTTCTTCGGTTCAGTGAGATATG